>NC_064860.1:45071016-45378516 GCF_024139225.1 Suncus etruscus | reverse complement strand
ATCACTATGCAACAGAGGTTAAAATTGACTTCAAGAAGAAGCAATGGAGAAAAACTAATAGCTGGAGATTATACAGCATGCTGCTCAACAACAGCTGGATCAAAGAGCAACTCAAGGAAAAAATAAAAAAATTCCTTGAGACAAATGATAATAAAGAGACAACTTGTCAAAATTTGTGGGACACAGCAAAAGCAGTAATTAGGGGAAAACTCATAGCAATATAGGCCTATATCAAGAAACAGGAAAATGACAAAATCAACATTTTAAAGGATCACCTCAAGGAATTGTAACAATAGCAGCAGAGAAATCCAACCACAACAAGAAGGCAAGAAATAATAAAAACCAGAGCAGAAATAAACAACATAGAAACTAAGAAAACAATACAAAAAATCAATGAGACCAGGAGTTGGTGTTTTGAAAAAATAAACAAGATAGACAAACCACTGGCAAAACTCACCAAAAAAAAAGAGGGAAAACACCCAAATCAGTAGGATCACAAATGAAAGGGGAGAGATTATAACAGAACCCCAAGAAATACAACATATCATGAGATTATATTATGAACAAATATACTCAGCTAGGCTAGAGAACCCAGTAGAAATAGACAGATTCTTGGAAAAATACCATCTTCCGAGACTGGAAAAGGAAGACCTAGAAAGCCTAAACAGACCAATCAACTCAGAGAAAATTGAAGATGTAATTAAGAAACTCCCTAAGAACAAAACTCCAGGCCCAGATAGATTTACAGATGAATTCTACCAAACATTCCAAGAAGACTTACCACCACTTTTCCATAGGCTCTTCCAAACCATCGAAAAAACAGGAATCCTCCCCAACTCCTTTTTTGAGGCTAATATCACACTCATCCCCAAAGATGGCAAAGACACCACCAAGGAAGAAACTATAGACCAATCTCACTAATGAATATAGATGCAAAGATACTCAACAAAATCTTAGCAAATCAAATCCAGCACTTCATCAAAAAGATCACACATCATGACCAAGTGGGTTTTATACCAGGAATGCAAGGTTGGTTCAACATACGCAAATCAATCAACATTATACATCACATCAACAAAAAGAAAGACAAAAACCACATGATCATATCAATCAATGCAGAGAAGGAGTTTGACAAAATCCAACACCCTTTCATGTTAAAAACACTCAGCAAAATAGGGTTGAAGGAACCTTCCTCAAAATAGTTACAGCTATCTATGAAAAGCCTACAGCCAACATCATACTTAATGGCGAGAAACTAGAAGCATTTCCACTATGCTCAGGAACTAGGCAAGGCTGTCCACTCTATTCACTCTTATTCAATATAACCTTAGAATTCCTAGCAATAGCAATCCAACAAGAGAAGGGAATCAAATGAATCCAAATTGGGAAAGAGGAACTCAAACTATCTCTATGTGCAGATGATATGATGATATACATTGAAAACCATAAAGAGTCCACAGTAAAACTCCTAGAAGCAATTAACCCATACAGCAAAGTGGCTGGATACAAAGTCAATACACAAAAGACAGTAGCATTTTTATATACAAACAACGAAGCCGAGGAAAGAGAGATTAATAATACAATTCCATTTAAAATAGTATCAAAAAATATTAGGTTCCTAGGAATCAACCTTACTAGGGAAGTGAAGGACCTATACAAGGGAAACTTTAAAACATTTCAGAAAGAAATTGAAGAGGATCTAAAGAAATGGAAGAACATCCCATGCACATGAATAGGTAGAATTAACATAGTCAAAATGACTATCTTACCCAAAATACTGTATAGATTTAATGCAATCTCTATCCAAATTCAGACATCATTCTTTAAAGAATTAGAACAATCAATCACAAAATTTATATTGAACCACAAAAGACCCACGATATCCAAACACAGACTGAAAAACAAGAAGCTGGGTGGCATCTCCTTACCTAACTTGAAACTATACTATAAAGCCATAGTGATCAAAACAGAATGGTACTGGAACAGAGACAGGACCTCAGACCAGTGGGTCAGAACAGAATTCCCAGGCATAAACTTCCAGGTATATAGCCAACAAATATTTGATAAAAGAGGCAAGAACTTGAAATGGAACAAAGAAAGTCTATTCAACAAATGGTGTTGGTACAACTGGAAAATCACATGTACGAAAGTGAAAATTGACCCATACCTCACTCCTTATACAAAAGTCAACTCAAAATAGATCAAATATCTTGACATCAGACCCGAATCTATAAAGTTTATTGAGAATAAAATAGGCAGAACACTAGAAGACCTATATATCAAAAAGGTATTCGAGGATGGAAAACCAATGGCAAGAACTTTAGCATCAAACATAAACAAATGGGACTACATCAAACTAAAAAGCTTCTGCATGGTGAAAGAAACCTTACTTAACACAAGAAGACAGTTAACAGAATGGGAAAAAATATTTTCACTCGACACCTCAGATAAAGGGCTGATATCTAGAACATACCAAGCACTCAGAAAGCTGCGCCCCCTAAAACCAAATAAAGCCATAAAAATGGGGAGATGAAATGAATAGACACTTCTCTGAGGAAGACAGAAGTATGGCCAACAAGCACATGAAACCATGCTCACCTTCACTCATCATTAGGGAAATCCAAATCAAGACAACAATGAGGTACCACCTTATACCAGTGAGGATGGCTCACATCAAAAATAATGGGAACAATCTGTGTTCGCGGGGATGCGGTATGAAAGGCACTCTTATCCACTGCTGATGGGATTGCCCCCTAGTCCAATACCTATGGAGAACAGTCTGGAGAGTGCTAAAGGAACGCAAAATTGAGCTGCCATTCTCCCAGCAATTGCTCTCCTAGGTATCTACCCCCAAGTTGGAAAGACATTCGTTACAAAGTATGTGTGCACCCCACTATTTATCGCAACACTCAGTATAATAGCCAAGTCTTGAAACCAACCTCGATGTCCAACAACAGATGAATGGATCATTAAGATGTGGTATCTATACACAATGGAATACTACATGGCAGTCAGAAATGATACAAAGACTTTACAGCAACGTGGATGGACCTAGAACATATTATGTTAAACAAAGTAAGTCAGAAGATGAAGGATAAACACAGAATGATAGCAGAATGAAGACCTAGAACATACACCTTATAGACAACTAATACTCAATAATCAAATAACAGGGTAGAAACTCCAAACACTGTTATAGTCAACATATACTCAGGAGCAGTGTTCCAAAATACATGAAAAAGGAGCAAGAAAAACTCTTGACTACACATTATACCACAAAGAAACCAGCGACAGCAGAAACAGCAGCATTGCGAGAACAGGTATCTAATCAGCCTTCTACTACAAAGGCCCATAATAATCCCTTAGGGATTTTATACAGGATCACAGGTAAAGAATACCATGGGAAATCCCTGACTCCAATGAAAGCATTTCATAACAATTTGTTTTAATGCCTTAATATTACTATATTTAAAATAACCTCTCAGCTTTTCTGTCCATAGGCATTCTTGGATGCAAAGCGTGGACAAACTAAGATGGATTCTCGGGGCTCAGTCACATGAGAAACCATACCCAGCTTGCACTACAAGAATGTCTCTAGAAAACTCTTTAGCATACACTTTATCTCTAGGTTATACCTTCTTTTAGGATATGAAGCACGTGACCCGTCAGACCACTGAAGCAGCAACTGTGATGTATAGACTTATACTACAGGCCATATTCATCTAACATATTCAAGCAAACTAGCATTCCCTTGCTATTTTCTTCTCTCTTCACACTACTTTCTTTTTATTTTTTTCTTTTCTTCTCTTTTCCTTTTTTCTATCCTCTTTTCCCTTTCTTTCTAATGTATTTTCTCTTTCTTCCTTCCTACACCTTCAATATACTTTCCACTTTCCCCCCTTTGGAAATCCAACTATCCCTTCACCCTTCAATCCCATCCAGACCTCCCACCATATTAAAACTCTTTACCCTCAGTTCTTAATCCATTAGGCATCAAGACTGACCTCCTACCCCAATGAACTAGTACCCAGCACCCAAGCGAAGAGTCACCAGTCAAACCCACACCTCGTCCCCTGCCAGAAAAGGCAACTAACTCCCCTGTGGACTCATGCTGCACGGCCAGCCCTACCAACTCCCCCTAACATGGACTGTTACTTGAAACCGGACTTAGCTTTAAAAGTATACCCAATGCAAGAGCTCTTCCAAGACCTCCCTGCCGCAAATCTTTTACCAATCTTTTTTTTCTTTTACCAATCTTAAGAAGGTCAAGGGCTGTGATGGAAAGGTGCCTGGGAACCCACACACCACAAGAAAATCCCAAAAGACAATGTGGAAACCTAAACTTCCAACATAAGTATTAGACCTGTATTACACCACCTCCTTACCTGCTTCTCTCCAAAAGTAGTCTCTTGCATCACATTGTTCCTTTAAATACTTTGTAAATTCATTATTTTAAATGTATGTTCTATATATACATAGGTGAGAACATATATTTTATTCCTATTTTTATCTTTTTTTTGGGTGTGTGACCTGTTTCTGTTTTCTTCTATGTCCACCCCCAAATGCACCGACAATATAATGTAGAACCAATTCTCCATGCAAAAACACACTAATAAAGGGGGAAATCTTACATATAAAAATGAGCTCTTATCTACTAGGGATAAGAACTCATACTTGTTTACAATACAGGGATATCTCCCACCTTGAAAATATGTCACGTGGACCCAACTTAGACCCCAGGTGATTAGACACCATCTGTCCTTGAACCAAACATAGAAATGACAAAGTTCTTCACAACAGCTATGGGAAACAAATCCCATCTGGGACATCCTTAATACTGCTGGGCCACCAACAAGTGCCAGCTCTAATATGATATCCTGACATTGAGGAAAATGGGAACAACTTGACCTAAGAGCAGGTTATCCTACCTCACCAGCTAACAATAAGAAAAAATCAGAAGACTTGCCACACTTTGGTTGCTCCAAAAGCCAAGAAATGCGATTTATACTAATGAATTCTTTCAAACCTTTCAAGAGGAACTACTACCAATCCTGGCAAGACTCTTTCATGAAATCGAAGAAACAGGAAAACTTCCAAATAGCTTTTCTGAAGCCAACATCACCTTGATACCTAAACCAGAGATGCTACCAAAAAAGAAAATTAGAGACCAATATCGCTGATGAATATAGATGCAAAGATCCTCAACAAAATCCTGGCAAATAGGATTCAATGCCTCATTAAGAAGATCATTCACTACGATCAAGTAGGTTTTATTCCAGGAACGCATGGATGGTATAACATCCGTAAATCTATCAACATAATACACAACATCAACAACAAGACAAAAAAAAATCACATGATCAGATCAATAGTCAAAGAGAAAGCATTTGACAAGATCCAACACCCATTCTTGATCAAAACTCTCAGCAAGATGGGAATGGAAGGAACCTTTCTCAATATAGTTAAGGCCATCTACCACAAGCCAGAGGCAAATATTGTCCTCAATGGAGAAAAAGTGAAAGCGTTTCCTCTAAATTCTGGCACAAGACAAGGCTGTCCTCTCTCACCACTCCTATTCAACATAGCACTGAAAGTACTTGCTAAAGCGATTAGGCAAGAAAAAGATATCAAGGGAATCCAGATAGGGAAGGAAGAAGTCAAGCTCTCATTGTTTGCAGGTGACATGATACTCTACTTAGAAAACCCTAAAGTCTCTACGGAAAAGCTTCTAGAAACAATAGACTCATATAGCAAGTTGGCAGGCTACAAAATTAACACATAAAAAAAAATCAATGGCCTTTCTATACACAATTAGTAATAATGAAGAAATGGACATAAGAAAACCCCATTCACAATAGTGCCACACAAACTCAAGTATCTTGGAATGAACTTGACTAAAAATGTGAAGGACCTATACAAAGAAACTCTGCTTTTTTTTAGTCTCTGATAAAAAGCAGATATACATTTATACTATAAAACTCTGCTCAAAGAAATAAGAGAGGACAAGCAGAAATGGAAGCACATACCCAAGTCATGGATTGGCATGATTAATATCATTAAAATGACAATACTCCCCAAAGCATTGTACAGATTTAATGTGCTCCCTCTAAAGATACTCATGACATTCTTCAAAGAAGTGGATCAGGCACTTTTGAAACTTATTTGGAACAATAAACACCCTCGAATAGCTAAAGCAATCATTGGGAAAAAGAATATGGGAGGGATTACTTTCCCCAACTTTAAACTGTACTACAAAGCAATAGTTATCAAAACAGCATGGTATTGGAATAAAGACAGGCCCTCAGATCAGTGGAATAGGCTTGAATACTCAGAGAATGTTCCCCAGACATACAATCACCTAATTTTTGATAAAGGAGCAAGAAATTCTAAATGGAGCAAAGAAAGCCTCTTCAACAAGTGGTGTTGGCACAACTGGCTAGCCACTTGCAAAAAATTGAACTTAGACCCCGAACTACCATCATGTATGAAGGTTAAATCCAAATGGATTAAAGACCTCGATATCAGACCCGAAACCATAAGATATATAGAACAACACATAGGTAACTCACTCCAGAACATTGAGACTAAAGGCATCTTCAAGGAGGAAACTGCATTCTTCAAGCAAGTGAAAGCAGAAATTAACAGATGGACTATATTAAACTGAGAAGTTTCTGCACCTCAAAAGAAATAGTGCCCAGGATACAAGAGCCCCCCACTGAGTGGGAGAAACTATTCACCCAATACCCATCAGATAAGGGGCTAATCTCCAAAATATGCAAGGCACTGACAGAACTTTACAAGAAAAAAACATCTAATCCCATCAAAAAATGGGGAGAAGAAATGGACAGACACTTTGACAAAGAAGAAATACATATGGCCAAAAGACACATAAAAAATGCTCCACATCACTAACCATCAGGGAGATGCAAATCAAAACAACTATGAGGTACCACCTCACACCCCAGAGATTGGCACACATCACAAAGAATAAGAACAAGCAGTGTTGACAGGGATGTGGAGAGAAAGAAACTCTTATCCACTGCTGGTGGGAATGCCATCTAGTTCAACCTTTATGGAAAGCAATATTGAGATTCCTCCAAAAACTGGAAATCGAGCTCCCATATGACCCAGCTATACCACTCCTAGGAATATACCCTAGGAACACAAAAATACAATACAAAAATCCCTTCCTTACACCTATATTTATTGCAGCACTATTTACCATAGCAAGACTCTGGAAACAGCCAAGATACCCTTCAACAGATGAATGGCTAAAGAAACTGTGGTACATATACACAATGGAATATTATGCAGCTGTCAGGAGAGATGAAGTCATGAAATTTTTCTATACATGGATGTACATGGAATCTATTATGCTGAGTGAAATAAGTCAGAGAGAGAGAGAGAGAAAGATGCAGAATGGTCTCACTCATCTATGGGTTTTAAGAAAAGTGAAAGACGTTTTTGCAATAATAATCTTCAGGCACAAAAGAGAAAAAAAGCTGGAAGTTACAGATCACCTCATGAAGCTCACCGCAAACAGGGATGAGTTTAGTTATAGAAATAACTACATTTTGAACTATCCTAATATTGAGAATGTACGAGGGAAATAGAAAGCCTATCTAGAGTACAGGAGGGGGGTGGGTGGGGAGGAGGGAGATTTTGGACATTGGTAACGGGAATGTTGCACTGGTGATGGCTGGTGTTCTTTACATGACTGAAACCCAAATACAATCATGTATGTAATAAAGTTGGTTAAATAAAAAAAAGATCGCGATTTATGGATTTCTGGCTGCTAGAACTATGACTGGACTGTATATATCTTGGGACCAATAAAAAATCCCTAGTCTAGGGTTTGTTACGACCTGCACAACAACCATGATCTCCAGTTCCAAAGGTCTGGCTAAGACAATTGCAACGGAATGGGGCTTCTGGAAACACAATGAGAGACACTATCATAGGTTCCATCCTATGATCAGTGCAAAGACTAAGATCACCAACCACAGAAGATGGATTAAAATGACACTGATGGAACAGAAGTTCTAAAACCACAAAGAAAGACTTCATCATAAGTCCCACTCCTGGACCTGTGCAGATACTGAGATCTCTAGATACAGAGGTCTGATTTTATCACCCAGGATGGAGCAGAAGTCTTCCAAACACCACAAAATCACCAAGGGGAGAGTAAATGAACCTGAACGGAGTCTATAGTTAATCCCATGACAATATACTCCAAGGGTAGAGAAACCTCATATCTCTTAGGCCAAGTGAATTCCTTTTTTAATGACCCCAATATTCACTGTGCCAGTGCAGGAGGGAAAAAAAAATGCAAAAAGCACAAAAAAATTTTATTGTTATATATTATTTTTATATACTCGTTTTTTTATTATTTTTTATTTTTATTTACCTATCTACTTCTTGTCGATTTCTTTGTTTTGGTGTGGTTATTGAAGTTGTTGTCCTCATTTATATCTATGTTTTTTCCTTCTTTTTTTTTTAAATTTTTTTTATTTAAACACCTTGATTACATACATGATTGTGTTTGGGTTTCAGTCATAAAAGGAACACCACCCATCACCAGTGCAACATTCCCATCACCCAAGTCCCAAATCTCCCTCCTCCCCACCCAACCCCCGCCTGTACCCTAAACAGGCTCTACATTTCCCTCATACATTCTCAATATTAGGACAGTTCAAAATGTAGTTATTTCTCTAACTAAACTCATCACTCTTTGTGGTGAGCTTCCTGAGGTGAGCTGGAACTTCCAGCTCTTTTCTCTTTTGTGTCTGAAAATTATTATTACAAGGGTGTCTTTCATTTTTCTTAAAACCCATAGATGAGTGAGACCATTCTGCGTTTTTTTCTCTCTCTCTGACTTATTTCACTCAGCATAATAGATTCCATGTACATCCATGTATAGGAAAATTTCATGACTTCATCTCTCCTGACAGCTGCATAATATTCCATTGTGTATATGTACCACAGTTTCTTTAGCCATTCGTCTGTTGAAGGGCATCTTGGTTGTTTCCAGAGTCTTGCTATGGTAAATAGAGCTGCAATGAATATAGGTGTGAGGAAGGGGTTTTTGTATTGTATTTTTGTGTTCCTAGGGTATATTCCTAGGAGTGGTATAGCTGGATCGTATGGGAGCTCGATTTCCAGTTTTTGGAGGAATCTCCATATCGCTTTCCATAAAGGTTGAACTAGACAGCATTCCCACCAGCAGTGGATAAGAGTTCCTTTCTCTCCACATCCCCGCCAACACTGTTTATTCTCATTCTTTGTGATGTGTGCCATTCTCTGGGGTGTGAGGTGGTATCTCATCGTTGTTTTGATTTGCATCTCCCTGATGATTAGTGATGTGGAACATTTTTTCATGTGTCTTTTGGCCATGCGTATTTCTTCTTTGTCAAAGTGTCTGTTCATTTCTTCTCCCCATTTTTTGATGGGGTTAGATGTTTTTTTCTTGTAAAGTTCTGTCAGTGCCTTGTATATTTTGGAGATTAGCCCCTTATCTGATGGGTATTGGGTGAATAGTTTCTCCCACTCAGTGGGTGGCTCTTGTATCCTGGGCACTATTTCCTTTGAGGTGCAGAAGCTTCTCAGCTTAATATATTCCCATCTGTTAATCTCTGCTTTCACTTGCTTGGAGAGTGCAGTTTCCTCCTTGAAGATGCCTGTAATGTCCTGTAGTGTTTTGCCTATGTGCAGTTCTATATATCTTATGGTTTTGGGGCTGATATCGAGGTCTTTAATCCATTTGGATTTTACCTTTGTACATGATGTTAGCTGGGGGTCTAAGTTTAATTTTTTGCAAGTGGCTATCCAATTGTGCCAACACCACTTGTTGAAGAGGCTTTCCCTGCTCCATTTAGGATTTCCTGCTCCTTTATCAAAAATTAGATGGTTGTATCTCTGGGGAACATTTTCTGAGTATTCAAGCCTATTCCACTGATCTGAGGACCTATCCTTATTCCAATACCATGCTGTTTTGATAACTGTTGCTTTGTAGTACAGTTTAAAGTTGGGAAAAGTAATTCCTCCCATATTCTTTTTCCCAATGATTGCTTTAGCTATTCGAGGGTGTTTATTGTTCCAAATGAATTTCAAAAGTGTCTGATCCACTTCTTTGAAGAATGTCATGGGTATCTTTAGAGGGATGGCATTAAATCTGTATAATGCCTTGGGGAGTATTGACATTTTGATGATGTTAATCCTGCCAATCCATGAGCAGGGTATGCGTTTCCATTTCCGTGTGTCCTCTCTTATTTCTTGGAGCAGAGTTTTATAGTTTTCTTTGTATAGGTCCTTCACATATTTAGTCAAGTTGATTCCAATATATTTGAGTTTCTGTGGTACTATTGTGAATGGGGTTGTTTTCTTAATGTCCATTTCATCCTTATTACTATTGGTATATAGAAAGGCCATTGATTTTTGTGTGTTAATTTTGTAGCCTGCCACCTTGCTATATGAGTCTATTGTTTCTAGAAGCTTTTTGATAGAGTCTTTAGGGTTTTCTAAGTAGAGTATCATGTCATCTGCAAACAGTGAGAGCTTGACTTCTTCCTTTCCTATCTGGATTCCCTTGATATCTTTTTCTTGCCTAATCGCTATAGCAAGTACTTCCAGTGCTATGTTGAATAGGAGTGGTGAGAGAGGACAGCCTTGTCTTGTGCCAGAATTTAGAGGGAAGGCTTTCAGTTTTTCTCCATTGAGGATAATATTTGCCACTGGCTTGTGGTAGATGGCCTTCACTATATTGAGAAAGGTTCCCTCCATTCCCATCTTGCTGAGAGTTTTGATCAAGAATGGGTGTTGGACCTTATCAAATGCTTTCTCTGCATCTATTGATATGATCATGTGGTTTTTATTTTTCTTGTTATTGATGTTGTGTATTATGTTGATAGATTTACGGATGTTAAACCAGCCTTGCATTCCTGGGATGAAACCTACTTGATCGTAGTGGATGATCTTCTTAACGAGGCATTGAATCCTATTTGCCAGGATTTTGTTGAGGATCTTTGCATCTGCATTCATCAGTGATATTGGTCTGTAATTTTCTTTTTTGGTGGCGTCTCTGTCTGGTTTAGGTATCAAGGTGATGTTGGCTTCATAAAAGCTATTTGGAAGTGTTTCTGTTTGTTCAATTTCATGAAAGAGTCTTGCCAAGATTGGCAGTAGTTCCTCTTGGAAAGTTTGATAGAATTCATTAGTGAATCCATCTGGACCTGGGCTTTTGTTTTTCGGCAGACATTTGATTACTGTTTTAATTTCATCAATGGTGATGGGGGTGTTTAGATATGCTACATCCTCTTCCTTCAACCGTGGAAGATTATAAGAGTCCAAGAATTTATCCATTTCTTCCAGGTTCTCATTTTTAGTGGCGTAGAGTTTTTCAAAGTAGTTTCTGATTACCTTTGAATCTCTGTCATATCAGTAGTGATCTCTCCTTTTTCATTCCTGATACGAGTTATCAAGTTTCTCTCTCTCTCTTTCTTTGTTAGGTTTGCCAGTGGTCTATCAATCTTGTTTATTTTTTCAAAGAACCAACTTCTGCTTTCGTTGATCTTTCGGATTGTTTTTTGGGTTTCCACTTCGTTGATTTCTGCTCTCAGCTTTGTTATTTCCTTCTGTCTTCCTATTCTTGGGTCCTTTTGTTGAGCATTTTCTAGTTCTATTAGCTGTGTCATTAAGCTACTCAGGTAAGCTCCTTCTTCCTTCCTGATGTGTGCTTGCAAAGCTATAAATTTTCCTCTCAGTACTGCTTTTGCTGTGTCCCATAAGTTCTGAGAGTTTGTGTCTTTATTGTCATTTGTTTCCAGGAACCTTTTGATTTCCTCCTTGATTTCATCTCGGACCCACTGGTTATTGAGCATGAGGCTGTTTAACTTCCAGGTGTTAAAGTGTTTCTTCTGAGTCCCTTTGGAGTTCACAAATAATTTCAGAGCCTTGTGGTCAGCGAAGGTAGCCTGCAAAATTTCTATCCTCTTGATCTTATGGAGGTATGTTTTATGTGCCAGCATGTAGTCTATCCTGGAGAATGTCCCATGTACATTGGAGAAGAATGTGTATCCAGGTTTCTGGGGATGGAGTGTCCTATATATATCCACTAGGCCTCTTTCTTCCATTTCTCTCCTCAGGTCTAGTATATTCTTGTTGGGTTTCAGTCTGGTTGACCTGTCCAGTGTTGACAAAGCCGTGTTAAGGTCCCCCACAATTATTGTGTTGTTGTTGATATTATTTTTCAGATTTGTCAACAGTTGTATTAAATATTTTGCTGGCCCCTCATTCGGTGCATATATGTTTAGGAGAGTGAATTCTTCCTGCTCTACGTACCCCTTGATTAATATAAAATGTCCGTCTTTGTCCCTTACAACCTTCCTGAGTATAAAGTTTGCATTATCTGATATTAGTATGGCCACTCCAGCTTTTTTATGGGTGTTGTTTGCTTGGATAACTTTTCTCCAGCCTTTTATTTTGAGTCTATGTTTGTTCTGACTATTCAGGTGCGTTTCTTGTACGCAGCAGAAGGTTGGATTGAGTTTTTTAATCCATTTAGCCACTCTGTGTCTCTTAACTGGTGCATTTAGTCCATTGATGTTGAGAGAAAGAATTGTCCTGGGATTTAACGCCATCTTTATTTCAAAATTTGGTGTGTCTTTTGGGTAGTCTTGTCTTAGATTAGGTCTTTCAGTTTTTCTCTTAAGACTGGTTTTGTGTCTGTGAAGTTTCTGAGCTGTTTTTTGTCTGTGAAACCATGTATTCTTCCATCAAACCGGAAAGTGAGTTTTGCTGGGTATAGTATTCTGGGTGAAGCATTCATTTCATTCAGTCTTGTCACAATATCCCACCACTGCTTTCTGGCATTGAGCGTTTCTGGTGACAGGTCTGCTGTAAATCTCAGGGAAGCTTGCTTGAACATGATTTCCCCTTTTGATCTTGCTGTTTTCAGAATTCTGTCTCTATCTGTGGGATTTGTCATTGTGACTAGGATGTGTCTTGGGGTGGTTTTTCTGGGGTCTCTTTTGGTTGGTACTCTTCGGGCATGCAGGATTTGATCACATATATTCTTTAGCTCTGGAAGTTTCTCTTTAATGATGTTCTTGACCATTGATTCTTCCTGGAACTTTTCTTCCTGGGTCTCTGGGACTCCAATGATTCTTAAGTTGTTTCTGTTGATCTTATCATAGACTTCTATTTTCGTCTGTTCCCATTCTTTGACTAATTTTTCCATTGTCTGCTCATTTGCTTTAAGTTTTTTGTCCAATCTCTCCTGCTGTATGGAATTGTTATGTATCTCATCTTCCACAGCACCAAGTCTATTCTCAGCTTCTGATACCCTGTCCCAGAGCTTATCCATTTTGTCATTCACTTCGTTTACTGACTTTTTCAGTCCTGTTAGTTGACATGTTATTTCAGTTTGGAGTTTTGTCATTTCTGCCTTCATATTTTCTTGGTTCTTATTAGTGTTCTGTTCAACTCGATCCATGGTTTCTTGGAGTCTGTTGAGCACCTTCCATATTGCTAGTCTAAAGTCCTTATCTGAGAGGTTGATTAGTTGTTCAGTCATTATCTGGTCCTCAGAATTGTCATCTTCATTCTCTATGTCTGATGCTGGCCTGCGTTGTTTCCCCATTGTCACACTTGTATTGTGGGTTTTTCTACGTGTTGTGGTGGTATTCATTGTCTATATGATGTAGGCAGCACACTCCTCTGGCTCCTCCCTTTCTGGATGGGCTGACTTGCCTCTAAGGGAGGGGAGTCCTCCGTGGATGAAGCCTCACACTGGGTCAAATCTTAGGCCCGAGCATGCAACAGAGAAGACAGTCCAGAGAGAAATGTTTGCTTCTGTGATATAGCGCCGTTCTTAGTGTGATTTTTCCTTCTTGTTGCAATGGAGTTCTTTCCTTAGAAAGAGTGCACGGCCGCGTAGCGAAGCGGAGCGGCCGTGCTCCTCTGAGCCTCTTTTTGCCCCACTCGCCTGGTGTCACACACAGGGAGCCAGCTTTTGCAAAGGTTAGCCGGTTTTTATGCTCTGAAGTCCCTCCCTGAAAATGGCGTCTGGGCGAGCGAGGTTTCTGGAGGCTCTTTTTGCCCCACTCGCAAGAGTTTCACGCAAGAGGACAGTAGACAGACATAGACAGGTCACACTCACAGTCTTTCACAGCTGAGCCCCACTGGGCCGGTGTACTTTCGCGGATTTTCCCCGCCTGGTGTCACACACAGGGAGCCCATGTTTTTTCCTTCTTTTGTTTTCTTTCTTTATGTGCCCTGCCATGTTTTTTATCTCAAGACCATGGCTTTTTTTTTTGTGGTGCTTATCGTTGTTATTGTTGTTATTGTTATCACTGGATATTTGACACTTCTTTTTGCACTGTTTGGGTGTTTCACATTATTTTTCTCCTTCATCTCTCAAACCGATGATGAGAGCATCTAGAAGGATTCAGCCCATTTTGGGCGTATTAGACTCTTACCCCTATTTATTACTTTTCTCTTCTTCAAACAAAACCACATAACTTGAACTATCTAGTCCTGCCTCTCAGTTAGAGGGGAAAATAAGGGAGGCACCAATACCAAACAGGTGCAAGACTACTAAGTAGCAAACTAGGTACAGAGGGGACCACATATTCTAGCAGCCCCAGGGATGAGGGAGAAGGATATGGGAGACAGGACAAAAATGGAGGTGTAGGGAGGACAAATCAGTGATGGGAATCCCGCTGATTTTATGTAAATATGTACCTAAAATATTATTGTCAACAATATGTAAGCCACTATGATCAAAATAAAAATTATATTTAAAAAGAATAAAACATAAATAAAAATTTAAACCAACTATTTTTAATGCTAAACTGAAATAAAGTAGTCTGCAACGATATGGGTTCAATGAATTTTATAGATAAAATAATTTCATAAAACTCTAACTATTGGGTACACTGCTCAGTGCTATATGAACAATACTTAAAGGCATTATTTTATCACTTCAATATAAAATCCTGTTTATTATAATTTGATACTTTTAACTAGTTGTACAGAAATAATATCAGTACATGTTATTATATAGATCTCAGGTATACCCAGATGGTAATGTAAATCAGTTGTGGTTTGCCACGAAAATTCAGTTTTTTTCTCTGTTGATCACACTATTGACGGCTATCTTCCAGTTTACCAAATCCCTTCTTACTCATCTTTTTGTTCTCTTTACTAAGCATTGTTTTGTTTGTTTTTGCTTGTTTGGGGGATTTAATTGCTTTTTTGTTGTAATTTAGGTGACATTCTTAGAAAAGTGTGAATTTTGATCTTTTAATGTGCTTGTAGAACTGAGATTACAGAAGTGTTGGAATTGTCTGTGGTTATTGATATTGGGTGAAAGGTGTGGTGTAATACCTTTATACTTGCAAAATATATACAGTGCTATAAAACAATGTTTTCCGATAAAAATTAAAGAAAATCTCACTGGTAGTGGGATAAATGACCTTCTACAGCAATACCAAAAAACTTAGGATGAATATAACCACGTTATTAAACTATAATTTAAATTTAAATTTTAAATAATAAATTTTATAAAATTTATAAATTTAAAGTAATTTAATTTTTAAAATAAGGTAATGGTCTGGTTTTATTCTTTTGCATGTGGCTATATTTTCCCAACATCATTTACTGGAGAGATTTTCATTACTCCATTTTATGATCTAGTTCCCTTGTTGAATAGCAAAGTGATAAAGTGGGAAAACACTTTTC
This sequence comes from Suncus etruscus, assembly GCF_024139225.1. NCBI lineage: Eukaryota > Metazoa > Chordata > Mammalia > Eulipotyphla > Soricidae > Suncus > Suncus etruscus. Next base: position 45,362,778 of record NC_064860.1, on the reverse strand, counting down.
TTACAGGGAAAGCTTTTAGAGTCTCACCTTGGATAAGCTCCTATCTGTGGGCTAATACCGGTCTGGGCCCTTCTTTGCTGAAGTACTTCTGCATCCATTAAAGTGATTTTTTGTTATTCCTTACACTGATGTTGCTTATTGATTTGTATAGTTAAACTATCCTCGATTCCCTGCAATGAATCACACCTGATCATGGTATATTATTCTTTTAAAGTATGTTGAATTCATCTTTTTCTTATGCTGTTAAGACTAATATATCAAGATGGAGAAATAGTACAGGGAATATTGTGCTTGCTTTGCAATACAAGCCGCCCAGTACTCCATCCACAGAATGGCATATGGTCTCCCAAGTACCACTTGGAGTCAGTACAAAGCCAGAAGTAACCCTTGAGCACCACCAGGTATAATCCAAAAATTACTTTCAAATACAAATTTTATCTATTTTCAGACATTTTTTTTAATCTCGGTTTCTTAGTGGGGTGATGTCTTTCTCACAAATATGTCTAGAAGCCTTCTTTGCTGTCTTTTTTTAGAGCTTTAACAAAAGGTATTAATTGTTTTTTGAAAGCTTGGTAGAATTTAATAGTAAATCTATCTAGTCTTGAACATTAAATTCTTTGGTTTTGTTTGGGATCATATCCAATGGTGGTTGAAGTTACTCTGGGCTATATGCTTGGGGACATGACCTCCAATATACTTAGAAGGGTAATATACTGCCAGGGAAGAAAACTGTGCCCACCTCTTGAGTTGTGTCTTGGCCTATTGAGTAATAGATTTTTGGAAGACCTTTGATTACTGTATAAGTTTTCTTACTTGTGATAGATATTTTCAAATATTTTGTCTCTTGTTGGGCCTGGAGAGATAGCACAGCGGCGTTTGCCTTGCAAGCAGCCGATCCAGGACCAAAGGTGGTGGTTCAAATCCCGGTGTTCCATATGGTCCCCCGTGTCTGCCAGGAGCTATTTCGGAGCAGACAGCCAGGAGTAACCCCTGAGCACAGCCGGGTGCGGCCCAAAAAACAAAAAAAAAAAAAAAAATATATATATATATATATATATATATATATATATATATATATATATATATATATATATATATATTGTCTCTTCTTGATGTTTCTAGGAATTTATCCCTTTTTTTGTCTCTTTTTATCTCTAATCTTTTTTTTGGTTTTAGGGCTACACCTGGAGATGCTCATGTGTTACTCCTGGCTGTGCTCTCAGAAATTACTCCTGGCTTGGGGGACCATATGGGACGCCAGGGGATCCAACCGCCATCAGTCCTACGCTAGAGTGCACAAGGCATACACCTTAAGCCCTGTGTCATTGCTCCAGACCCTATCTCTAATCTTTTTATTTATATTTTATTTCTTTGTGTGTCCAATAAAAGTAATCATTTTTTGAGAGGGAAGAAGAGTCATTTCTTTCTGATAATCCACAGACATGGAGTTCCTTATGATATAGCTCTAACATGCTGAGCCAGCATGCCCTTTGTGGACTAGATGCAGCTAACTTTGATTTTAAGTAAATAGTCAGCATTTAGGTGCATTATATAAAATAATTATGAGATGTGACAACCATGTCGACTAAACTGGAGTCAGTCATCACTAGTTGGTCTATTTTGTTCAAACAACAGATCTTGGTTTTATTGATCTTTTATATTTGTCTTCTTAACTCTTTATTTCTGATCTCATTTTTATTTATTAGTTCCTTCTTTCTATAAGTTAAATATTTTGTATTTCTTTCTTTTTTTTTCTTTCTTTTTTTTTTTTTTTTGGTTTTTGGGCCACACCCGGCTATGTTCAGGGGTTACTCCTGGCTGTCTGCTCAGAAATAGCTCCTGGCAGGCATGGGGGACTATAGGGGACACTGGGATTCGAACCAACCACCTTTGGTCCTGGATCAGCTGCTTGCAAGGCAAACACTGCTGTGCTATCTCTCCGGGCCCAGATTTTGTATTTCTTATTCTTTTATATGTAAGGTCAAACTTTTATAATTTTTGCACCTCCATGATCTTAATAAATGATTAATAACTAATAAACTTTGATGATGAGATCCCAATGGTGCAAACGCATGTGAATTAAGATGAAAGGCTTTAATTAAGGAATCCTATTAGTCAACTATTACAACAGTCAGATATAAGATAATAAGGTCCTAGGTCAAGGTACTCTCAGTGAAGGGATACAAAAGCATCTGAGGAAACTAATAAGAGTCTATGTATATTATTTTTTTAATAGAACTATTGCAGCAGTGCTGGTGAGTTGTACCCTGGAGGTCACTTTTGCTGATTCTTTGCCTGCCTTTGGAAGAAGCATCAGTGTATTTAAACAGTGTACTTCCATATTACCCAACAACTCTATACTTTGATATATATGAATATTAAAAAATTCAAAAATATATTTACACATTTATGTTTATTTCAACAAATTTTATGTCAGCCAGACCTGGAAACTTGGCAAGTTCTTTCATTTCTTTTTTGTTTTAGGATCACACCTGGTAGTTATCAGAGCTTGATCTTGGGTCTGTGCTAACGGTTTACTCTTGGCTCTGTGCGCAGGGACTAGATGTAGAGACAGAGATTAAACAGGTCAACAGCATGCTATGCAAGTGCCTTAACTGTTGTACTCTCATGCTAACCTTCAGCAAAAATATTACTTTAGTCTGTGCGTCAAGTGGAATTTAGCATGAGTAAAATCTAACAAAGCAAATTTAGGTTCAGAATTATTGACTACACATACAATTTTGGCCAATCAATTAAATGTATTACATTTACATTAAATCTGATTAAATATCAAATATTTTGAAAGAGACTATAAGTAATTTTTACTGATCTGGAAAAAGATAGAAGTAAGCTTTGATTGAATGCTGAATCTCTTTAGATTACATTTTAATAGAATAACTGTAAAACATAAAGATCTGCTACAATTTGAAAACTAAAAAATGTAGACAGCTAAACACAAAAAGTACATTTTAATAAAAATTATACAGATCAAATACCATATTTATTCCCAAAAGCATAACTTCAGAGAGGATTGTTAACCTGATTCTAGTCGTTCAAGATGTATTTGGGGGACACTTGGTGAAATATTCTAAGTTATAGTCTGCTCTTAGGTATTCACAAAATATATTATCATCTTTAAAGCTCAGGTGAAAACTACAGTAAAAAAGTCATCTTGAGTTTCATTCATCTAGAATTCTTTTACTTTATTTCACTGAAATTTTTTGAGATGGAAAACTCAGAGAGAATAAAAAATTATTTTTTAAACAATCCATAGAAGTTGCATTCCATCTAAAACAGTTATACCATGCTGAGTAAACACCCCCAATGGAATAATTGTTTAGAGCTACTACTTTATGAGAAAATGGTATTGCTTGATACATAACATAAGTCAAATAATGAGATGTGTCAACCATGTCAACTCATCACTTAATTTTTTAATGCAATCAATTGTATTCAAACAATAAGAAGCAAGATTTTTATGGACCAGCCCAATGTGCAAGTAACATTGCATTCATTTTGAAATAAAAAGAATAACACTACCAGGAAATCAGCTGGGCATAGAAAAAAAGTAATTAGTTTAACCTAGAAATATAAAAATATTCACAGTAATGAAGAAAGCAACGAGGATGAAAAGGGAAAATGCTGACTTTTACAAAGATTCAGAAAAAATAGTCTCATCTTTCAATGTTATGCAAATGTTTCAATAATATGCAAACCAGCTTCTGTGTGAATATCATCTAAATTCTTGGCACTGTAACACAAAACAGTGAAGCAACAATATTGCAGAAATGTAGATTTCAGAGTATAAACAAAACTGATGGTGAAGATTCAGAATTGACTGCAGATTCTTTAATGTCCTCCATTTCCAGAGAAAAGTGCCATGACTCCTAGAAGCAACTGTAGCCAGAGTCTCTGGAACATAATTTCCAAATTCAAAGCTAACAACCTAGAAAAGGAGTTTTCAGACCTAAAACCATAGTTCAGGAAAGAACATCCCAAGGGTGATGGGAATGAAAAACATTGTGTCCTTTTATTCTCCTATAGCAGAACTTTAGGACTCAAGAACCTTAAAGCCCACAGAGAAGATTCTTAGATGATTCTATGTGAAGAAAAAAAGATTAAAAAAAAATAAGATGAAAATGGAAGAACAAACTGACTGTCACCTTATACCTAAGGACTTCTACACTGTCTACCCATGAAAAAATTATGACCTCACCAAGGAACTTTCCTTCTAATATGCAAACTAATCGATTGAGAATTTTTTTTACCTACTTTTACTACTCCTGGTTCATTACGAAATATTTATTTTACAAAGGAGTAAAAGCACTTTCAACCAATTATGTGAAATATATATGTTGCTAAGCTAGTAAACTTGTGCCCTTTTTATATTTATGAAGGAGCTGTTCTTTATTAACTTTATTCATTTGTTTTTCATACATGTATCACTATCAAGCCATTGTTGACATAATACTTCCTAATCTCCAAAACTATGCAAAGATTTGTGAGGCATCATATCTATTTCTTTCTAGGTGAACCAAGCTATTAGTTGAAACATATAGAAATTGGTCATGAGATAAATTTTAATGAATTTAATCAAACTTTAAACCATTACTTTGCAGAAAATCTGTTCTAACAGGCTACACAACAAAAAATACACTTGTTATAGAACCATGCCAACCTAGTTGTTCAGCAGATGCCTTAAGTGCAGCATTTTCTAAGTAAAGCCATGACCTGTGGTCCACTTCATTTGATCTACTATAGCTCCTCCTGCACATAAGTACATAGTTATCTATTCAATATTTCAGAATGGAAACTTAAAAGTCATTTTGAGTACCAATTATTTTGGAGTTGCGGTCCAGCTTGTAGCATTACTAGTTTCTCTGGTTCTCAACTAAAAAAAAAAAAACTTCTCCAGACAATAATACTTTATTATTTATATCAAAAGTTAAACTCACTACCAAACAGTTTCTTCATGCCTACTTTGTCCTCTTTTTCAAACCTTCACTTATAACAACATTTGTAGAGCCACACTGGAACTCGCTGTTTTCTGAACTTCTTACAAGCTTTTGTTCGTCCTCAATGTGGACCTATGGATTCCATGGAAAGTTCCTCTTTTATCTCTCTATGCCTTCCTACCCTCTTCCACATATTTTCTCTGAACTGTGCACTATAAACTCATCTATTCTTTAATATTCAGTTAAAGTTCTTTTCCTTTAAAAACCTCCCTTTCTTTTGTACCCTTCAATAAAATTGATCTTGTTAATTCTATTATGCCATACCTGTGTGTGTGTATATATATAGTGTATATATATATATATATACATATATATATATATACTTTTACCCATTACAATACTTTTGTTTGTTTGTTTTTGGGTCACACTTGGCGATGCTCAGGGTTTACTCATGACTTTGCGCTCAGAAATCACTCCTGGCAGGCACAGGGAAAACTATATGGGATGCCGAGATTCAAACTACCATCTCATTTGTCCTGGATTGGCTGCATGCAAGGCAAATGCCTTACCACTGTGCTATCTCTCTGGCCCCTACAGTACTTTTTAAATATTAGCTGCCTGTTTACATACCTGCTTTTTACTTTATTAGAATCTTCATAAGAGAGAAGGAAAGAGGAGAGATAAGAAAAAGAGAGACAGAGAGAGGCGGTATGGCAAGAGAAACTATCCAAATACTATAAAATATTCAATAAATATTAGGAGGATAAAGGATTAACTGAGCAAATTACTTGAATTGTGAAGTTATTCTTGTGCCTCCTATTTTAAATGCATAAATGACTTCTCAGCATTGTTACAAACCCCTTATCATTATGTCTACTGCAGCTATCTCAGGCATTTCTTCTCACAGTGATATGCAAAGGAGGGGATAAAATGACAAAACAAAGCCATCAAATAAGAAATAAAAGAAGAAAAGGAGGAGGAGGAGAATCCAATCATGATTCTAACTATCAATTTCCCTCTCATGACCTTGACGACACCAGTCATCAGTTTTGAAAAATCACTTGATAGTTTCTACACAGAAATCAGTTATCTGGGTGAAAAATAAAAAGATTCGGAAAACTTCTAAAATTCCAAAGGTTTTTTTTTTGTTGTTATTTTGCAATGACATTTTTAAAATATTTGAATGTCACATCTCAGTCTGAAAGACCCAAACTCCCTATCAAAATATTATACAGCTCTGTCAGCACTATTCACTCCTCATGTAGTTTGCCTTTCCAATTACCATTGCACCAGAAGGGTGGGCAGCTTCCAAGAATTTCATTCAAAGCCACTCAGATAAAACAGAGCCTCAACGTGTTAATTTAGTAGTACATATGGAACACTGAAAGTTGGCAAATTGAGTGTGCATTTGAGAAGAATTGGATCAGTCAGTCTGCCTGACCCTTTTCATTACAAAATGTAAAAGATGAATTTAATGATCCATTAAATTTTATGGATATTTCTATTTTTCTTAAAGTTCATTTAATTGTCTTGGTCTTTTCTATCTTATCTTAAATTAGAGCATTAGAGATAGAGAGAAAAAAGAGAAAGTGTGTGTGTGTGTGTGTGTGTGTGTGTGTGTGTGTATGATATCTATCTTGCAGATTAGTTTCTCTGAGTCATCTAGCTCTAGACTTCCTTAGTGTTTCTCAAAATGCCTTTCACAAGATGATGTTATTACTAAGTGCTCTGAAATAAAAAGGTTTTTGGGTTTCAAAAATATGTTTTTATAATGGAAAGATAGAAGGAAAGTTAAATAGAAATCAAAACATCATAGGAGTGTGTCTTTCTAGCGAAATTCATAGTACGTCATAACATCTTAAAAATATTACAAATATAAAGTTGTAACAATATCAGAAACAATAGAGAGGAGAGCCAGCCCAGGTCCAGGAGGACCAGTCCATGGTAGGAAACTTATGAAAAATAGTGGAGTAGTGCTGTTAGGGCAGATAAAGGAGTACTATGATGATGATAATTGGAACTGATCACTAGGGTCAATAACTGGCTGTAGGATGGAGATAAAGTAAGATGTACAGTATCTCTTTATTAATATTAGTGCAAACTACAGTGTATAAAGGAAAAAAAAGAAGTAAAAGTGAGAGAGAGAAAGAGAGGAAAAGACAGAGAGAGAGAGAGAGAGAGAGAGAGAGAGAGAGAGAGAGAGAGAGAGAGAGAGAGAGAGAGAGAGAGAGAGAGAGAGAAAAGAGCAAAATGCCTGTTCCAGAAGCAAGCAGTGGGGAGAATGGGAGATAAACCAGGGACATTGGTTGTAGGAAACGCTCATAGGTGAAGGGTAGCATACTTTGTAAGACTAAAACTCAATTATGAACAACTTTATAATCATGGTGTTTAAACCTAAAAGTAGACTACAAAGATATTACAAGTTTATAATTTGTTAAAGGAGGTAGAGTGGGAGTTAGAAGAAAACCCTGGGTCATTGGTGGAAGGACACAATTGGTTATGGATTTGTTATTGCTGGAATATTGTGTACCTAAAACTCTATTATTAACAGCATTTTAAATCATAGTGACTAAATAAAAATTGCAGAGAAACCCAATGTAAAAAAATCTAGGAGTAAGAAAACATCATTCTATATAAATTAGATCTGAACTCAAATATTTACTCTATAAATCTCTTTTTTTCCATTCCAAAGTTAATATAGTATCCAACAATCCTTTTACAAAATTTTATAGATAAAATGCAAAATTCTGGTTCCACTTGAATTTCATATGTCCCAATAATTGCCTTAAATGGGATATAGCTACATGAAAACCAAAGTTTTAAAAATGTTTTCTATTCCTTCATATATTTATTTCTTTATTTTATTTAAGTATCATTATTGAAAAATCTCTTAATTTGAGAGTCTTGGATATTCAATATTCCATCTTTAAACCTGCCACCAGTGTCAATATCTCTCCACAAAGAGCCAAGATTCCTTCTTTCTCACAAACTAAATTTTAAAATGTATTATTAAGACCAAAGAAGGGGGAGAGGGAAGGGAAACAAAAAATGAGAAGGCAGACTAACTATAATGCACAGGTAAGGGGTCTTGAACATTTTGGTGGTTTTAGAAAGGAGGTATGCAAGCACATCAAAATCATAAGAGTCAGCACTGTTATTAACATGTAACCCAAATTTTAATAAGTAAATTCAAATGTATTTTCAGTTATTTTATTAATAGAAATGGTGAAAGCTAGTGGAGATGTCCTGAGATAATAAAGAGAAGTTATAGATTTTGATACAAAGATGGCAGTAGAACTTGAATTAGGGCAACCTACCAGTATGTAGATAGTTAGTTGTACATCATCTTATCAACAGATGCCCCAAGGACTTGTGGGAGTCATGTCAAACAGGACAGGACAGATATCCAGAGAGGTTGGTCAGGCCTTTGATCATGCATGACATGCATAGAGCCCTTTTCTCACTCTTTATCCAAAACTGGCTCTCATCTGATCTTTTTTATTTTCTGTGCCTTTTCTTGTTAGACTTTCTAGTTTCCTGATGGCACCCCAGGTGTGCAGTTTTCACTTGAGGGTGGCTTGGAATACCCTGGTGCCTAAAGGAGTACTTATGGCCCCTGGTAGAGAAATGCTGCTTCAAAGAGCAGTTTCTAAATGTAGCCTGCTTAAGGTGGCCAGATTTCATTATTAATTAATGTGTTAATAAATCCCAATTATTTGAATTTCAGATAAACTATCAATAATAATATTGCTAATAAAAGTCTGAGGCTTTTGAGGAGAATATAGACTAACAATGACTCCATACAACATACAATTTGCTGAGTCTTCTTGTAGTGTAATTCAATGAGAAATGAAAATAGTGGCCAGGCAAAGTGATAGTTTGGCAAATAGGGTGCTTGCCTTGCACATCACTGAAATGAGTTTGACCTCTGAAATCCCATATGGTCCTCCAAGCACCACCATGAGTAATTCCTCCATGAAGAGGCACAACTAACCTCTGAGCACAATCATATGTAGCCAAAAAATGCAAACAAACACAAAAGAAATGAAAATACCTGATAATGTAGTATTAGACTGCTGTATGCATGCAAAGTTTACTCAGTGGACTTGTAATCACTGTACTATTTAAATTGTGGGGAGAAGGAAGGAGAATGGTCAGATTATTAGTCAAAAATGAGAGAAGAAGCAGTGAATCTCACTTCCAAGGCTGACTTATAAAAAATGCCCATTTATAAATCCTCATCTATTTATACGTACCCTTTTGTAGCCCCATGATCACTTATGTGCTGAAGCCAGAGATGTACAAAATAGAAAATAACTATGTCATCACCCTTGGCTGTGCTTGGGGGACCAGACAGTACTAGAGATTAAACATGGGGTATTCTACATGCAAAGCATGCTATCCAATCCATTAAGTTATCACTCCAGTGCCAGTAAGGAAGTTTTAAGGTATGGTCACTTTGTTTTCTAATGAGCTTTATGTCCCTAATTTATCATTTATTATGGCAGAGATGCACAGATTATTAAACACATTATTTCTTTGTTTTGGATTTACATTTGGTTTGGAGCCACAACCAGCAGTCCTGAGGGCTTACTTTCAGTTATATACTAAGAGAATCACTCCTAGAGGAGTCTAGGCACCATATGAGATGCCAGAGATTAAACCTTGTTCAGTTAAATGCAAGGCAAGTGAGTGCCATACCTATTATACTACCTCTTTATCTCCTGAATGCCTTATTTCTTAACATGATTTTTAGTATCCCAACAATCTTTCACCTCTTTTTTATATATGTGTACTTGTGACAAATCAGCAAAAATATAGAAATGTAAAGAATGATTACCTTAGTTTATCTAGTCTGTCTTCAACAGAGGAATTTGAGGAAAATATAATTATAATTAGAATTGTTCTCGCAAGAAGCCTAGCTAGTTAAGCTCTCCAAATATATAAATGTAATATGTTTCATTACCTACTTTCACAAAGAGACCAGAAATTTTAGGTACTTATACATTTTCCTTTTTAAAAAGAAATGACTATTTTAAAAATAGTTTCAAGCAATTATTCTCTTTTGGATGTAAACACATCTATTTCTTTCAAGAGATACCAAGATGCATGTAGTGGTTAATTTTATGTGTCAACTTTGATAGGCCAATGCTGCCCAAATATTTGGATAATCACTATTATGGGTGTTCATAAGGTGTTTTGGATGAGATTAGCAATTCAATCAGTAAACTTTGAACTTTTAATGAAGTCAATTGACCTGCCCTACATCTGTAGGAATTAGCCCATCTAGCAGATGGTTTAAAGAGCATAATGGAGTTCCTTCTGGCTATAGGCAATTCAGCCTGCTAACTGCCTTCAGACTTGAATGACAGCATCAGGTCTCTCTGGGTCTCTTGACTGATGGACTATTCTCTCTTTGTCTTTAGACTCATTTGTTTCCATAATTACCTGAGTCAATTCCTGAAATAAAGATCTCCTTCTTCTCTCCTTTCCCTTTCTCTATTCTCCTCTCCATCGCCTTTACATAGACACATACATCTCATTGATTCTATTTTCCTGGAGAGCCTGAACAACTTTATAAATTATTTATTAGACTTTAAATTATTGAAATAAATGATACCTTGAAACTCAAATGTTATATTCTTCTTATGTGTACTATTTACTCAGATGGGATTTATGAATGTCAGACCAACTTGAGTTGGTTGCTCAAGCCTTAAGTACGTTGTGACATTTTTTTTTTACTGGCTAGTGACTTACTGAGGCTAGTATTTTAAAAGGATCGGGCTACGCCTCCCCCAAATTCCTATGTTGAAGTCATCCCTTCCCAATCCTTCTGAATGTGACTTTATTTGTAAATAAGGTCATTGCAGTTAATATAAGGTCATATTTCAGCAGGGTGGATACTTAATTCCATATTACCAGTGTCTGTATGGAAAGAGAAAATTTGGAAACTGACCTACACTCTCATACTTGCACATTCTCTCTCACACACACTTGCAGAAGAGAAGTCACATAATAAAGTAATGTTTCTAAAAGGTGAAAAAAAGTCAAAGAATCCTAGAAAATCACCAGAAGTTTAGGCAAGATGTGGAACCAATCCTATCTCCCAATTCTCAGAAGGACTAAACCACTGATCTCAGATTACTACCTCCAGAATTATAAGACAATAAATTTCCACCTGTGCCATTTTTTAAGACAACTCTGAAAAATAGAGACAGGTCTCACAGTCTTAACCAGAAAGGACATAGAAATGCTGAGGTCACCCAAAAATTTATTGCAATATTATGATATAAGGCAATGATCACCCAAGAAGAAATAAGGTCAAGAAAACATGAAGAAAAAAAAGAATGTTTACACTGCAGAAGAATTTAATGTGTGAAGTCAGAGTAAAAGAGAAGTGAAAAATGTGGCAAGATCTCAATTCTAGTTAACTTGGATGATGGGGACAGCAATAACCAGACAAGTGTCAGTATGATGAGAAATTTTAGCAAAAAATATATCGTTTTAATGAAACAGACTCTCTGTCACTCTGCAATTGATATAGTCCTAAGAAAATTTGCATTACAGTGTTTAGTGAAGGGGAAAGCCAGTTGGAGAACTAGACTTTAAGGATCAAAATTAAAAATTACATTTTACCGAAGGATCTCAATTTAAGCTGTTTTATGGCCATATGCATATGTGCTGTAGGCGGCTTCTGTCCTACAGCCATCAGTGGGATTTCAATGAATCCACTTCAGGGAAAGTGGGTCACACTCCTGCCAGAAGATGTGTTGACCCCACATACTTTGTGTGTGTTTTCTTTACTTCATATTTCGCCATCCGTGCAACCCACTCGCCCTGAAGTGGATTTATTGAAATCCCACTGATGCCTATAGGACAGAAGCCACCTACAGCACATATGCCTATGAAACCTACTCATTTTGAAACAATGGTCACACCTAGCTTTTGCTCAAGAATAATTATCTCTTTCTTACAGATACCAGCACTATCATTAGCACACTTTTATGTACTATCATCACTTCTAGAATCAAGCACAAAATACTTAAAGTAATTGTGTTGGTTTATAATGGATTTTTCTGTATGCAAAAAAGAAGTGACTTTTTTATAATTGTTTTGTAAAAATTCTAAAATGCTGTATTAATAAGCTAATTATGTTAATACTAACTATGATCATAGTATATTAATAAGACCATTATATAAATTATATTATGGGAAATTTTGGCTTTTTCTTTTCCTTGACTTTTATTCTAAATCATTCATTTTTCTAGAACTCTTCACCAAGACCTAACATATAAGCAATTGAATTGCATAAAAGTAGTTGTAGCTAAAGATCCTAGTACATAAAACTCACAGGCTCAGAGCAGCTAACAAAATGCCCTTCAACTAGAGCATCATTGATTCCTTTCTAAGCAGAAGTTATCATTTCTTAAAAACCTTAAGAGAACATGTAGTCTTCTTGACTTCTTTGAGGTTTCAAAGTAGAGCCCTTGACTTCTTTGGAATCTGTGACTCAAGATGCAAAGCATTTATTCCTGCCATTTAACTATTGAATGCAGTCTATAAATCTCAGAGGTTTACATATCCCAAGCTTTAAAGTTCAATGTTGTAGGGCTAGTTAGTTTTTATCATAGTGGTTGTATAAATGCCAAGGAGGAAAAATGTGTACAAACCTACCATTTTCAGAGAACTGGTGTTATGTAGCACCTTGGTAAACACTTATGTGGACTTTTAGGGGAACAGTCATTTAGACAAGATAAAAGTATAGAAAAAAACATAAAAAGGTCAGGACAAATTACTCTACATAAAATTAATGAGAACAAGGCATCATTGTAACTTTATTCATTAACAGATAACCAGCACCTAACTCAGAAGTTAGTACATGAGTGATACTCTAATACTTGTCCATTCTTCAACATGTAGGCCTTCGGTAATAACTCTATCCCCTCTTCATAGCTGAACTAAGAGTTAGAGAAGAGAAATGAACAAACCAGTTTTGGAAATTGAATTTTAACTGAAGGCCCTCCAAAAACATCACAGCTATAGAATCTTGTACCCAAGTATCGTTTCTTGGCCATAGTCCTAGAAAAAAACAGAAATCATTACCATTCCATCATTTAAAAAATAACCATGGAAGCTTTATAATGTGTTATGAAATGAAGCAAAAAAGTGAGAGAGCTTTCAAAATCCAGATACAAATAGAATAATCCTACTAACACAATAAAGGAGTCCCCAAAGAGAAATAAAGAAAAATAAATTGGCAGGAGAGTTACGCAATCTCAGAATGTTTACACCAGTATAATATACCGTTTAAGCAAAACTTTATTTACATTAATAATATTTACATTATTTTATACAGCTGCATTACTTTATGTCACTAGCTTATTGCTTGCATTTATCAGAAGTGATAATACATCTAATTATAAAGAAGCCATCACTGTCTTTATTTGAAACCTAAAAAGGTAAAAAATTAAATTCAAAAGCCTTTTTAAAATAATTTATCGGCTTCGGAAAAATGTTGACATTTCCAAATCATAATAAATTGGAGTCATGCAAACAACAGCTTTTAAGTAGCCATCTGGGATAACCCTAGTGATCTTGGATTTTAGAGCAAGACAGAACATTTCTGAGACTTGGTATATTACTTTTAAAAAGAAAGCACATTAGAACAAACACACACTGAAAGCGTCAATTATTAAAATGAGACTAACCTACTTTTGAAGCTTGTTTTAACTCCCTCCTACTCTGAGTTACTCAGAGTTTCGTCTACTCAGAGGATGTTGTGAGGCCGCAGAGGGGGATCTACTGATTTAGGCAGTACGTGAATAGAATGTAAAGCAGCAACTTCCTTTTATATGTCCTTAAAGTTAGGATGGAGTACCTGTCTGCCCACACCCTCCTCCTTTCTGAGGCTTATTCTATTTAACTCATGAAGGGATCTTTTGTAGGTTCCCTAGGGTCTTTTCATAAAACTCAAGTGGACTCTTGCTTTTTTCCCACAATCTATTTCCCTACTGTACCTGCTTTCCCCGTCAACTTTCCTATTTTTCTTCTTGGAAATTATCCTGAGAGGCCATAAAATTTGAAGGAGGCATGGGACCGGAGTAGCACAGCCGGTAGGCCATGCCCATCTTGCATGCGGGCTATCTGGGTTCTACCCCAACATCCCATTTGGTCCCCGAGTACCGCCAGAAATTGACCCATGAACACAGAGCCAAGAGTAACCCCTGAGTACCACCGGGTGTGCAAACCCCCCCCAAATTAAAGGAGGCATAGAAGAGAAATCCCTCTACCTCACTGCATATTGAAAGAAATTCCAACCTAGTGAAATATAAATCCCCCTTTTTTGGCACAAAACATGATACTGAACATACACTCTGTGCTCAGAAAGGAAAAAAAAATCAAGCCCTGATCAGCAAGGAAGGGATGATTCATGGACAGCAAAACAAACAAACAAACAAATAAATAAGTAAATAAATAAAAAGCTTTGCAAATAAATAACTCTATTGAGACATACATTTGCAGTGCCAAGGAATGCAAGTTTATTGAGAAACACAAAGCAAGACAAGCTCCCTTTTTCAAAGGCTCGAAAGCAGAAGCCAGGAGACACCGAAGCGCAATCAAAACATGTTGAAACCATTAAAGACCGAGACATGCATGGGTGGTAAACTTTCTGGAAACATCCAGAGGCATATGCGCCACCAGGGAGCACTCCTCAATATAAGCTGGGCATCATCCAGAAAGCATCAGATTGCCAAAGGCAGCGTGTGAGGAGCTATCAGCCAACAATCAAGCAGCTGGAACAGAGGTCGGCAAGGAAGAATTACTCAGGGACAGGCAGCTTGCTGGAAGGTCCTGGAAACCAGCTGGTGGTGGAATCTAGCTTCACTCACTGGCTCTTACACACTTAGCAAGTTCTTCTGTAGCTGGATGTGCAGGGCCGCTGGTAGAACCTGGAACCGCCGTAGGATGGTTGGCAGACAGTGGAGACAGCTCCCATTGGTTGGCAAACAGGAGAGACCCCTCCCACTGGTCGGCAGACAGTAGAGATGCCTCCTATGGGTTGGCATCCACTAGACATGCCTCCCAGGGACTGACAGCCCCCAGAGACTATGGTGATTGGCCGGTTGCAGGGAATTGAGCAGGTATTAGAGACACAGGTGGTTGGTCTGGAGCAGGACACTGGACCTGGGCTGGGGATGCAAGAGGTCTGCGAGTAACAGGTTGGCTGGCAAGCACTGGGCTCACAGCAGGCCTCTTGGCAGTGGTCCAGAAGCCAGGAGCCTGTCTGGAAAGAACTGGGTAAATAGATGCCACTCAAGCAGTCGGTATCTTGAGTAGAAGCTGTGGCAACGGAGGTCACTGGGACAGAGCAACGTCCTCCAGTGGGCCCGGAAGAGCAGTTCCTGGTGGAGCAGTTGTAGGACATGGTGCAGAGGAGAACAGAGAGCTGTGGGTCTTGCTGAAGTTTACCTCCTGAATGGTGACTGGTACTTCTGGGCTCTCTGCTTTTATATGTCCCCAATGGTGGGTGGGGTGCTCACCTTGTTCTTCTGGCTTCTTTGGCTCAGATCAGCCTGCCTTAGAACATCTCATGAATCTACAGGTTAATTGTCTCTTGAGAAGCCTTTGTCCTCATAAAGAAAGTTTAGTAGTTTGGTTACTAAATAATGAGGCTTTTGTGCTGCACTTAGAGCCTGGATGAAGACGGTCAGTGGCCAGCTTCAAAGGCATGGGTCATCCCAAACTCACACTACAGTCCTCATTCATCTGGCTTGATACAACCGTGTCCATCTGATTATGACACTACACTGGCCACCACCCTCCCATCACCTCTCTCTCTCTCTCTCTCTCTCTCTCTCTCTCTCTCTCTCTCTCTCTCTCTCTCTCCCCTCTCTCTTCTCTCCTCTCTCCTTTCTCTCCTTTCTCTCCTTTCTCTCCTTTCTCTCTCTCCTTTCTCTTTCTCCTTTCCTCCCTCCCTCTTTCTCCCTCCCCCCAGGCTAATTACAAGCCCATACCCCATGGCATTTAATAGGTTTTAAACCTAACATTCAATCCGTCTTCCATAGGTAACGGGACTTCTCAATGGCAGGAGACTCCTTGAACAAGTATCAAGACAATGACAAAGAGGACAAGCTCATACAGAAAATTAATCAAGTGTTCACCACTTGATACCCACGGGGAGATCAGGGGCATTGGGAACCCTTTATGTTCCAAAAACAAAGCAAGATCAGTAGTTGGGACTACATCTGTAGGCCAGTTCCCTTCTAAATAAATTGGATGTGCTTTATTCCTAAAATTTTAATCAGAGATTAGAGTGCTATTATAGAGGGTAGGGTGTTTGTCTTGCATGCAGTCAACCCAAGTTCAGTCTCCAGCACCTCAAATACTCCTGACCCTGCCAGAATACAGCTGAATGTGGCCCCCAAATAAATAAAATTTTAGTCAAATAACAATGAATAAAAGTGGCTCATATAACATAAGTATACCTTTGAGTGAGATTTACTTTTTTTTCATTACTATAATGTCAATTTGAAAGAGTTGGGTATCTTTCTCTCAAGATGCTCAATATCTTCAAAAGATGTATTTTCTAACAAATACTAGTAGATGGGAAACATTTCTACCCGTGTTGTCTTAGATATAAAAGAAGAAAAGGAAAGCAATCATATAACCAGTGTTTGTCAATGAATAGATGAATGAGGCATTACATAGTGGTGTAATATTTCATTATTCCTTAGAAAGCTATATACAGATTTTGTTCTCTAATTTGTTCAACAATAGAGTTCCTTCTTAAACACCTTGGTGGTTGACCTTGTGGATCACCCTATATGTGGTAGAAGCAATCATTTCAACTCTGAAAAAATAAGTCATCTCAGCATATTTAAGTGGTCTGCTAATACCTCTACAGCACAATTGTTAAAGCAGATGCATTTTTATAAACTGGATAACATTGATAGGAAAAACAATGGATATACATACATTTGAGGCTTTAGGTAGATTAAATTTTAAAAATCCACAATGCAAATAAATTTTTGAAAACTTGTCAGAAGTTCCTTTAGAAAATGCATCCTATTTATTCCACTGAAGCTATGTTGGGAATTCCTCCTGGCTCTAGTCAAAGGCTAATAACACACCCAAACAAGATGATGCTAAGCTGTGGGCTGTGTTATAATTCCCAGGCATCAGACCAGCTCTCCTTCAATGACTCGTGGTATATTCTCAGGTATAGGAAGAAATTAATAAGATGACTACTTTCCAGGGTTGTGACTCCACTCTCCAGGCTATGGGAAGGCTCCTATTTGATGTTTGAAGGTCAGAGTCCCTGGTTACAGGGGCCAACAGGCTGGTTTTGTTTTTTTTTTTTTTAATGCATGTGTCATTTACAGGCTTCTATAAGCCAGGGATTTATTGGTTGTCGTGGAAAAATACCTTGTCATGCAAATTAGTCAAGTGGCTGAAGCAAGAAGTCAAAATAAGAATAAATTGAACCAGAGGAGATATTAGTAACCCATTGCTACTCTGCTGGGATGACAGGGGCTTTATAAATCTTCAAACTTGATTCCTGTTCTCTTAAAAATGGGGAAAAGAAAAATAAAGAATACTAGAAAAAAATTCCATTAGCTCAGAATACAAAGAAATGAACAACTTAATTTTTTTTTTTATGAGCACTTGATTCTTTGCAGAAAGGCATAGGTTTGGAGCCATTCAACCACCAATGTTGAAGACTTCCTGCAGCCTATGAAGTGTTCGTGCTCATAAAGAAGAGAAGTTTAGGGAGATTGAATGGCTCATGAAGATAATTCAGTTTATATTGGTCTAACTGCAGAGTCAAATAAAACAAAGTCAGGAGCTTTCAACTTATGTTGGGGATATTTAAACATAATAAGATACCTTCATTAAAGTTCAACCAAAAATATATTTAAAAAGAATCAATGAATGTTTCATTGATGACACTACAAAGAAAAGACTTCATTTCTTTCCCAGCTTCATCAAGAAACAATACAAGTAAAATGCTTAAAAATTAAGTTATAAGTTCTGGCAATTCTCTTTTTGTTCCCCTTTCTATGTGGTTTTCATCATTCTCATTTCATTAGAATAAAATGCAAAGTCACTACAAACAGCAGGAAGAGATCACTTACTGTCAGTAGCTTGAAAGCTATAGTCAGAAATTATAATTATTTATAATTAATTACTACAGAATAGAGAAGTGAAATGATTTCCAGGTCTAGATAGCAGGACCCATTTTGGAATAAAAAACACATAATTTAAAAATTGAAAAATCAAGTTTAGAGAATATTTCATGAATAAGTCTTCCAGTCTTGAAATAACCAAAGAGCTATTTTTGTAACTAAATATAAGGGAGCTACAAATTGTTGGTATTCCCTTGTGCAAGACTGGTTGGGTCTCAGAAAACAAATTATACTAGTGTCTTATACCAGTGTTTCTCAACCTTTTTGTGCAAAGACACACTTTTTTCATGAAAAAAGATCATGAGCACACCACCACTAGAAAATGTTAATAAAATTTAACTCTGTGACTATATTGACTATGTATAAAGTAGTTCTCTTTAATAGGAATTAAATAAACACAAAAAATTATTTTATAATTACTTTATTATGAAATTATCTAATGATTGGTCTATTTGTGAGCCAAAGCCGCATGTTACAGATGAAATTGGAATTTTTCCCACGGTATACCATACAATATCTCATGGCACACTGTTGTTCCATGGCACAGTGGTTGAAAAATATTGTCTTATTCTGTCTAATCTAGTTAGGAAAACTCCTGAATTCTCTAGCACATTCTATTTTTACATGCAAGCATTGAAATTTCATTTACATTCCCTTTCAGTGCAAAAGTGAGGAAGCATGAACTCTCAACCAGGGTGAACTTGAGCTTGAAGAAACTGTGTAATTGTAATCCTACAATGTCGTTAGAGAAAAATCAATAAATCATTCTTATATATACATATATACTTATATATACATATATGTATACATTGTCACATGTTCGCACATTGTGCAAATACTCTCAAAACACAGTTAAGTGCAACATAAAACTTCAACTCAGCAAAAAGATTTCTAAAGATTATTCATGTGACTACAGAGCATGAAGTGAGGAGGAGAGGACACAGCAGATGAAGAGAGATTAAAGATCTATTACCCATTATCTTCATTGCTGATAGATAATTTGTTCTGTGTTGTACAGTACTATCTCAACCTTACAGGATAATTATCACAGATTAAAGATGTGCAATTTTCTCACTCAACACTCAATCTCTGCAATCACTTACAAGGCCAAATATTTGAGAGAAAAATGAATAAGCCTAATGTGGGAGGCTGAAATATGCAGGAAAGATATTTTTCATCATAAAGTTGCTCATAATGTTGACCCATGCAAAAAACAAAGCAAGTTTTATCTCATTGATTGGAGGAAGAGTGAACTTGCTAAAATATTAATAAATACAAAATGAGGTTGTTTTTGTCATTTGGCATATTTTCAGGATGCGTGCACTCTCATATTGAAGTTATTCATGATCTATTAAAAAATAAAAAATAATTCAAAATTTAAGTGCAGAATATAATGATTGTTTTAAAAGTTAAATACATCTTGAGCAATTTCTGCTTTGCCCCACCCTCACTCAGCTTCACATAGACCTCAGGGTTGAATCACTAGAATCCTTATTAACTAAGATATTATAACCACCCCCCCTCCAAAGGCTGGTTGATTTGCACCACAACAGAACTGAAATTCATTTTCCAAACTCTTTTCAGAAAGCATCAATCATCAGATGGTTTGAATCTTGAGGGCTGGAGAGAACTGGAAGACAGAAAGCAGAGGTTAGAGAAGCAAGCAGCTGTTTTCAGAACTTGAAAATAGCAATCACCAGCTACATGACTTGTATAAAAATGAACCCTCAGAGGACAGTGTCAAGGTTGAGGAAACCCAAATTGAACTACCATTCTTTTGGGTTTAGTGCCTATTTTCGAATTCATGTAATTTTTCATGTGTGTCTTCGTCAGCGATCAAAATCAGGTGCTGTCAACAAAAGTAAATAAGTTCCTAAAGTTTGAGGCTACAACAAACTCTCATGTGGGGAAGTCTTTCCCTGACCCCAATCCTTTCAAATACTAAGAAGTGAAACCGCTCGTGACCACACCTGAATAAGATTTTTGTGAAAAGCCCAAGGGAGAAGGCTCCATGTCACCAAAGCCATTTCAAGCTACCTGAATCAGCATTATTTAGGGCCTACCAGTTAGTTGTCAGACAGGGTAAAGATTCTAGGAGCTATGTACAAAACACGGGTCTTTTTCTTAGCTCCACCTTGTTTTCCTTTGCTTCTTCCCTTTTGATAGAAAACTCCTCTTCCACCCATGCAGGGGTTACAAGTACTGCATTAGTCCAAGGCATTCTCAGATTAGTGACTAAAAAATCAGAACTGGATCATTAGGTTCTCTCCAGCAATTCCCTCATTTGACTGATAAAAAATAAAAAGTCCCAGTTAGGAAAGATCCAACACTCATGTGCAATAGATCAAAATAATCTCCCACCATTTCTTACTATATCCTCTATGCACAGGCCTGGGTGGGATACCCAGTTGCTTCCTTAACTTGGAGTGAATCTATTCACTACTTGATTTCTGTCATAGGTTTTCTCCGATGTCAAAGCAAGGTCATGCATCTTACTTTCTTAACTGTCAGGTCAAAGCTAATTTACTTTGTGCTCATATTTTACTGCTCCAAAGTGGGGCAATGCTGTACAATAGGAATGGACAAGTGAACCCACCTTTTGTCTTCCAGGCAGACTTTCCAAAGTTACTCCAGAAAGTTCCACAAAACTTGACTTGGCTTGTAATGGCAGGTGACTTGATAACACATTGCTATGCTGACCTTTCCCCTCCTGTTCTACTTAACCTGAGTTGTTTTTCCTGAAATAATTGTGTTTCCTGAAATAGACTCCCAAATAAACTACCCCAAGATCTGATTTTAGAGAATTTCATATTAACACACTGTGTTCTTTTCTATTTGAGTTAATAAGATGGGGATCAAGGATATAGTACAGAAAGTAAGGTGTTTGCCTTGCAGGCAGCCAATGCTGTTTGAAATTCCTAGTATGATCCCCTGAGCACAGAGCCAGGAGTAAACCCTGAGCTATTGGGTATAGTTAAAAAATAGTTGATCAATTTAATTTCTTATATTTTAGAACTCCTAAAAATACCTTGAGGTCTCCTCCTATATACTCTTAAGAAAAATTTTTGTATATAAATTGAATATATGTTTTTAATTTTTAGACCATTTCTAAAATGACCACATAAGAAATTGCAACATTTTTTAAACGTAGCTAGATAGGAGGAAATATTTTTAAATTTTGTCCTAGTATTATGGATTATTGTGTCCTTTCCTTAACAGACTAGTCCCTAAGCATTGATGTCCAAACACCAGAGGGTTGGAATATTTCATTTTACCCCTTCTCTGTGCTAGTGCTGTGATGACAGGGGATAGCACAAACTTGATTATGGAGCTCACACTTGGTTATATTTCTTAGAAGATGTTTTATTATCAGTTTGTTTTCTCAATGAAAGACACTTTTTCCCCAAAGTGAGATAGGTACTAACTATGAAATGTAGGATAATTTTAGGCAGTCAATCAACAAATTCTTTTCAGTCTTAATTGTCATATATTTATTTTCATTGCATGAATAAGATATGGCTAGGTTATAAAAACCATCACTTCATGGATATTGTTACATAGGAAAAGGTTGATGCAAGATTTCTTGTTTTAAGAGTAAATTTAATATAAATAAAAGTAATGGTTGAATGCTGGTCTTATTATAAAAATGTAATAAAAATTGTCAAGATGAAATATTGTAGCATATTAAATCATGAGAGTGATAGTAACACCTAATACCTAGTTAAGTGGTTTAATAATTGTTAATTCAACTTATTTTAATTCAGAGAAAAATACATGATAACATATGGTCACATATACATAACCAAAATACTCTAAAATTTGTGCACCTTATCAGGAAATTTGGAACAAATTACTTAAAATTTTTGTGGCTAAAACAAATATTTGAACGATTTCCTTTTATCTAGCAACATCTTTTCTTGAAATTATCAAAGGATATGAAAACATTGACTCAAATGTATTTTTGCACTCCTGTGCTCATAGATGTATTGTATACAATACCAAAATATGGAATCAATATAAATGTTCATCTACAGATAAGTAGATAACAAAGTTGTGGTGTAAACACTCAGTGGAATACCACTTTGACAATAAAAATGGAGTAGTTGGACTGGAGTACAGTGGGTAAGGTGATCACCTTGTAGATAATCTGTGTTGAATCACTGTCACCCCACATAGTCCCCTAGCCCACTAGGAGTGATCTCTGAGCACAGAGCCAGGAATAAACCCTGACTGCACCTGAGTGTGGCCCCAAAACAAAAGCAAAAATTCAAAAGGTGAAATCATGTCTATTAAGACAAACGGGGGAGAACCTAAGGTAATCATGCTCAGTGAAATAAATAAGGAAAGAGAAGATAACTACCAGATTATTTCATTCAAAGGTGCAATATGAATTACTGGAGCAAACAAACTGGAAAATAAGTACCTAAGCTACCAAATGACATTTGTTCCTTTATGTATCAATATACACAAAAGTCCAAATGCCAGGAATGGTGAAATACATACCACAAGTTGAAAGAGAGTGTCAAATCATGGACGAAAATGCAGACCTTATAATAAACCATCTTTGGACCATGAAATTAAACTGACCATAATCCTGAAGTTGCCAGGAAACCAGAATTGAAAATCCTTGAAGGACAATTGGTTGAGTAGTAGAAATATTTCAATTTCATATTTCATATTATTAGAAATGTTCCAAGCAGACAACTCTTTATCATCTCATAAGTCCCAGTGAAAGGAATTCTTGCAAGAATTAGTACCAATGGGAGAGTTCAGCATCTTCCTTTACTCTTTGGGTATGTGCTCCAAATACAATGAATCTGACTAAAGACCATTTTCAGTATTTTTAAGAAGCTCCAGCCATACAATAGCTACTAAACATATATATATATACACATCTATATAAACATATATATTCCTGTGAAGATAAAGGAACTTTAACAATCTAGAAGATCAACTTCTAAGGACTATGTAGCCCAGCATACCTCCACACATACATCATAAGTCCCCAACTACACTGTCTCTTCTCTATATTGCTGCTATCAGTGAAAACACTGGATGAGACAAGAGAGATAATACAGTGGATAGGGCACTTGTCTTCCATGCCACTCACCCTGGTAGATCCTATATGTTTCCTTGAGCTTGCCCGGAGTAAATTCTGAGTGTAGAGCCAGGAGCAAAGCCTGAACACCATTGGGTGTGGCCCACAAACCAAAAATAAAAACGAAAAAATTTAAAAAGAAAGAAAATGCTGCAGTCACACACTACTTGCTTGGAGTCACACACTTGACTTCATGTGTTTGCATATGAGCATGTTAAAGGTCATGCTCTTTGATTTGTAGAGTCCATGCGTGTTCTGATTGTAGATGTCGACATCTCAGGGGCTCACTGTGATGCTCATACAAGTGCCTGAAGGCAGAAGACAATCGTGGATGTCAGACACTCTTGTGTCACTCGGGTCCCAGACTTCAGAGCTTCCCAGGACATTACTGGGTTTATGGATGTGTTCTAAGAATTAAATTCAGTTCCATGTTTAGAAGGCCTGTAACTTTGCCATTGAGCTACATCTAGGCCTTTACTGTAGAATCTTGTAGTCTAGTTAGAATTGTTTTGCAATTTGTTGTAGATGAAAATTAAAAAATAAAATTGACTTTGAAAGATTACCCAACACCTGAGAGATGGTTCAAGGGGTAGACTGCATGCTTTGCATGCAGGAGGGCCAGTTTTAACCCCCAGCCCTATACGATCCCCCAAACTTTGCCAGGAATGATCTCATGCACAGATTTGGGAGTAGTTTCTAAGCATCATCAAATATAGTCCAATACTGGTATGAATGTAAAAAAAATTGCCACAAAATGCTATATAACTTCCCCTTTTCAGTTAGCATCGTTTGTATTTGACAAGTTCGTTTTCTTGGAATGTCCCTGAATTTCTCTTATTTGGAGCAAAGGTGAACAGAAACACTATGAAAATTTTAAGATAATGTGTGCTTTACTGAATGCTACTAAAAATCACATCACAGCTTGAGTTAAGGGTTAATCTTCCTACACCTATCATATATTGTTGCTCAGTTCTTTTTTTCCTGACCACAGTTATCTCTGATATTGAACTATAAAGTGAAACAAAAGTCAGCAATTGCTTTTGTCAAATAATGAAAGAACTAAAGGTTGATAAACTGACACTTCTAGAAAAGAATCATTTGGACTGATACCAATTTCATCTTTTTTCTTTATCCCTTAACTTCAATATTTGTTTCCCCCACTGATATCTATATAGTCACCAATTTTTTTTTCTCTCTCTCTCTTTTTTTGACTCAAATACCCACTGTGAACTTCAACAGTAAGAGTAACTTTTGGTCCTGAAGCTTTCAGATTTAGATATTATTCTAGAATAAGTACAAAAAAAATGTGTCGGGAAAAATTCAACAGTTTTTGTAGTTTTTTTTTTTAAACTAAAAGAAATTGAAGAAAAGCTACAAAAAAACATTCACTTATAGGTGACCAAATAATACATCGTATGTAGTTTAGGGATGAATACTCTAATATAATGTGCTCCTACAGAATCAGAAACTATAATCTTTCTAGAGGATAAAACTGACATTAGAAATGAATAAAAGCCCATCTAAAATGAAAGAGATAAAGTGAGTGAGACCTATGGACATCTTCAGAAATAATCAATTTTCCAAGAGATGACTTCTAAATGGGTTTTTTCATACTAAATTGTCCTCTACATCTCAATAACCCAGGCAAAATTATAATTATCATTAGAGAATCTGCGACTGAACTAACTGAATAGAAATGTGTCAAGGGTAATGTAATCTTTGCAGAAGGAGGGAGACCTGCAGGGTATCTGATCAGCCAAGCAGATGTTCACATTGTCCGCCAGGCAAATACATCCTTTTCAGATATAATGAATATGTCATTCAGATCAACCAACTCTTGAACTAGACTCAAAATGAAATGTTGATATTAATTTGGCTTTCCAATTGGCCTAGCCTACTAGAAATAAAATGTACTAAATATCTAAGCCAAACAAGATAATCTCATTGTAATGCGAATTAGATTTCTACATTAGTTTTATGAGAGCCTCTTTAACATTTGGCTAACTTGACTCAGTTCTCTAATGCCTGTTAATTCTCAGAGAACTAGCAAAACCAGACAAATCTAAGAAGCAGATTCTGGTTTCCTGCTGATACCAATCAAAGGACAAAAACCAATCACAATCCAGATAGCTGGTCTACCTCCCTCACTGACAAATGCATTTCACTAACAAACATCTAATGAAGCACTCCTTCTCCAGTGATTTTAGCAAATAGAATTTTCTTTTATGTAAAATGGTTTAACTGTAGCAAAAAGTGGACTAAATAACCTCAGTGTAAAGTGGTTTTTAGTTGTTTTATTATTCATCGTTGCATATCTAAGGATTATACTGTATCAATTGAAATTATTTTTGCCTCCTCTTATTGCATTTTCTACTGCTTCAAAATTTAAATGTCTCCTCTTCAGTGCTTTATATCACACATATCAAAAGCGATTTTTAAAATTACCTTAATAAATGTTATGCAGTCAGTCTCCCAATTATACAAAAATTTAAATGCTAGACTCAAAGGTCAGTTTACTGTCCCCCTCCCCAAAATTGTATGCCATTGTGACCTGCCAGGATATATATATATATATATATATATATATATATATATATATATATATATATATATATATATATATATATATATATTGCTATTCAGATTCATTTCAGCTTGGGTGATTTAAATAATTCATTAGGACAATTACGGTTCATTGCAAAGGTAGTTCTTCAAATGACCCTCCGTTTATCTCACTCACTTTATTAATTCCTCGTCTTCCTAAGGAATCAAATTCAAGAAGCTTGTCAAAAGTTCCACAAGTTTGTTTCCCTAACTTTCCCACTGAGTCATTGCCTGATCTTGGGTTGTTCATTGACACTCCCCAGGACTGTTTCATGATCATCTGTAAAACAGTATTAATGGGATGTGCCTCTCCAGGGAGCTACAAGATCTGAGTTATGGTTTACAAAATGCTTTGTGATTCATACATAAAAGGCACTATAAGAAAGAAAACTGCCATTGAATACTACAGTTTTCATCCCAATAATTTTAAAAGATAAATGACTATACTACGATTTGAAAAAATACCGAAGCAGTGTGAGGTTCTAAAGAATTTTCCAAGCCCAAACGAGCCATTGCTGAGTCAAGTAGGGTTTGGTTTCTGGGTTTGGGTTTTCTTTCTCCTAGGAATCAAAACTGCCATTCATAAATAAGTACAGGAAGGAGTAACCCTGAGGGAGACATAAAGTAAACTCTTGGCACTGGGATCTAATAATTAGAGTTAGTCACTTTTAAATTACTCACTGGAATCCAGCCCAAGAGAATTATAGATGAAAAATCTTCCTAGTTGTTAGCCTACTCAAGTCTGATATTGACCTTATACTTTCTAAAGTTAGACAATGATGTGCCTGCCTTTGGAGTAAATTAAAAGCCAACACTATTAAACTTTTTAAGACTAAAAAATCTGAATTTTGCCCTAGACACAGTCTGCATTTACATCACATTTTAAATTCCCACAAACATCTTAAAAGAAGGCTATGAGAAAGGGTATTGTTTGTAGCTTGTAAAGTTACAATATGTAATATTATTACTCAGAACTCTAATTGGCTATATTGGATCTATTTTCATATTAAATTATAACTGCACAGGGAAAAAGTAAGTTTTTTATTTTTTATCATTTGGTGAATTTCCATACTGAAAGCCTCCTGGGTACTCTTAGCACTAAAAATATCATAATAATAATTAAAATGATTAGCATTCACCCTCTTCTAATTAAGAGAGTGCCTTAACTGGCAGTGACCCAGTGGGAATGTCAATGTCTTTGCTATAATTGAAATAGTGAGGTTAGAAGTTAATGGCAACTAAAGAATAAAAAGCAGAGAAAAAGTTTAAAAGCAACCACTACAATAGTTAAAAAGAAAAGAGATAAAGTTTAAACAAGGGTGGTCAACAGACTAAGGATATCTAGGGACTGCAAAATAATTCTAAATTTTTAGACTGGGGAGTGGTGGTGGCATAGGATGGACTTTTGGAACCTTAGTGAAGGGGGTGTTGACACTGGTGGTGGGATTGGTGCTGAAATGTGCATGTCTAAAACTCAATTAAGAATCACTTTGTAAATCACAATGCTTTAAATAAAATAATTTTTAATTCTAAATTTTCAACAGCATCACCAGATTTCCATCACACGAGACTCAATTATCCAGGTAATTTGTGCCATTTAGATAAAACAAGCAAAAGAATTGTCTAAATTTTTTCATAATCTCTCTGAATATTACTCTGTGACAACTAGCTGAGGACTTTGGAGAAAGCATGAATCATCTTAAGTCTCTTTCTTGTTTGTAAATGAAAATGGTAAAAAGAACATATCATTGAAAGGTTTTGTAATGGTTAAACATAATACCAGGTACAATTAGATATTCAGTGAATAGTTGTTCTCATTTCTCTTTCTCTTTTAAGTTTAATTTCATGAAGGAAACTTTTTCCCAAATAAAATTCTATTGTTTAAAATTGCTTTATATTCATAATTGTGGAATATCTTTAGCTACATGCACATGTATATAGCTACATAAATATAGCATGTAATTCATGAAACATAGATCCCAATAACTTAAAATATTTACAGTTATTTCATCCATTCAGATGATCAAGTTTAATACTTTAATCCAGATCCTCAAGTTCTTGTGACCAACAACAGACCAGTTAAGGGTTGATTTATATGTACTAAATTAATTGTTTAAATGTCACTGAAGGGGCTAGAGCAATAGCACAGCGGTAGGGTGTTTGCCTTGCATGCAGATGATCCAAGATGGACCCTGGTTCAATCCTTGGTATCCCATAAGGTCTCCAGAGCCTGCCAGGAGCAATTTCTTGAGTGCAGAGCCAAAAGTAACCCCTGAGTACAGCTGAATGTGGCACAAAAAAAAAACAAAAACAAAAACAAAAACAAAAAAAAACAATAAATGTTACTGAAGTTTATTTCTGGGATTTTACTGATAAATAGATCTACAGATCTATTTAGAATCTATTTAGACCCAGAACTCACTGGGTAAGAGTTTTGAGCCCAAATATATTTTCAGAAAATAATTTTTAATATCTAGCTCTATTATTTATTCATCTGTTCAGAATCTTTTTATTCTCATTAAAATTTTGTTATAATTTGCCTACTCACTATTTTAGAATTGAAAATAATTTAGTGTAATTATAAAATAATGTTATTGAGCTGGTTATAATGCTTTAATCTCCCAGAGTGCTTCATTCACTCTTCACTTAGGCATCAATGACTTTATATTTTATGTTTCTAGCTTTATTAATTTTTGCTATTTAAATGATTTCTCTATTCTCCCTTGTCAAATATATTTAGCTAACTTTATCTAACTCTTTAATTCTAATATTATCTTTTGGTGTTAGTTCTATTTTATAGGAAAAGTAATACAAAGTAAACTAATTTGAATTTAATATACTAAACAGATATGTTCTTTGCATAATTTCTTACTTCATCTGACAAATAATGAGAAAATTCCACTTCTATTGTATTTTTTATTGTTCCTGAATTTTTATTTGTTTTTAGTTAATTTGGTGGGCTTTTCCTTGAACCATTCTGTGTAATATTTTCACAATAATTCTATTTTTCATTTTTGTTTATACATATTTTATTACCTTTTCACTCTGTTTGGGGTGACACCTTGCAGTGCTCAGGAGTTGCTCCTGGCTCTGTGTTCAGAAATTACTCCTGGAAGGCTTGGGGGACCATATGGAATGCCAAGCATCGAACCTGGGTCGGCCACATGCAAGGCAAACACCCTACCCACTGTGTTATCTCTCCATCCCTCTACTTTTTCACTCAATATTTCTGGCTTGTTTTATTTTATGAATTTCTTAAGAGAATTATGCTCATGTATTATTTTAATTCAATTCTGCTATGTACTTTTTAATAAAGGATGCATATCCACATCAGTCTATTTTATAGTTTTCATTTTACATTTTACATTTTACATTTCCTTGATATAGTCTTTTTACATCTATCAGAAAAAAAACTCTACACTGCAAATAACCCAAGTTCATCAGTAGTAGAAAATATAATGTGTACAAGTAGACAATTAAATCTGATATCATGTCAAAAGCATACAAACTAAGCCATTAGCCACAATGATGATGAATTCTAAACATTTAAAGCAAAATGCAAGATAACACATATATTCTAATTATATAAAGTACAAAGGCAGGAGTAAAGGAAAGGAAATTCTTTAGGTGGCATCATTAATTTTCTGTGAAGGCAAAGGAAGTTGAGATGAGGATTTAGAAAAAGGAACAAAATGATGATCAGAGTGAAATGGAGCAAGGTGGAAAGAGCTGAGATAAGACTCTTCAATTAAACAGTGCTACACTGGGGTACACTTTGTAATTATTTTCTATACCCTATATTTCTGTGTACCTGATTCTATAAAGACTAGTAAATACTTTATTTTAAAAAACCTCACATGTAACTGTACTTGAAACAAAATGTTTGTGTCATAAAATACACATGTGTCTACTAATTCTCTTCCATGTAACTTTTTTTTTTGGGGGGGGGCTACCCCTGGCTGCATTCAGGAGTTACTCCTGGCTCTCTGCTCAGAAATCACTCCTGGCAGGCATGGGGAACCATATGGGATGCCGGGATTCAAACCACCATTGGTCCTGCGTTGGTCACTTGCAAGGCAAACGCCCTATCACTGTGCTATCTCTCTGGCCTCTCTTCCTTGTAACTTTAAGGATTTATAATCAAAGGGTTGGGAGATTCTGTAAAAGGTGGAAACATATGCCCTGTATGTGTAAGGCCCCATATTCAGTCCCTGACATATATGAAGTGCCTGAGTATTAAAACATCCAATCCAGTAGCCTTAACAGTAAGTCAACTGAGTATTAAAACACCCAACACAGTGATAAGTGACTCAGAATTTCTAAGAATTCCTTAGGAGAAATCCCCCAAATAATTTATTTTTATTTATAATTTTATTTAGTCATCCTCTACTGCTTTTTAGTTTTATTCTTATAAACACTTTTAATCAATTTAAATAATTCTATTAAGTTTGATCAGTTTTATAGTTAAATAACAATAATTTATATGACATTCAAACTCCATATTTTCAATATTTACCATATTTATAATATTTTCACTATTCAATATAGACAATAGTCATTGTCCATAAACTTGGGTTATTCTAAACTTGGGTTTGTTCTATATTTCATTAAATTTCTCATAGTTTAAGAAAAATACAACTTATATGGAAAATGTTTTCTTTTGGGAGGGTGGATTAGGGCTATACCTGA
This sequence comes from Suncus etruscus, assembly GCF_024139225.1. Classification (NCBI taxonomy): domain Eukaryota; kingdom Metazoa; phylum Chordata; class Mammalia; order Eulipotyphla; family Soricidae; genus Suncus; species Suncus etruscus. The sequence goes on along the minus strand of NC_064860.1, from coordinate 45,332,245 downwards.
AGACTCTTAGAAGCCTGCCACAGAGCTTAGGGGTTGATCCCCATGATACTTTAAAAATTATGTGGAAGGAGGAACCAAGCCTAGTGTTACAGCTTGTGAGAAATGTATTTCTTCCCTTTGAACTACCTCTACAATCCCAATTTGTTATTTTTAAGCCAACTATCTTCAAATATACTTTAGCGACACTCTCAGGTGTATAAAAACTCAAAAGTATTTAAAATTCTAACCGTTCAAAACCCTCCAAGTCCAAATCTATTAGTAATACTCAGCATATCAGATGAGAATTTAGCAGCTAAAGCCAATCCCATGCACTATGGTCCACCCCTATGGACTGTATCATTTTCTCATTCATTGATCTCAGTACCTCTCTTTTTTGTTTGTGTTTTGTTTGTTTGGGGGCCACACAAAGAAGTGCTCAGGACTTTCTCCTGGTTCTGTATTAGGGATTAAACACTTCTGGAAGTGCTCGGGGCCAGGAATTAATTCTGGGTTGGTAGCAAGCAAGGCAAGCACTCTACCTTCTTTTCTGTCTATCTGATCCTTCCCTCCTCATTCTCTTTATTTGAATCATGGGGGAAATTCTTAAATTTATTTCCCACTGTATGATTCCTGATATAATAGGAAAAATCTACTTTAGCCTCCTACTACAAATTTAGTCTTTCTTATATAGGTTTTAAATGGGTCATTACATTTAGATTCCCTTTTATTCTTCTGCTACCATATTCAATTCACATTCAATTCAAGCACATTTCCAAGTTCTCTGTATTCAAACTTATAGCCTCATTTCTCTGACTCTTCACATATTTTGCTGTATATTTTCAAGGGTTTTACTGAAAGTACAGGTTCTTTCTAAATTATTTCTTTTCTGTGCAAATTATTTCTTTTATAAATAGAACTTCTATACTTTTCTCCTTCAAGACCACAGAACTACACTAGGTTAAATTGTGGCACTGTCTCTATATTTAATGAGAATGTCTTATGCTCTTTGGGTTCAATTCACTGGCTTGTTTTTTAATTTGCAGCCATAGGTAACAGAGTCAGTTGTTATATATTACATGTGTAGGTGTTTGTTTCAGAAGCTGAGGAAAAGAAAATATCAGCATTTGGTCCTTCTCATTGGTGAATCCATTATGCCTAGTTCCTGGAAAATCTTAGCTAATATGCTTTCCCAGGCTCTTTCTTACCACACCAAGTAGAACATGACAAGTGTCGCCAAGAATTATCACCTCCTCAACAGCCTTCTTCTTGCTTGCTTTGAGTCTTGTATAAACTCTCAGGTCTTTGCTACAGGACTTTCATCTGTTATCAGTTCTACTTGCCATCTTGGCAAAAGTTAGTTGCTTTTCTTGAAGATCCACCATGACTAGTAGGATTCACCTTCCAAATTACTTAGCAATAGACTACCTAACCTTAAGTCTCCTTCAATTTGGAAAAAACAAATCTGTCCTGAGTACAAAAAGAAGGATTTTATGATCTTAGCATTCATTTTAATTTGGGGGTAGGGGATGGGAGGGGGAACACAGTGCTCAGGGCTTATTCTTGGCTATGTGCTCAGAAATCACTTCTGGCATGCTCAAAAGACTATATGGGGTACCCATGATAGAACCCAGGTCTGTCACATACCACACAAGTACCTAATTCAAAGTACCATCACTCTAGCCACTGCTCTCAGTTCTCTAACAGCTCCTTCCCTTATTTTCCAGAAGTGATATTGGCTTCCTAATACTTTTATGCTTCCCCACCCATTCAGTTTTCTTTAATTTTTTATTTAAACACCATGATTACAAGGTTGTTCATAATACAGTTTTTTTCCACAGATAAAGTTGTTTATCTGTTACAGTCATATAATATACAACCTTCACCAATTATTCTAAGAAGAGTCCAGATAGGAGTACAGTATATACATCATCATGATAATCATTATTTAGAGCTCACAGTATAACTATTTTTAAATCAACAAATGAACTAAAATTAATCCAGTGTTTTTCACCTGGGTCAAACATGAAGAAAATAAAGCAGTGAAAGAGATGGAAAGAGGACCTTGAACAGTTTCATCCTTGATGAGTCTAATATATCCCTTCCTTCATTTTGGTGAGATCCATCTTATTCTGTCTGATTTTTGCTCAATTTTCAGGTGAGTCACCTCAAAACTTCAAACTACAAAATATCCTGGTTGCAGCAGGAAGCAATAGAGCCTTCCAGAATCTCGTAAAATAAGATGATGTGTGAGTAGATTCATCCAATAATATTTTTCAGGGTTATTTTAAGCTTTTGCTTTTCCTTTTTTATTGATAAGTTGACTCAGACAAGTACATGGATTGTTAATGCAGAAAAATTTTAAATGAAGAATGTTTTATTATTAAATAAGAAATCCACTTATAAAATACATTTTGCACTGTGTTCCATATTACATTGTGAAATTATAAAGATGGAATTAAAAATACTTTTCAAAATCCAAAATCTTAAAATGAATGTAGTCTATAATTCACCATAAACCACTTAACAAATGTAGTTACTATTTAACAAGTAGAAAAGTATTCCAAATGCTCCCTGGGGAAGATAAATACTTCCTGATAGTTTTTCCACTAAGTGATGACATGGCTAACTACTCAAAGAATAACTCACAAAGAAGACAAAATAACAAACACATTTAGGTATCTCTGTACTCTGGAGAAGTACACATAGGTATCTATGTACTCTGGAGAAATGTTTCCAAGGAATGATAGAATCCCTGCCACTGAGTTCCAGCTTCAGTAAGCTGTTAATTTCCTGAATCTACACCCACTGTTTCCCCCAAACTCTTGCAAAACTCAGTGGACATGGATAAAGACCATATATCCCTATACTTCCATGTGATTAAATTACAAATGTATAAAGGGTCCAACCTGGTACTCTCTGGCCATTGAATATATAATATGAATGAGTTTGGAAAGGGCTGCCTTATTCCTCAGTTTAACAAAACAAACAAAAACTAGATGTTAACATTCCCACCTACTATTAATGATATAGCATATATTAGAACAAACTACCAAACTCAGGAACTTAAAATCAGAAGCATTGACTTGACTTAGACTTCCATTGCATTGTTGATCCAGGTTGAGGTCAGCTGAGCTGTTCTTGCCTCAGCTTGGCTTGCTCTCATGTCCAGAGGTGAGGCAGGTTGTTGGCTGATCTGGAGCAGTCTCACTCAGGTGAGAAATATGGAACAATCTGACTCTGTTCCAAAGATCTTATCTGATAGCTGAAAAATCAGGCATATTTGTAAGATCATCTCCAAGTAATAAGAGTTTGAGAAAAATATGCTTCACTGTTCAGACTTCTGCTTGGGTGAAGGACTAAGATCATACTTGTTGACACATTATGAGACAAGTCATAAATTTAGCTGCAAGTTAAGGGGTAGAACAGAATGCTCAACCCAGAAAGTGTCATTAATGCAATGAATACAGCCCTCTAAAGCCAGTTTATTTATGGTTTGATCCAGTGCTTCTCAATTATTTTCTGTCATGCTCCCCTAGGAAGAAGAAAACATTTTTTAAGCCCCCCGCATGACTGTAAATGTATCTTTATTTTAAAAAAAAAGCTTTAACCTGCAAAACAAAAATATATCAAATAATTTGAGCTGATGTTTTAATCAGAGGTGATGTCTGGATTAATGGCTACAATGATTTTGCAATGCATAGCTCTTCAAAGTGGGGGTTGAAGCAGGACACAGCAACTCTCAGCTCCAGAGACATACAGAGACATAAACATAGGGCTTAGTTTGTTATGACAGTGTTTGCCAAGGTCAAATGCACCCCCTTTACGGAGCCTCTTGCCCCCCCTGGGGGCGTGCCTCACTATTTGAGAAGCACTGGTTTGATCCAAGCCAACCTTGAGTGTGCTACTTATAATAGGACTAATTCCTGGAAAAATTCTAGCATCTGAAAATAGTCCACTCAAACGGAGATGTTTAGATGTAATAGTAATCCCAAATAGCTGAAACTAAGATATTAAATAGCTATTACACATAATCAAATTTTATTACTAATAGGCAACATAGACTATTATAAATCTGTTCTTGCTCTCTTTACAAATAGTACCAAGTATTTTGAAAAACTCTGTCCTACCTTAAAATGCTACCCTACCTTCAAAATACTTGATGGTTCAAGCAGTATATCCAACTAAACATGCTAAGTTGTTGCATGAATTTGTTGGTGAGCAAGCATTTTTTTTTCAAAAGTTGTTTATAACTCAAACATCCTGGGCTAAACAAATTTTGAGTAAATCTCCCATTAACACCTGCTAGGATTAGAACCTCAACTTTTTAGGATGATATTATTTTCTTAGTATGAAATGTTTGTGGAATAAATTATGTTCTTAATGTAATCAATTCAGAAATCATCTTTCTCAATCGTTTGGCACAATTTTTTACCTAATCACTTGAACTGGGTGGGATATGAGGTCAGATGAAATTCTACATGGTAGCTCAGATAAATGAAAAGTGATTGAATTTTGCATATGTCATAATAATTCTTTCCTCTATAATCAAAACAGTAAAGACATGGCCACAATAAAAAACAAGCAGTGACAGTTACTTCCAACCAAAAGGACTAAAATCGATTCTACCAATGCAGCACACATTACTCCCCTAGCCTTGAGTCAATTATTTTCTGTTTAATCATCTGTGATGTTCTCTTCTCTTTATTGATTCACTTTGTTATTACCTATTCCAATCTAACTTTCATTTTATTGTATTTTCTTCTTAATAATATGAAAACATATCAGGAAATCTGATGTTACTTTTTTAATAATTATTATTGCAATAGGCAGTCTATCATCAAATTTCCCTAGCATCAGCAGGTGGATCGTTTTTTAATTAATTGATGTGCAATCGTTTACAATAGTCATGATGTTGTTAATTTATAGTTGCAGAGTACTACAGTCAGTCCTTCCATCCATGTTTCAAAATCACATGAGTTATTTCAGTTGGCTGGACTGAGGCACTATCAGCAGGTCCTTCATTCACAGACTCCTGTGTAAAACTGGCAGCATAAAACCTTTTCAATAATCCTCAAAGGAAAAGTAAAAAGATTAGATTGAGCATCTTTCTTTCATAACAGTGAGATAGTCACTGCCTTCCTTTGATTTTTCAATCCTAGCTGTCATTCAGGATGTGCAAAATTATGAAAGAAGTTCTTTATAAGGGAAAACCAATTTGTTCTAGTGCTATGACTGCTGCAATGTTAACAGGCATTCAAATAAAGAGCCCCTGCTAGCATTTCATGGAGAATCACCAGAAAGTATAAGTGAAGATTTATGCACTCCCACTTTAGAATGGCAAAAAAAATAGTTCTAATAGCAACATATACCATGATCATGAAAATAGTCTTTTATTTTTCATCACTTGTTTCCACTGCAAAACACCCCCATGAAACTGATCTATCAACTACTAGTTCTATACCCTGCCCTGCCTTCCCCTACATTCATCTCTCAGTACATTGCTGAAATTGTTCTCTTGAAGATATCAAATAGCTGAATTGAATTCTTCCTTATGTTTTGTAAAGAACACAAATTGTATCAAAAATCAATAATGTATCATAATTATTTGCCATAAACCAAGCTCCTGTGTGCCACCATCTATACCAGAAAATAAAACATTATCAATATTTCAAAGGCTTTCTCTTCAATTCCTTGTTGGGTATTTAACAACCAGTGCTTGCCTCTATTTCTAAGTCTAATTCTGGAGTTTAGTTTTCCCTATTTATTTTGGCGGGGGTGGGGTTTTGGTTTTGGGCCACACCCAGTGACCCTCAGGGGTTACTCCTGGCTCTGCACTCAGAAATCGCTCCTGGCTTGGGGTCCATATGGGACGCCAGGGGTTCAAACCGAGGTCTGTACTGGGTCAGCTTTGTGCAAGGGAAACGCCTTACCATTTGCACCACCGATCCGGCCCCTAGTTTTTCCTGTCTTTTAACTTTGTCACATCTTTCACCTTTTCTATGAATTGGATAATCATGTGTTTGCCTTATTTGTATATGGCTTATATCTCTCCATGATCTTACAGTGAGATTCACTCTTGCCATGGCAAACAGAAGTTGCCCCATTTTAATTTTAATACTGGTATGAGACATTTCACAATTGCATTTATCCATATTAATATTTATGGATATTTAGGTTGTATTGAGATATAATTATAATAAGGAGCTGAAGCAATAGTAGAGCAACTAGGGCATTTTCCTTGCACACAGTCAACCCAGGTTTAATCCCCATCATCCCATATGGTCCCAGAGCCTACCAGAAGTGATTTCTGAATGGAGAACCAGGAATGCCTGAGCAATTTTGGATGTTCCCCAAAAATAATTTATAATACTAATAAATACTGTTTCCATAAATATCTTATAAACATCTGTTGAATAGCAAGAGTAGCATCAAGACCACAGAATATTAACAATCGTAAAATAATACATTACTAATGATATTAAATATTAAATATTAGTAATAATATTTCTTTGTTTCAGGAAATTGCTGACATTTAGTATGGTGAGTCATTGATGTCTTATTTATTAGAAGTGTGTTTAATTATCCTAAGTTGTAATTTTCATTTTCTTTCTTCCCTCACACACCCCTTGTAATTTTCATTTTTGTTTGTTTGTTTTTTGGGGGGCCACGCCCGGTGACACTCAGGGGTTACTCCTGGCTATGCACCCAGAAATTGCTCCTGGCTTGGAGGACCATATGGAATGCTGGGAAATCAAACCATGGTCTGTTCTAGGTAAGCCACATGCAAGGCAAATGGCCTACCACTGCACCACCAATCAGGCCCTGGTAATTTTCTTTTAAATAATAAAGGAAACCACTTTCAACAGACTTACTAAAATTTGATATTTCCTTTTGTAAAATGCCTCATAACATAGTTCTATTAAAATTTATTTTTTCCTTATACATTTGTGTTGATTGTCTGTATAATTTGAAAACAAGAACTGTATCAGTTACTTGTTATGAAAATGCTGTCACTTTCTTAATGGGAGTTGTGTGAGAGTCACACCCAGACGTGCTCAAGGCTTACTCCTGACTCCACTCAGGGATAACTAATGCTCAAGGAACCATATGTGATTCAGGGGCTCGAACCCAGCCTGGCCACAAGCAAAGCATATACCCATTCACTATACTATCTCTCTAGTCCTCTATTACTTTTGTAATTACTTTTATTTTGATGATCTATTAATATGCCCTTTATATTGGGGTACCTGGAATCACGTTTGTGAAATATTTTATTATCTGAAGTTGATAATCTTCTGTATGATCACCTAGAAGTTTTATAATGCCATGTTTTACATTTTTCTGTCAAGAATCTACTTAGAATTAGTTTTATGCATATTATGTGTGATAAAAGTAAAGGATAATTTTTGTTTCTATGGTGATCTTGTTGACCAAAATACCCATCCTATTGTTCTGTAATACAACATTTTATTTTTTGGAGAAAAGGGTTGTTTGATTTTGAGTCTTGATGGAGAGGTGTAGTGGATGACAAGCAGGTGTATTATTTCTAGATCTGAATACCAATATACAAAGCATGTGCTCAAACCATTGATTTATGTTTCTATCCACCTTCTATAGAAGCAAGTTATTTTGTTCCTAGCATATCTTTTCTATTTACTGCTTAGTTTTCTTTTAGAAATATCACACTATCTTTATAATATGATTATAATAATATGACATTGTAAATCTTCTATATTTCTTCTACTTCCTGAAAGGCGCATTTTCAATTCTCAGCTCTTTGTGATAGTTACTCTTTTATAATATTGAGTCACACAAACATGAACATAGTATAGCCGTCCATTTGAGGTTTTTTGGGGGTTTTTTTTTGGTTTTTGTTTTTTTTTGTTTGTTTGTTTGCTTGTTTTTTGGGCCACACCCAGTGACGCTCAGGGGTTACTCCTGGCTATGCACTCAGAAGTCGCTCCTGGCTTGGGGGAAGGCTAGTGCAGGCAAGGCAGGCACCTTACCTCTAGCACCACCACCCAGCCCCTGTTTTTTTCTTATACTTTCTTCAGTAATTTATCTGTATGTAGGGACCACACCCTGTGGTACTCAAGACTTTCTTCTGACTCTTTGCTCAGTGATAACTCCTAGAAGTGTTCATGAAACCATACATGGAACAGAGATCAAACTATGGTCATCTGTGTGCTAAACCAGTGCCTTAACCTCTGTAGTATATCCCTGGCTAGTCTCATGAACATTTTAATATTTCTCTGTGAAGAGAATTTTCACATCCACTAGACTTCTTCCTAGGTGTTTTACAATTTAGAGTAGCATGCAGAACTGTTCTTTGTGTAGTTCTTTTATATTGCTTAAATGTTCTTTGTGTTGCTAACACACATTTGACTTTATACATAACTTCAATTTAAATTCACCAAACCATGAATGAGATTTAGAAGCTTTAGATCTCCTAGATTTGACACAAATAAAATTAGAAGCACAGGACTGTGTTTTGTCTTCCCATTTGCAACACTATGATTTCACTGTACCCAGTGTGCTGTATAGATTCCAGGTCTTGTAACCAACCTTTATTATTTTTCAGTTTCTGATTAGTTTTGCTCAAAGGCATCTTGAGCCCATAATTGGAACCTTAAAGTTTAGCCCAGAAGTAATTTTTACTTAAGATATCTATGAAAACGTACTGGGCTCTAGGCATTTCTAGGCCACAGTAGCATTATTACTAATAGTATGAGACCATTTAAAACTCTAAATTATTATTTAAATACAACATTAACTGCATAAACTGCATTAAAATTAACTGCAAGTCACTAAATTTGATAAGTAGTCATTTTATTACCATTCACTTAAAAATATTCATCATTTTTCTTTATGGCATCTTCTTTGACCCATAAGGTCACTTGCAGCTTATTTTCTTCCAAAAGTAGATTATTATCTTGTAAATGTTTTAGTGACTGCTAATTTAATTACACTGTTTTCAGCAAAATTTTCTTATGATATAAATCTTTTGAAACTTGTCGAAACTTGCTTTATAACCTTCTGTATGATCAATTTAAATACATGTTCCAGGTGTACTTGAATTTAGATATTTTTTCTACATCAATTTAGGTAATACTTATTAATGTCTTTTTCATATTGTTCATTTTAAAAGAATTTAAAATCTTTAATTCTTCATTGTAATTGAATATTTTTACACTTCTCATTTTTGTTTTACTTATTTCTGTTGCTAGATATTTACAAACTTGGATATCTTCTTGGTCAGTTGACTATTTTATTATTTTAATACTTAATTTTTATGCTTTTTACCTAATATTTATTATTATGTTGTAAATAACTGTTAGTATGTAAATATATAATTAATGTCAAATAACATATAAATAATAGTGTATGTAAATATATGAATACTAATTTCTTTTGGATAGGATCTGCAGTATATATCTTTTTAACTTATAATCTTATATTGAATGAGCACATAAGTTTTCTATAATTAGTTTTTAATATAGTTAATTTGTTATCACCTTTCACAAGTGTAATTAATTAATTAGTTCAACTTTAAATAATATAGCTAGTGACATATTTGAATTCTTATCTACTAATAGCATCTCTAATGTGTCTCATCATTACTTCATTGGTTTGTTTCTTTTTCTTCCTTTTGAATAAAGTATTGCAATTTTTCCTCACAATTGTCTCTGTAATAATATCTGTCCTTAAATATTTTAGTGTTTTTCCTAATAACAACAGTCTTCTTTTTTATTTTCTTTTATTTAAATTCTAGTTATTTTGTTGTTGTTGTTGTTGTTATTGTTTGGGGCACACGTGTCATTACTCAGGGATTACTCCTGACTCTGTGCTCAAGGATGACTCCTGGTGGGCTCTGGGGACGATATGGAATGCTCAAGATTGAACCCAATTGACCATGTGAAGGCCTTTCCACTATGCTATTTAATACTCTGGCCCACCAGTCTTCTTTCTTGAGCTATCAAAGTCTGATATTAATGGGCAACTCTTCTCTCTTCTAAACCAATGTAAAAAAAATACAAATATTTTATTTCCTTCACTTTCCTTCCATTTAGATGTTATTATTATATTTCCTCATAGGCTCTACTATGATTTGTTTGTTCAAAGGGGCACACATGGCACTGCTCATGGCTTACTTATGGTTCTGTGCTTAGCCATTACACCTGGCAAGATTTTTTGGACCATATGGGATGCCAGAGAGATTGAACTAGTCCAACCACATGAAAAGCAAGCACCCTGTCTTCTGCTCTTGCTCCCCAGCCCAAGGCCCTATTTTTAACACATTTATTAATCATTTAAATTTGTGTGCCTATTCCTCATTTCATTTTATTCCTTCCTAGTTCAAATTTTAAACTACAATAGTGTTCCTTCTGTTTTTAGCATAGATGATATGTGATACATTCTCCTAATTTTCACTTAGCTAAAAATAATGCCTATCTATTTTTTGAACTTATTTTCACTAGAAACAATATTCTCAGTAGCTGCTACTTATGGTCAATGCATTGATGAAAACATTTTGTTACCTTCTAGCTTCCACTATCTCTATTTTAAAGTCAGATTGTCACTCTAACAATAATTCCCTTGAAAGTAGTTCGACTTTGACTTTTCTGAAGCTTCTATTATGTGCAAAATAATTATTATTCCATATGCATTCCAATTCTTATAGGCATCACAAAATTAACTCAAAATGGATCAGAGGTCTAAATATCAAACATAAAACTAGAAAATTCTTGGAAGATCACATAGAAAAAAATTTGATGACACTGGCCCTGGCGATGACATTTTAGAAGCAGTAGCTGAAGCAAGATCTATAAAAGAAATAAATGAAGTATGCTGGAATTCATTAAAATTAATAACTTTTATTCTGTAAATGACAATGTCCAGAGAAAGATAAGAATGAAAGAGTCTCAGAATCTTTCAAAATGAAAAGTATTTGCCAGGCTATTTTGAAGACATAAGGATCAAAAACTTTCTAGATGTTGCACTGGTGATGGGGGAGGTGTTCTGTTTATAACTGAAATCCAACTACAAACATGCTTGTAATCATGGTGCTTAAATAAAGGTTTATATAAAAATGAAAAACGGGAAACAAAGAAAAAAGAGAAATAAAAAAGAGAAAGAAGAAAGAAAGAAAGAAAGAAAGAAAGAAAGAAAGAAAGAAAGAAAGAAAGAAAGAAAGAAAGAAAGAAAGAAAGAAAGAAAGAAAGAAAGAAAGAAAGAAAGAAAGAAAGAAAGAAAGAAAGAAAGAAAGAAAGAAAGAAAGAAAGAAAGAGAGAGAAAGAAGAAAGAAAGAAAGAAAGAAAGAAAGAAAGAAAGAAGAAAGAAGGAAGGAAGGAAGAAGAAAGAAAGAAAGAAAGAAAGAAGAAAGAGAGAAAGAAAGAAAAAAGAAAGATAGAGAGAAGAAAGAAAGGAAAGAAAGAAGGAAAGAAAGAAAGAAAGAAATTAAGAAAGAAAGAAAGAAAGAAAGAAGGAAGGAAGGAAGGAAGGAAGGAAGGAAGGAAGGAAGGAAGGAAGGAAGGAAGGAAGGAAGGAAAGAAGGAAGAAAGAAAGAAAGAAAGAAAGAAAGACAGAAAGAAAGAGAGAAGGAAAGAGAGAAAGAGAGAAAGAGAGGAAGAAAGAAAGAGAGGAAGAAAGAAAGAAAGAAAGAAAGAAAGAAAGAAAGAAAGGAGGAGAAAGAAGAAGAAGAAGAAGGAAGAAGAAAGAAGAAGAAAGAAAGAAAGAAAGAAAGAAAGAAAGAAAGAAAGAAAGAAAGAAAGAAAGAAAGAAAGAAAGAAAGAAAGAAAGAAAGAAAGAAAGAAAGAAAGAAAGAAAGAAAGAAAGAAAGAAAGAAAGAAAGAAAGAAAGAAAGAAAGAAGAAGAAGAAGGAAGGAAGGAAGGAAGGAAGGAAGAAAGAAGGAAGGAAAGAAGAAAGAAAGAAAGAAAGAAAGAAAGAAAGAAAGAAAGAAAGAAAGAAAGAAAGAAAGAAAGAAAGAAAGAAAGAAAGAAAGAAAGAAAGAAAGAAAGAAAGGAGGGAGGGAGGGAGGGAGGGAGGGAGGGAGGGAGGGAGGGAGGAAGGAAGGAAGGAAGGAAGGAAGGAAGGAAGGAAGGAAGGAAGGAAGGAAGGAAGGAAGGAAGGAAGGAAGGAAGGAAGGAAGGAAGGAAATGCAAAGAAAAAATTAAAACCCAAAGATTTGAGAATGTAGCAAACTCCAGAGAGAATTTCAAAGCCAAAATAAATTAATCAGGGGCAGCAGTAGTGGCACAAGAGGTAGGGCATTTGCTTTGCACACACTAACCTAGTGCAGTTCAATCCCCCGGCGTCCCATATGGTCCCCCAATCCAGGGGCGATTTCTGAGCGCATAGCCAGGAGTAACCCCTGAGCATCACCAGTGTGACAAAAAGAAAAAAAAGAATCAGACTTATTATAATAAATCTTCTCTGATTCCTAAAGAAAGAGAAATCATAAAAATCATAAAATTATTTAACAAAAGTTTTTAAAATCTTCATACTGTTCAAGTAAATGGCAGCATTCTCTCTCCTCATCAGAAAATAAGGAATACAGAGATATACTAATATAATAAAAATATAATATACTGATATATTAATATCTGTATACATTAATTATACATTAGTATATTAATATTATATCTACCAATATAATACTGGAGGTGTTGAGCTAACTCTATGAACAATGAAATAACATATCGCTGTTTCATACTAATACAATCCCAGAAAGTTCATTGAAATAAAGAGCAACAATAAAAATTCTCCTATTTGGGGCTTCAGTCAAGTATAGGGAGTAGATGAGTAGGACTATTGCCTTGCACACAATCCATCTAGTTCGATTCCTGGCGCACACGTGCAGGCACGCGCACACACACACACACACACACACACACACACACACACACACTGTGGCAGTCAGGAGTAATTCTTGAGTACAGAGCCAGGAGTAACCCCTGAGTATTACTGGGTGTGACTCCAAAACAAAAACATCAATTCTTCCTATTAAAGGAAAGGCTTGAACAATACACAAAACCAGTCCTCACTGGTTCCTCTAAACCTGATTCTATCATGACTTGGCCAAATTACTCAATGGCCAACTAGTTGGAAAGGGCAGAAAGAGCAAAAATGCAAGCAAAGAGAGGCAATAAAGACAAGTCATCTGCTTGGAAGCTTAAAGACAGCAACAGAAGAGCTCCAGGATCAGATAAAAAAATCATAAAACAGAAATCTATGGAAACTTTTCAGTTTTTTTCAATGTAGCAAACTCTCAAGCTTCCATGAAGGCTCAAGCAAAAAAATGTATTCATGTTCAATCTTAGGAAAATGGATATACCTGGTTGAGTAGTTTCAATATCATAGAGCATAAATTATAATATATTTGTTTTCTTGGAGACAAAACTATTATTTTCAAAAGAACACTTTCTTCTTGGTTAACCAATGAGACATAGTTTTTAAAAACCTCTTAGACATAGTTACCTCAGTAAAATGATTTACACATAAAAATATAAAATACATCCTATACATGGATGTAGATGGAATCTATTATGCTGAGTGAAATAAGTCAGAGGGAGAGAAATAAACACAGAATGGTCTCACTCATTTATGGGTTTTAAGAAAAATAAAAGACATTTTTGCAATAATCCTCAGAGACAAAGAGAAGAGGGCTGGAAGGTCCAGCTCATGACATGAAGCTCACCACAAGAGTGGTGAGTTAAGTTAGAGCAGGGCTTCTCAATTATTTTCTGTCTTTCCACTAGGAAGAAAAAAACATTTTTCATGACGCCCCCCTGTGACTGTAAATAGACATACAGAGACATAAACATGGGGCTTAGCTTATTTTGACAGTGTTTGCCGAGGTCATATGCTCCCCCCTATACGGAGCCTTGCTTACCCCCAACCGGAGAGCGAGCCCCACTATTTGAGAAGCACCGAGTTAGAGAAATAACTTCACCCACAACTACAAGTCTCCGGATCTCGTCCTGAGGAAGAAATCCGTGACTGTTGGAGTTTTGTACCATGTTTGCTACAAACTTGTTGGAAATGAAGCCACTTGGAATTTGTGTTACAATATAACCCCAGAGAAAAGATCCATGAATAAGACCCACAATCTCTGGATCCCAGTTAAACTGTGCTATCTAAATTTCTGGTTTTCCATCCACATACACAGTGCTATTGTTGACCATTTCTACAATGGCTACCCCAAGATTGCACTGATCCCAAAGGAAATGCAGAAGCCCAACCAACTCATGATGGCTTCAACCCGCTTTTCCAGACCCATCAAGTGTCTTTTGCAGGTCTTCTCGGAGTTCCAGACCCCTCATCTTTACAGATTGGTATTGGACTCTGTAGAAATTTCACCTTTTGTATTTTTCTTATAATTGTAATCCTTTGAATTTATATTTGTTACTACACTTCTTTTGACTATTGTAATTAATGTTTTTCTATTTTAGTTTTTAATCTCAGGAATTGATGTTGTATTACATTAGGGTTTTGCTTTCTTGACTTTAGGTTATTGGTTAGATATTGTTGTCTATAATTTCCTAAATGATGTTTCTGTCTGGTCTCAGGGCTTTTTGAGTGGGCGCACCATAGGCAAAATACTAGGTTTATAGGAGGTTCCATCCATTTTGGATGGGCCCTCAAGTTGTTTATTTACACAGGGAGGGTTTTTGCCTTAAACATTTTGTTTTGGTTTGTGACTTAAGCTCCCATCTATAAATAATCAACCTTATTGGTACATCAATTTCGGACATCATATGGACTTCAGCCTGGATTAAGAACTTGGATTAAGTTCAGAAGCCTATTGATCATCATTGCAGTGGCCCCCCACTGTCCAGAGGGTACATGCTTCTTACTCCAAAATAAGGGCCTAATTCAATGCTCTCAAAGATGGGCTTTCTGGTTTACCTGGACTTAAATGAAAATGTGTTCAGAGAGATAGCATGAAGATAAGGCATTTGCCTCACATGCAGAAGGTCATTGGTTGAAATCCCGGTATCTGCCAGGAGCGATTTTTTTTGTGTGTGTGTGGTTTTTGGGTCACATCCGGCAGTGCTCAGGGGTTATTCCTGGCTCTATGCTCAGAAATTGCTCCTGGCAGGCACAGGGGACCATATGGGACGATGGGATTCGAACAGATGACCTCCTGCATGAAAGGCAAACGCCTTACCTCCATGCTATCTCTCCGGCCCCCCCAGGAGCGATTTCTGAGCATGAAGCCAGGAGTAACTCCTGAGCACTGCCAGGTGTGACCCAAAAACCAAATACCAAAAACCAACAACAACAACAACAACAAATAAAGAAAAGGTGCTTCTTCTCGCCTGTTACACAACCTTTCTGGAATCTCTTCGAAAGATCTATGTACGTCTTAGATTTATCTTCTCAGGAGCTTGTAGTTGATTCCTTGATACATGTTTCTGGTTTTAGACATCCTGTGTTTAGGTTAGAAGTTTTTCTTTACATTTTCCTGTGATGCGCTTATGCAAACAGCTGTTCTTTTATTATTGACTAGTTTTTCCTTTAATAATTGTAGACAATATTGTTTGTTTACTAAAAACAAATGGGGGAATTGTTGTGTATGTGAACATTTTATGGGATTATTATGTTACTGACCCTACCCTGATCCGTCATTGTGCCCTACCCTAAGGTGTGACCTGGCATTCTGCCCCCACCCTATGGTGGTACCTGATTCTGCTTCCACCATTGGGTGGTATCTGATCCCACCATTGGGTGGTACCTGATTCTGGGGGATAAAAACAAGGGTCTGTGGAAGGCGAAGGGCTTTTTGGCTGGAACTGATGCTGAGACGTTGGACTTCAGTCTTGTCCACCGAATAAAGCTAATATTTCCACATGCCTGACTGTCTGCGAGCTGTTTACCCTCCGTTTCACCTCAGAACCGCCGACAGATGCGTGCTCCGAGCTGGAGGGGAAAGACCTCATCCTCCATCCCTCCATCAGTCAACCTCTTCAGGGGCAGACTTGTCTAAAGTACAGGTGGGGGTGGGGTGGGGAGGAGGGAGATTTGGTACATTGGTGGTGGGAATGTTGCACCGGTGAAGAGGAGTGTTCTTTACATGACTGAAACCCAAGTACAATCATATTTGTAATCAAGATGTTTAAATAAAGATATTAATAAAAATACAAAATAAAACAACAAAAAGTCACTAAAACATATAAACATTATTAATGTTTATTTATACATTTAGCATTAAACATATATCTCCAATATATATAGGAGCATCCAATATAATTTACAAAATTTTGCTTAGGATCATCCACCTCATAAATAATGACTAAGTACAAAGCATCCCTAACCAAATTCCAGATTAAGACAATAACAGCAATGAAAAATATCATGACAAGAATATAAAGCCAGAAGACAAAAAAGAATCCAGTAAGGGAAGCCAGGGAATATTTAGAAAACAATTAAACAGATTGTTCAAATCATAAAGCATGAACTACTCGAATAAAAAATAGATGCCGGCTTAACTAAGTTTGAAACAGGAAGTTTGTTTTCCTATCTTAGCTTTTTCAAATCTAAATAAACCCAGATGGCTTACATTTTAATTGCTTATGAAAAGGAAACCACTTACACTTGAGAATGAAGCTTAACATTCAATCCCAGAAATGCCTGAAAATAGAAGTCTCTTAATAAATGATTACTGAGGGTTGCAGGAAAATGAAATTGCATATAGAAGCTATGTGCATCCCTATAAAATCTGAAAAATGAGTATTTTATACAGAAAGGACAACTTTATCTTATAGTTTGGAATTACAGTATAAAAGTGCAAATTTTATTAATTGCACAGTCAATATAGTATTGATTGATTGATTGATGAAAAACACTTTTTCCTAAAATACAAAGAAATTTGCTCCTAAGCTTTCAAGAAATGTATTTATTTATTAATATTTTCAACCTGCCATCTGTTCTCAATATTATTTTCTCTAAAACTAAATTTATCATAGCAAAGCATATGAATTTTACATTATATATAAAAGTTTGTTACCAATGTTTCATAGTAAATGGATATTAAGCACATATGCGTGTTACCATCCATCATCACTTACTCCATTTCCTATTAAAGTAAGTTTTAGTAAACTACTCAATATACACACTTTATAAAAACAGAACATGTATTTTTATTATTTAAAAACTTCCAAGGTAAATTACTCCTATACCACATGGATCTCTAAGCACTACTGAATGTGGCCCTGCTAATCCCCAGATGTTCTAGCACAACTGGATATGGCCCCTATATGAGATAAAAATTTAATTTAATAAGGCAAACTTTAGGGTTGAAGTTGAGTAAAGCAGTATTTATTTTGTATATGTGAGACCCTAGGTTCTACCCCAGAACTATGAGAGACAGAGAAAAAGATAGAGACAGAGAGAGAAACAGAGAGATTTCTTTAACAATCAATTACATTCTTCTCCATGTTAAATGTTAGCATCACTTGGGTGGCTGCAAGTGAAGTTCACCTTTTGGAAAAAATGCACTAGGTATCAATTCAGCTGGAAAGAGGCTTCTGCCAGTCTCTTTCAAGCCATCTTTTTGTAATCGTTTCCAATCCCCATTTCTCCTTGGGTATTACAGTAAATGTGATTCAATGCCTGTTCTTGGAAAAGTTTTGATTCAATCCAACCCACCCACCAGTAGGTTCTCCCCAAAGACTACGCAACTGAAAACTGAAATTTACTTATGACAGGAACATTTTTTTTAAATCCTAAAAAAGAATGTCAGACAGAATGTCTGTCTGATTTCTGCTCCCAGGTGTTCTCCTTATACATCACAGATGAAGTACCTTACCACTCCATCAAATTTTCATATTCTCCTTGCATGAAATAATGAGGTACAAAATAGCAGATTTTATTAAAAAATCAGCAATACATTATTGAAACAGAGTGAGAAAAGAGGTGCATTTTTCCAAATTTCAGAAATTTGACTCAATTTTCTTCAAGCCTATACAGAGTAAACATTAAAAAGTAATTCCATTTAAAAAAAAATACAGAGCATTCTGTATTGCACCAGTGAAGGGGGTGTACTTTTTATGACTGAAACCCTACTACAGACATGTTTGTAATCATGCTGCTTAAATACATATATTATTTAAAAAATAAATTTAAAAATACAGAACACTAAGTCACTTTATTGTTCTTAAAATTAAACACCCAAAGAAACAAATCATTTCATTGCATCAGCACTAATTAAACAGCATTGTTTAAAACCACCAAGTGTGAAGAAATGGTTTACAACTGAGTTTTTTGTACATAGAGAGCCAAGTATTTGCTTTCCTGCCTCTAAGTCATTTAACCTTCTCACCTGACAATGGATACATAATACCCTGAAATTTGCTGGTGGGGTTGCCAGAGAATATCTATGATATAAAATTGTAAACACCACTGCTGGTTTTGACATTTAAGGAGCAGAAGGTCTCATTTGAAATGTTCCAGTTATTGGAAACCTGTAAGCTTGGATCCCCTCCTTGAACAAAACAAGGAGAGAGCAGGTTACTTTGCTGAACACAGAAGTTTTCCAGAGTTTAAACTCAATTAACTACATCCCCCGTTTGGCGATGTAGGGTGGAAAGGAAGTAGGAAAAGAGAGACATCTACTGAGAAGGAAGAGGGATAAAACTGAACATCATCACATCCAGGCATCACATCAGGCATCACCCCACCCCACCCCCTGGGAATAAATAAGGTGGTTGCAGCAATGTAGCCAGTAATCATCAAAGAAATAGCACTTTGACTGTCTTAACAAGATCTTTTGTCAGTCGAGTTTCCCTTTGCAAGAGACTGCAGAGGGTGAAAACCAAACATACCCTGTTTTTATTCCATTGAGCAATCTTTTTTTGTTTTTCATTGCTTTTTGGACCACACCCAGTGATGCTCAAAGGTTACTCCTGGCTATGCTCTCAGAAATCGCTCCTGGCTTGGGGGACCATATGGGACGCTGGGGGATGGAACCGCAGTCCATCCTAGGTTAGTGTATGCAAGGCAAATGCCCTACCACTTGCACCACCACTCCAGCACCTGAGCAATCTTTTCTAATGTTTTTGCTTCTCCCAACAAGAATTTTGAAAAAACCAAAATAAGCTTTCTTACTGAAGCACCAAATAAAAATAATGTAAAAACTGAGGTGCAAAACTCTAACATTATTGTGTCTGGCATAACTATGCATTCATGTTAAACTGAAGATTCCACCACCACCACCTCCAAGGATATGACACATAAGGCACTGTTCCATGCAATGCAATTTTAGAGTGTGGCATGCATGTTGACCCAGTTAAATCTTAGTAAGCCAAGGGAAATGTGAGTTCAATAATGACTGTCATTTGACAGATTCAAAACTGAAAGGTCCAGGAGCACTGAGTAAGTTGCCTAAAAGTTATTTCTCTAGTGAGTCATAAAACAGGATTCCTACTAATCAGTCTAGTTCTTTGTTTCAGTGTTCTTTGGCCTTTCTACACCTGCTGATCAGCCTCTGTCCTGTATTCTGGATAATGGTGCAAAATTATTCTTTCCCTGCTCCCTCACCCCTCCCTGACTGTCTTTTGATCAGAGCCAAGATCATTTTGGGGAAGTCCTCAGAAGCTCTTGTCTTCTTGTCCAGTTCCCTCTATTTCACTGCTGGTGCCATCCTGTCACTGGTCTTAGTAACAGAGGCTCGAGAAGCTGCTTATACACCATCCCAAAACCAGGACACTTAATCTAATTCCCAGACTGGAAGCATGAAGGGCTTTTCCCAGAGTTGACAATCCATAAGGCAAATAAACCTGTTTGCTTCTGTTCATTGCTTTCTGTACATGAATTTGAACTGTCACCAATATCATGGTTGCCGCCAGATGAACCATCTTTCCAAGAAAGGAAACTCAGATGATGAAGGAAAGTAATTGATTGGTCAGGGTTCTCTAGAGAAAGACTTAATAGGATGTGTACATATATATGGAGATTTATTGTGATGGATTAGCATGCATAATTGTGGAAATTTAGAGTCCCTTAATCTATCTTTTGCATGAAGAAGCACAAAGCCAGTCTTGTAGTCAAATGTGAGTCCAAAAACCTGAAAATAGGGCCAATGGCATGAGCCCTGGTTTGAGAATCAAGAGTAACTATATCAGAGGGCAAAAGGTGAATGTTCCAGCTCTCTAGGAAATAAAGTTTACCTCCTTTAGTTTGATTCAGATCCTCAGTGTTTAAAGGATGACCATTCACTCTGAGAGCTCTCAGACTTTGCTTAGTCTGCTACTCAAGTCCTAACTTTCAATGGTAGTCTCATAGACACCCTGATAAAAAAAAATGCCAGAAATTTCAGCACCCTATTATTGACTCCATTGACACAGAAAATCAACAATTATAAAACATCACCTGCAAAGCAAACAACTGTGCATTCAATTGCATCAGAATAATGAACTTTGGATCTATAGAACAATTAGCCTCTAAAATCTAGGACCATTCCAGTATCTACTTGCAAGTCTTCGTGGAAATATTTAGGAAAATTTTTTCAAATACAAAACTGTTTTTTTCATTCTTGAGAAAGAATTAAACACTATCCTGGAAGAAAGGCATCTTATTCACTTGATTAAATTTCAGAAGTTTGTCCCACAAAAAGGCATGAGGTTCTGGGACCTATCAAGGAAGAACTGAGTTTGTTCTCCTGCTAGTCCTCAGCATGGAAAGAGTTAAATATATCCCTTAAGAAACCTCTTAGATTTTCATGTAGTCTGAATCATCTTTATGTGCGACCAGGACAGAGGCCAAAGCATCTAAATGTAGTTGCTATGTCTCCTCTCTCCCACCCCATAGTTCTAATACCTTGATTAGTTCATTTCCTTTTGTATATCTCAGTTTTCTCATCTCAAAATGAAGGGATTCAACTGAGTGAATGCTTAAAGCTCTTTCAAATTCTATAATCCTGTTAGTTCAGTGGATTACAGTGGGTGCCCAGCAAGCACAATGCCATACATTGGATCCCAAATATTGAAAGTCTACCTTTCAAGCAACCTTATCTATGGCTCTATTGGCCCCAGAACCACCAGGGGCTATGGTGTACAGATGTTTAAAAAATACAGGATAGGGCAAGAGTGATGGCCCTACTGCTGTAGGGCATTTGCCTTGCACGCGGCTGACCAAGAAATGATGTTGGTTCGATCCCCAGGAGTCCCATATGGTCCCCGAAGGCAGGAGTAATTTCTGAGCTCATAGCCAGGAGTAACCCCTTAGCGTCATATGGTGTGACCCCAAAACCAAATAAATAAATAAATAATGCCGGAGGCCCAGATTTTATCTGTTGCATTGGTCCTCCAAGACCCGCCTGGAGTAACTCCCAAGTACCAAGCTGAAAGCTAAAAACTGGGTAATTATTAGAAAATAGACAGTAATTATTAGAAACTAGACATCATGCTGCAGGAAATACAAATTTTGCCAATAGAAAACACAATGCAGAGAATGAGCACAGTTAGATGAGTCTCTCACTTTCAAGAGTGCTTGTTTGTTTTTGTAGGTGAACCAGGCAACAACAGTCCATCTGGTGGAGTGAAATATCTACAAGGAGAGTACAGAAACATTGTTTCCCTGGACAAGAACCCCTCAATGTTGTGCCAGGACCTGGAGTCTGATTCCTGAATATTATTGGGAATAAAAACCAAGCAAAACTCACCTCAACTTAGACTTGTATTTTACATTCCCTTTTAGCAAGGAATTTTTGGCTTCAATCCCATGTAGTTTTCACCTTTTTATTCCTCTTGATCATTTTAGCTAACAGCTCAAGCAAATTTTTAAAAATCCAGTGGGCTCCACTCAAATTCATTTTTCCTAGACTTAAAATAGTAATTCTTTAGTTTTGTTGCACATTAAAATAAGCTAGCCAAACATCTTTAAAATGAAGGTAGAAATCAAAGCAACTATGATAAATCATCTTGCACCACAGAGACTGGCACACATCACAAAGAACAAGAATAATGAGTGCAGGCAAGGATGTGAGGAGAAGGGAACTATCATTCACTGTGGTGGTAGTGTCAATAAGTTTGTTCTCTCTAGAAATATGGATATTCTTTAAAAACCTAGAAATTGAGCTTCCATTTGATGCACCAACTTCACTTTTGGAATATGCCACAAAGAACCCCATAAACAAAACGGGGGAAAATATTTATGTCCCTATATTACTTGCAGCATTATCTACAACAACCAAAGTCTGGAAACAACCTATGTGTCCAAGAAAAGATGAGTGAATAAGGAAACCATGGTACATTTATTCAGTGGAACACTACTTGGCCATAAGAGAAGAGAAAGTCATACAATTTCTGCTCCATGGAGAGATTTGAAGACTACCATGCTGAGTGAAGTTAGAGGAAGAGAGACCAACAAAAAATTATCTCTCTCATATGAATTCAACATGTGAATATTAGAAGGGCATAGTGTTAGGATCTAAAGTTTGATTTATAATTAACTGTAACCTAGCTTTACTGTGAACCCAAGGAAAGCCATGACAGGCTCAAGTTTTAAAGAACAAAAATTAGGCCAGAACAGCCAGTTTCGGGAACTTCAAGGGCATGTTCCAAAATAGATAAATTAGCAACACCCAGAGGCTTGCAGTGGACAAGGTCACCAGTGCTCACTGAGTGCCTGAGCCCCTCCTCTACTACTCCTCTACTACCTCTTCTACTGACTTAGACTCCAAGGTCTTAAAAACCACAATATTCCACTCTAGATATCTATCCATAAAAGGAAACAACCTAGACAACAGTCAATCAACTTAGAGTTTAACTGTGATGGTTTGAAGCGTCTGTAATCTTATTAAAGGAGCCTGAGAGATCAGTAAGAGGTTATTTCCTTAGAGAGGTGATCCCCACATGCTGGTAAACTCCCATGCCTTATTGCAGTGTTGTTTATCACCTTTGTAAGATGGATCTCGAATTGGAAGATATCAATAGTTCAGCACATTTTAATCCAATGAAACCAAAGATCTTTTGTGGATGTCTTTTGTTTTCTGATAATTTTGTTATTTGCTGTTGTTAAAAAAAAAAAAAAAGACTATGTGAAAAATAAAACTGTATTGGCACTACAGACAATGACCTGGATTGGACAAACTAGTTTGCCTGGAGCCTAGAGTCGGTCTTATGCCAGGAAACTTCAGGGGTAGAGTCTCCTTGTATTTAGGCCAAGGCTTTTCCTTTACATGTCCCCCATATTTTGGTGGGCCTATGCAAACGATAATTGCCATTCTAACACCGTTTTTACTGTGCTTCTTTGACTCTAAACCTTAAAAAAAAAAAAACTTAAATTTTTTAGGTTAATTTAAACTAATATTTATGTGCATGGAAATGTAAAAAACTACTATGCCTTCAAGTTTAAGGAGTTACATAAGTTTTATGACTTTAGATTGCTTTGTGTACCACTAAGAAATGTTATAATGTACTACAATCTGGTGTCTTGAGGGACAAAGTAATTGTACATGAATTTTGTTTTATTTTTCTTAATGTTCTTTGACTGTAAGTTCAAAATTAAGATGTCAGCAGAAGGATTTCTTCTGAGAACTCTGTTTTTGGGTGATTGTCCTTCCACTGTAACTTTACCTTGTCCTCAAAAAAAATTAAAAAATAAAAAAAGAACTTACTGATTTTTTCAAATACCTCTTGAAAGTGCATTGTTTCAAACTCTTTCCTGCCCTTGAATGACTTTCTTACTTTCTTACTGCTTTTCATGAGCTCAACTTCTCCACCAATCTAAAATTTGGGGTTTTGTCATGTTCTTCATAGGTTTTATCTATATCCAATGTTGTATCCAATATATTTAACCACTCTTCCAAAGTACACAGGTGCTGAGAAAACCAAACTTCAGCATAAAAGGAAAACATCATTTGTCTTTGAGTCTGCATTTCAGTAGCTGAAAAACAGCATTAGAGTGAAAGAACTTCAAAAATAAATGAGAAGTCAAATTCACTCTTCATCTTCTGACCAGCGTCTTGTCTCTCAGTATGAGAGTTGCTGAAAGACCTTTAAGATGTCCAGGGGCCAGAGAGATAGCCTGGAGGTAAGGCGTCTGCCTTCCATGCAGAAGGATGGTGGTTCCAATTCCGGCTTAAATCCCATATGGTCCCCCATACCTGCCAGGGGCACTTTCTGAGAGTAGAGCCAGGAGTGACCCCTGAGCACTGCCGGGTGTGACCCAAAAACTGAAGAAAAAAAAAATAAAGAAAAAAAAAAGATATTAATGTCCAATGAGAACCACCTGGCTCACTTTTGAATGAGGCTTAATTAAGACAAATTGCAGTACTGGCATCATCATATTAATGAAAATTGACTATTAAAGTTTTAGCAAGTGCAAAAGTTTTTATGTGAGAAATTGGAAAGATAGTATAAAGATAAAGTGCCAACCCCAGTTTTGATCCCCAGAAATACTGTCCACATACCAGGTATGGCAAGGAGTTATGTCTGAGCACAGAATGAATAGCAAATCCTGAATACCACCAGAAGTAACCCCGGAGCACAGAACTAGGAGTAAATGCTGAGCACCACAGGGTGAGGCCAAAAGTAAAAAAAAAAAAAATACATTCTCCATGGCAATAAACAGATTTTCTTCCTAAGAGACCTCCAGACTATAGCACCACCCACCTCTCTCTGAACACTAGGCAAAAGATTTGGTTCTGGGCAAGTCAGGTACTGCCAGCAATAAAGCTTACACCTGTTTCAACCAGATGTTCTAGTGTCTCTCAGCCTCAAGATCTGCTGACTGCTGGGAATTTTGAGAACATACTTTCACAGAGGTTCAGGGATCCTGTGCTTCCAGTTTGCCTGCAACTTGCCAGAGCAGCATTTTTTCTCACTTGGCAGGAACCCAGAGTGGGAAGCAAAAATCATCCAACCCAAACATACATTTCCTCCTTGAAATTTTTGCACAGAAGACTATTAATTAACTGAATCTTAAAGGTGCAGTGGAGTTTGTCTATTAACATAGTGAGAGTCTAGCAGGGCTTTGCTTTCCATCCTTTCACACTGTTCTCAGCCCATAACACTCTGTCAACAGCACATTATACAGAAATGAAAGCATTCCATAGATATTTCCCCAGCTATAAAAGCAAGAATCCTTTATAGTTCCAGACTCACTCAGTTAGGATCAGATTGAAAGAAGAATATTTACTGGGTTTTGATAAGAAAAATCAAAAGCAAAGTCCAAGCCTTCTATTTTCTGATTAAAAAACATGAGATATTAAGATATAGCACCGGATAAAATTTAGTATGTGTATCAAGGGCCTTTCTCAAACAGATTTTATCTTTCCAGTTTAATCAATGTCTATTCAAGATAAGGACAGAAACAGAATTTTAAGGATGTTCTCAAGGCTACATTAAAATGATCTAGGGATGGTGCTGGAAAGATAGTATGGAGGTAGGGTGTTTGCCTCGCATGCAGAAGGACAGTGGTTCAAATCCTGGCATCCCATATGGTCCCCTGAGTCTGCTAGGAGCGATTTCTGAGCTTAGAGCCAGGAGTGACTTCTGAGTGCCACTGGGCATGACTCAAAAACAAAAACAAAAGGAATTATCCAGGGAGGGGGGGAGGAGAGAGGGGGAGAGAGAGAGGGGGAGAGAGAGAGGGGGAGAGAGAGAAAGGGAGGGAGAAAGGGAGAGAGAGAGGGAGAGAGAGGGAGAGAGAACACACATTCCATAAACTGGAACACATGTTTTGCCTGTGGAAAGATCTGGTTTAATTCCCTTACACAATTAAAAGTAACCCGTTAGCACCTCTAGGTGTAATCAAAAACAAATAAAATTATTCAAGGACTCCAACTTTTTAAAACCCACTAACAGAATTGACACTATGGAAAAATTTATGTACTTCAAGAAATTTAAGGCTATAGTAGGAGACAGAAATATAACTTCAGTAAAACCCACATGACCGTAATCAACAAATAACTCAGGGTCACTTTTCTGCTAAAAAAAATTATGTCCATCTATATTTATTGTTTACTAACTACAATGGTCAGAATATATAAAAAAATAGCCAATGACAGATCAATGAATAATGAGGTTATGATGTATAAACACAATGGAATACAATGCAGCAATAAAAAGATGAAATTGTGCAGATCACATTTTGGACCCCATTCAAACCCTGTATTGCACAGTCTCCCTGAGCATTGTTCAATTCCTATCTTGGGTCCTCATATTGAACCAATGGGCTGATTGAAAATTAAGGAGGGGATTATGGAATTCCCTCTTGAGAGCCCTCCTCCCCACCCTGATGGAAGCTTTACTCTGAAGGTAATCTGGAAAAAAAGCAGAGACTGCGAGGTGCAATTACCAACCAGTATTAAGTATTAGAAGGTGGAAAGGCAAAGAAAGAATCTGTATCAATGCCCTAAGAGAAAGTGAGACCTAAGAAACACACTGATTTGGGACGTCTATTCTTCAAAACAGTGAGAACATAGATTTCTGCAGGGTTATTGGGGGGGGGGGGCAAAGAGGGAATTACTCTAAACAAATGTAATTCTCTTTACTTCACTGAAATTAGGATCAAGTCCATTAGTGCTTTTGAACCTTTTTTTCAATGGCTCCTCTTTAAAAAGGTGTTAGTCCTCATTGACTACTCAGAATTATTACCCTAAGGATCAGGCTTGTTCGTTATACAAAGAAAACTCAGAGCAGTAAAGCAGACAGCCAGGACTGAGGAGAAGAAAACAAGCAGGGCAGGCCAGCCCTCTCCACACATCACCCCTGGCATTTGCTGACTCTTCGTCTATTTAATCTTGATCACTAGGTCATGAGCAAAGAACAAACAATGAAAAGCCTTCAAGCCCCAGTGATCACTGAACTATATTGTGTCTGCCTCTAAATATATAAACTATAAAGATAGATTCTTAATGTGTAATCACTGTCCTTTCCACTCTGTCATTTTTTTATATGAAGAGGATGTGGATTTGTAAGAGAATTAACTAGATGGATATAAAAGAACCCAGAAAGTCAGAATAGGGTGTGTGTTACTTGCCTTGCATATGACTAATCCTATTTCTAACCCGGCACACATATGGTCCCCAAGTACTGTCAGATATAAACCCTGGGCTCAAAGCCAGGGGTATCCTCTGAGCACCACAAGATGTGTCCCTTTTATCTCCTTAAAATGCTCAGATGAGGGGCCGGAGGTGTTTGCCTTGCATGCAGAAAGTCAGTGGTTCGAATCCCAGTATCCCATATGGTCCCCTGAGAGCCAGGAGTTAACTCCTGTGCACTGCTGGATGTGACCCCCCCAAAAAAAGTAAAATGCTCAGATGAAGCATAGAGATTGTTTAAATGATCAGAGTGTATGGTTCATGTAAGAGGCCAGGAACTGATGAACCCCAGAGCACCATTGAAAACAATTCCAAAGCATAGAGCCCTGAAGCAACCCCCAAGTACCACCAGGTTTGCCACCCCCAAAAAAACCCACAAAAATAAATATCAGATGAAATTGAATCCACATGTCCCCAATCATACTTTATGAGAAATTCATAGCACCTGTTTTTTTCCACTTATCATAATTTTCTCAGCTAAGCACACAAATTATAAACATTCTTTGTAATCTCACTGATAGGGCAAAGCAAGATTATATGTGTCTCAAAAACTCAGCAGCAGAAATTATGCCTCGTGTAATCATACTTTCAAAGCTGACTGTCCTGATTAAGATGACTAATCCTACAGCACATATGTAATCATAGGACATACACCTTAAATCCTTTTGTTTATAGAATATGCTTAGCAGGGGCCAAAGAGATAGAACAGAGGTAAGGCATTTGCCTTGCACATGGCCAACCCAGGACCAATGATGGTTCGATTTCAGGCAACCCATATGGTCCCCCGAGCCTGCCAAGGACGATTTCTGAGTGAAGAGTCACAGGGTGTGACCCAAAAACCAAAAAAGAAAAGAACATGCTTGGCTGTGCTTAAGGCATACTCTTGGCTCTGTACATAGAAATCATTCTCCTGGCAAGCTCTGGAGATCTTGTGAGAGGCTGGAGGTTGTACCCAGGTTGGCTGGGTCCATCAATTCCTTATACCTTAAGCACACTGAAGTATCTCTCTGACCCCTGAACCTGATATGACAATTCTACCATATGTGATGAGTGAGCAACACAAACCCATGGAGAATGTTGCCCTTGTAAGACTTTGCACAGAGGAAAAGTCTGGTGTTGGGTAAATTGCTCACCTACATCTGAAGAAGTGAACCTAGATGTCTTTCTAATGTCATGTACAAAAGACCTAGATGTCAAATCAAATTAAAATGAATTAAGATATAGATATCAGACCTGAATCCATAAATTACAAAGGAAAATATAGATAGACCTCTCTATGACAGTGAAGCTATATGCATCTTTAAAGATGAAACATCATTTGGATAAATCTTTTTTGTTTTGTTTTGTTTTGTTTTGGATCCACACCCAGCAGTGCTCAGAAGTTATTCCTGGTTCTGCACACAGATATTACTCTTGGCATGCTTGAAGGACCATATAGGATGCCAGAGTTCGAACCTGGGTTGGCTGAGTGGAAGGCAAATACCCTATCTGTTGTACATCACTCCAGCACCATGGGATGGATCATTCTTGGTAAGGCTTGCACGCTGGACCATATAAAGTGCAAGAGATTTAACCCAGGTCAGCTGCATACAAGGCAGGCTTGTTAACCCTATACCATCTCTGCAGTCATTTCCTAAGCCAACCTGCCTTAAAAATCTCCCTGAGCATTCTAATATCTTACTTTTTCTTTTCCTACTAAAATCCATCAGTAACCTGCCTTGACCCAAGTGACAATCAAGAGTGAATTCTTCCATCTCAAAGACAACACAGGCATCTCTCCAAAACACAGAGTCCCAATTATTCACAGAAGTCCCAATCTCTTGTCTCACATATGTAAACACTTTCTCCTATTACCAGGTGCCATGTCTCCAACCCCAGATGAACACATCTAAATCAGGCTCAATCATGAAATAATCCAAACTAGGCTGATGGTGAAACAGATAAAGTCTGGTAGTCTTCTACATGCTACCTGTCAGAACTGCCATTTTTATTGAGTACAGAGACCACCCCGGATGGGAAAGTAAATTCAAGCTATCCTGAGCCAGTCCCACCCAGGTTTACAAGTAAGACAATATCTGTTTTGGGGTAAATCCAAGTTGTAAATCAATATACAAAGGAACCAGGGATGATCTTTGTTTTAGGTAAAATAAGGTTTAACCTAACAAGTTACAACTCCCCAGAACACAGAAAACTCATTTCTCCATAGAAATCCCAATTTCCTCTCTCACTTCTGAAACATTTTCTCCTATCATTTCTGCTCAGATAACATACTCTAGATTCTATTCTCACCCAAATGAGCACAGGGGCATCTTCTAGTAAAAGTTATGGTTGGCAATTACAGGAGCTAGAGCACCAGAGACAGATTCTATACAGAATTTCTGGCCATCCCAGGCTGTCTTTCACTCCTCTCTTTAAAGATGGCCCTGGTTTCTGTGGAAAAATCTTTCTATATACCATTAGTTATTTGAGAACCCTCTGGCTACCCATCCTCAAATTCACTTTTGGCAAGTCTGTGCCCTCAATTCTGTCAAATGTCCTCAAAAATACCACCCTAGGGTTCCTGCAAGTAACTTTAAAGTCAAACATAATAATTTGTACATTTGTACTTTCCTGGTGAACTGCTGGGATAAATACCTAGTAATTGGAAGTAGCTCATACTCAATATTTAGCCTTACAGATATGATTGATTGTATATTACATTCTAAATAGACAAGGAAGAAGACCATGTGTCATGGAACAGGCACCACAGTGCCACAGATGAAATGACTAGTCAACAACATGTTAAATCAGGTGGCTGTTTACACTGTGACCTGGGCACAAGAGCAGCCAAGCAGTTCATTCTATTTCTTCAAATTCATAATGTGTAATGCATCACTCCTTGCTAAGCTATCCTTAATTTTATCACTTCACCAAGTCAAAATATGATCATTTTTCTCACTTACTATTCTCTCAAGGGACTTTTGTTTAATCTGGAAAAATGCCTAAAATTAAAGCATTCTCATTAATACTCAGATTTAATTTGTTTGTTTGGTTGGTTGGTTTTGGTTTTAGTTTTTTGGTCACATCTGGCAGGGCTCAGGGGTTACTCCTGGCTCTGCACTCAGAAATTGCTCCTGGCAGGCACAGCAGACCATATGGAATGCTAGGATTTGAACTACTGTCCTGGATCAGCCACACTTCCTACCGCTGTGTTATTGCTCTGGCAATAGCAATTTAATTTTTTTTAATTTGTAGAGTAACAGGAGCTTTATTCAATAAACTCAAGTTGTTTTTGTTTTAATAGCCTAATCTGGTAAATTTTTCTTTTTAATAAAATTTGGGGGCTTTTCTCCTTTAAGGCATTTATTATGTACTTTTTATATTGTGCTCTACAACTATATTGTGCTCTTTTATCTGGTGTACCATTTTATAGAAGCATGAAAAAATTGAAATTGAAGGAAGTTAAAGAAAGCAAGCATACCTGGAACAAAGTACCCTCTGACATCAGTGAAAAGGAAAAAAATACTGAAAGCAAGAGATGGTGAGAATCAAAAGCATAACTCATTGTAGCCTGAAGTCTGATGCCAATATTCTCCAGTAGCCCTAGAAGCACCAGATTTTATAAAACAAAAAATAATGTATGTGCTTAATAATAGCCTATAAAAAGGGTTCATCATAGAAACATTCATAAAAATAAAAAGTAATGGGGCCGGAGAGATAGCATGGAGGGTAAGGTGTTTGCCTTTCATGCAGAAGGTCATCGGTTCAAATCCCGGGATCCCATATGGTCCCCCGAGTCTGCCAGGAGCGATTTCTGAGCTTAGAGCCAGGAGTAACCCCTGAGTGATGCCGGGTGTGACCCAAAAAAACCAAAAAAAAAAAAAAATAAAAAAATAAAAAGTAAGTTGAAATATGTTTATCATCCAACAATAGAAAAAAAACATTGGATAAATTATAATTTATCATGCAACTGAACATTGACTATTTTTTTGATGTTGTGAGTAAAGTAATAAAGATAATTGTAAAAAGTTTTTTAAATAGATAAAAACATGTACCATATATTCCACTAAATGATGTTGAGAAGTATAATTTCAGAAAGATATCATTTAAGAATCTTAAAAGAAAAAGAATAATATCCAAAAAAATAATTTTGGGTGGGTTGAGGATGGTTAGTTAGACCATACGTGATGGTGCTCAGAGACTACTTTTTGACTGTCTCTGAAATAATCTCTGGCAATACTTGGGGGATTGTATGTAGTGCTTGGGATAAATGTGGGTTTGACCATATGCAAAGCAAGCACCTGGACTTCTAAACTATCTCTCTAACCCCCCAAAATATAAAGTATTTGTTTGTTGGTTGACTTGTTAGCAACACCTGAAAATGCTCAGGGCTTATTTCTGGCTCTGTATCCAGACAATAGACCTGGTGGTACTCGAGGACCATTTGTGAAAACATAGATTGAACCAGGGTCAAAAGCATGCAAGGTATTAACTTGTCTTAACCCCTGAATTACCTCTCCAGTCCCCTATGAAATAAGTTTGAAAATACAGTTACACTTATCAATAAAATTAACTCAAAAGGAACGAAGTGCTGGACTCTGAAATTATTCTGGTCTATGCTCTAAGAATGTAAATAATTATATTGTTTTGTCTTCACAACAAAATCTATAAATATAAAGTGACTTGTAGACTAATGTTTAATCAATGTTTAACTTCTTTTAATCCTTGAGATTTACAATGCATTGGAGTTTGCCTAAGCTAGCTAGCCTATAGAAAAGCTATTGACCACCTGGTACCTTCCAGCTGCAATCTGTATATTCTAAAAATAGACTTTCTCCAATCAAAAGTGCTAGGAAAGCTGATTAGCCACATTCGAACGGATAAAATTGGACCATTATCTCACACCATGCACAAACTTAACTCATAATGAATTAAAGACTTAGATGTTATACCCAAATCCATAAAATTCATTGATGAAAACATAGGCAAAGAACTTCATGATATTGGCCTCAGTGGTATCTTCGGTGATTCAACTCTATTAGCAAGAAAAACGAAAAGAAAAAATAAGCAAATAGGATCAAGTCAAACTAAATAGCTTCTACAAATGAAAAGAAAAACATGGATAATGCAAAATGACACAGACTGAATGGGAGAAAAGTATGTGTACACCATCCCTATGAGAGAAAGCTAATATCCAAGGTATAGGAAGCACTTATTAAATGCAACAACTAAAATTAGGCAAGTGTAACAAAAATGGAGAGAAACTAAACAGACTTTTTCTCAAAAACATACAGATGACCAAATGGCACATAAAAAAATTTATCACTGATTATAAGGAAAATGCAAATCAAAATAATGATGAAATATCATCTCACTCCAGTGAAAATGGCCTATATTAAAAAGGCTAAAAGCAAGAGGATGTGAAGAAAAAGGAATTCAAATCAACTATTGAGAATTTGTAAATTAATTTTTTCTCTATGAAAAACAGAATGGAAATTTGACAAAAAAAATTAATAGAACTGTTATTTTATCTAGTGATTCTATTCCTAATTTCTATTTAAGTAACACAGAACACAGCTTGTTTTTTTTAATAATTTCTTTATTTTTTCCTGTTTTTTTTTAATAAATCTTTATTTAA
The DNA here is from genome assembly GCF_024139225.1 of Suncus etruscus. Lineage (NCBI taxonomy): Eukaryota > Metazoa > Chordata > Mammalia > Eulipotyphla > Soricidae > Suncus > Suncus etruscus. The sequence continues at coordinate 45,299,602 of NC_064860.1, read as the reverse complement.
GCACCATGATTATAAGCATCTTTGTAGTTGGGTTTCAGTCATAAACAGAATACCTCTCTTCATCAGTACAACATTCCCACCACCAATGCTGGTTTTCAGTGTAGTTATTTCCCTAACAGCGTTCACCACTCTTTGCTGTGAGCTTCAAATTGTGTGCCAGTCCTTCCGGCCCTTCCAGCACTTAAATCTATTGTCTCTGGGCCTTATTACAATAATGTCTTTAATTTTTCTTAACCCATAGATGAATGAGACTATCTGTGTTTATCACTCTCCATCTGACTTATTTCACTTAACATAATGGATTCCATGTACATCCACGTATAGGAAAATTTCATGACTTCATCTCTCCTGATGGCTGCACAATATTCTATTGTTTATATATACCAGTTTCTTTAGCTATTCATCTGTTGAGGGGCATCTTGGCTGTTTCCAGAGTCTGGCTATTATAAATAGTACTGCAATGAATATAGGTGTAAGGAAGGAATTTTTGAATTGTATTTTTGTGTTCCTAAGGTATATCCCAGGAGTGGAATAGCTGGATCACATGGGAGCTCAATTTCGAGTTTTTTGAAAAATCTCCATACTGTTTTCCATGAAGGCTGGACTAGAAGGCATTTCCACCAGCAATGAATAAGAATTTCTTTCTCTCCACATCCACACCAACACTAATTGTTCTCATTCTTGGTGATGTGTGCCAGTCTCTGTGGTGTGAGATGGTACTTCATTATAGTTGATTTGCATCTCCCTGATGTTTCGGGATGTGGAGCATTTTTTCATGTTTCTTTTGGCCATTTGTATTTCTTCTTTGAGGAAATCTCTGTTCATTTCTTCTCCCCATTTTTTGATGGGGCTATATGTTTGTTTTTCTTATTAAGTTCTGTCAGTATCTTGTATATTTTTGATATTAACCCCATGTCTGATGGATATTGGGTAAATAGTTTCTCCTATTCTGTTGGTGGCTTTTGTATCTTTGGCACTATTTCCTTTGAGGTGCAGAAGCTTCTCAGCTTAATATGGTCCCATTTGTTTATGTCTACTTCCACTTGTTTGGAGAGTGCTAATTTCTTTATTTAAACACCGTGATTACAAAAATAATTGTAGTTCGGTTTCAGTCATAACAAGAACACCCCCCCTTTATCATGTAAATTCCCATCACGAATGCCTCCATCTCTTCCATCCCCCAACCCCTGCCTGTATTCGAGAAGACTTTCGTTTTTGTTGTTGTTTTATTTAAACACCTTGATTACATACATGATTGTGTTTGGGTTTCAGTCATGTAAAGAACAACACCCATAACCAAGGCAACATTACCATCACCAATGTGCCAAATCTCCCTCCTCCCCACCCGACCCCCGCCTGTACTCTAAAAAGGCTCTCCATTACCCTCATACATTCTCATTATTAGGACAGTTCAAAATGTAGTTATTTCTCTAACTAAACTCATCACTCTTTGTGGTGAGCTTCCTGGAACTTCCAGCTATTTTCGCTTTTGTGTCTGAAAATTATTATTGCAAGAAAATATTTCATTTTTCTTAAAACCCATAAATGAGTGAGACCATTCTGCGTCTTTCTCTCTCTCTCTGACTTATTTCACTCAGCATAATAGATTCCATGTACATCCATGTATAGGAAAATTTTATGACTTCATCTCTCCTGACAGCTGCATAATATTCCATTGTGTATATGTACCACAGTTTCTTTAGCCATTCATCTGTTGAAGGGTATCTTGGCTGTTTCCAGAGTCTTGCTATGGTAAATAGTGCTGCAATAAATATAGGTGTAAGGAAGGGATTTTTGTATTGTATTTTTGTGTTCCTAGGGTATATTCCTAGGAGTGGTATAGCTGGGTCATATGGGAGCTCGATTTCCAGTTTTTGGAGGAATCTCCATATCGCTTTCCATAAAGGTTGAGCTAGATGGCATTCCCACCAGCAGTGGATAAGAGTTCCTTTCTCTCCACATCCCCGCCAACACTGTTATTTCTCATTCTTTGTGATGTGTGCCATTCTCTGTGGTGTGAGGTGGTATCTCATCATTGTTTTGATTTGCATCTCCCTGATGATTAGTGATGTGGAGCATTTTTTCATGTGTCTTTTGGCCATTTGTATTTCTTCTTTGTCAAAGTGTCTGTTCATATCTTCTCTCCATTTTTTGATGGGACTAGATGTTTTTTTCTTGTAAAGTTCTGTCAGTGCCTTGTATATTTTGGAGATTAGCCCCTTATCTGATGGGTATTGGGTGAATAGTTTCTCCCACTCAGTGGGGGGCTCTTGTATCCTGAGCACTATTTCCTTTGAGGTGCAGAAGCTTCTCAGCTTAATATATTCCCATCTGTTAATCTCTGCTTTCACTTGCTTGGAGAGTACAGTTTCCTCCTTGAAGATGCCTGTAGTCTCAATGTCCTAGAGTGTTTTGCCTATGTGTTGTTCTATATATCTTATGGTTTTGGGTCTGATATCGAGGTCTTTAATCCATTTGGATTTTCCCTTTGTACATGATGTTAGCTGGGGGTCTAAGTTCAATTTTTTGCAAGTGGCTATCCAGTTGTGCCAACACCACTTGTTGAAGAGGCTTTCCCTGCTCCATTTAGAATTTCCTGCTCCTTTATCAAAAATTAGGTGATTGAATGGCTGGGGAACATTTTCTGAGTATTCAAGCCTATTCCACTGATCTGAGGGCCTGTCATTATTCCAATACCATGCTGTTTTGATAACTATTGCTTTGTAGTAAAGTATAAAGTTGGGGAAAGTAATTCCTCCCATATTCTTTTTCCCAATGATTGCTTTAGCTATTCTACGGTGTTTATTGTTCCAAATAAATTTCAAAAGTGCCTGATCCACTTCTTTGAAGAATGTCATGGGTATCTTTAGAGGGATAGCATAAAATCTGTATAATGCCTTGGGGAGTATTGCCATTTTGATTATGTTAATCCTGCCAATCCATGAGCAGGGTATGCGTTTCCATTTCCGCGTGTCCTCTCTTAATTCTTGGAGCAGAGTTTTATAGTTTTCTTTGTATAGTTCCTTCACATTTTTAGTCAAGTTGATTCCAAGATATTTGAGTTTGTGTGGTACTATTGTAAATGGGGTTGTTTTCTTAATGTCCATTTCTTCCTTATTACTATTATTGTATAGAATGGCCATTGATTTTTTGTGTGCTAATTTAGTAGCCTGCCACCTTGCTATATGAGTCTATTGTTTCTAGAAGCATTTTGGTAGAGTCTTTAGAGTTTACTAAGTAGAGTATCATGTCATCTTCAAACAGTGAGAGCTTGACTTCTTCCTTTCCTATCTGGATTCCCTTAATATCCTTTTCTTGCCTAATCGCTATAGCAAGTACTTCCAGTGCTATGTTGAATAGGAGTGGTGAGAGAGGACAGCCTTGTCTTGTGCCAGAATTTAGAGGGAAGGCTTTTAGTTTTTCTCCATTGAGGATAATATTTGCCACTGGCTTGTGGTAGATGACCTTAACTATATTGAGAAAGATTCCTTCCATTCCCGTCTTGCTGAGAGTTTTGTTTAAGAATGGGTATTGGACCTTATCAAATGCTTTCTCTGCATCTATTGATATGATCATGTGGTTTTTATTTTTCTTGTTGTTGATGTTGTGTATTATGTTGATAGATTTATGGATGTTAAAACATCCTTGCATTCCAGGGATGAAACCTACTTAATCATAGTGGATGATGTTCTTAATGAGGCATTGAATCCTATTTGCCAGGATTTTGTTGAGGATCTTTGCATCTGCATTCATCAGCGATATTGGTCTGTAATTTTCTTTTTTCGTAGCATCTCTGTCTGGTTTAGGTATCAATTTGATGTTGGCTTCATAAAAGCTATTTGGAAGTGTTTCTGTTTGTTCAATTTCATGAAAGAGTCTACCCAGGATTGGTAGTAGTTCCTCTTGGAAAGTTTGAAAGAATTAATTAGTGAATTCATCTGGGCCTGGGCTTTTGTTTTTGGGCAGATATTTGATTACCGTTTTAATTTCATCAATGGTGATGGGGGTGTTTAGATATGCTACATCCTCTTCCTTCAACCGTGGAAGATCATAAGAGTCCAAGAATTTGTCCATTTCTTCCAGGTTCTCATTGTTATTTGCATAGAGTTTCTCAAAGTAGTTTCTGATTACCCTTTGAATCTCTGTCATATCAGTAGTGATCTCTCCTTTTTCATTCCTAATACGAGTTATCAAGTTTTTCTCTCTCTCTTTCTTTGTTAGTTTTGCCAGTGGTTTATCAATCTTGATTATTTTTTCAAAGAACCAACTTCTGCTTTTGTTGATCTTTCGGATTGTTTTTTGGGTTTCCACTTCATTGATTTCTGCTCTCAGCTTTGTTATTTCCTTCTGTCTCCCTAATTTTGGGTCCTTTTGTTGAGCATTTTCTAGTTCTATTAGCTGTGTCATTAAGCTACTCAGGCAAGCTCCTTCTTCCTTCCTGATGTGTGCTTGCAAAGCTATAAATTTTCCTCTCAGTACTGCTTTTGCTGTGTCCCATAAGTTCTGATAGTTTGTGTCTTTATTATCATTTGTTTCCAGGAACCTTTTTATTTCCTCCTTGATTTCATCTCGGACCTATTGGTTATTGAGTATGAGGCTGTTTAACTTCCAGGTGTTAAAGTTTTTCTTCTGAGTCCCTTTGGAATTCACAAATAATTTCAGAGACTTGTGGTCAGTGAAGGTAGTCTGCAAAATTTCTATCCTCTTGATATTATGGAGGTATGTTTTATGTGCCAGCATGTAGTCTATCCTGGAGAATGTCCCATGTACATTGGAGAAGAATGTGTATCCAGGTTTCTGGGGATGGAGTGTCCTATATATATCCACTAGGCCTCTTTCTTCCATTTCTCTCCTCAGGTCTAGTATATTCTTGTTGGGTTTCAGTCTGGTTGACCTATCCAGTATTGACAATGCTGTGTTGAGGTCCCCCACAATTATTGTGTTGTTATTAATATTATTTTTCAGATTTGTCAACAGTTGTATTAAATATTTTGCTGGCCCCTCATTCGGTGCATATATGTTTAAGAGAGTTATTTCTTCCTGCTCTACATACCACTTGATTAATATAAAATGTCCATCTTTGTCCCTTACAACCTTTCTGAGTATAAAGTTTACATTATCTGATATTATTATGGCCACTCCAGCTTTTTTATGGGTGTTGTTTGCTTGGATAATTTTTCTCCAGCCTTTTATTTTGAGTCTATGTTTGTTCTGGCTATTCAGGTGCGTTTCTTGTAGGCAGCAGAAGGTTGGATTTAGTTTTTTGATCCATTTTGCCACTCTGTGTCTCTTAACTGGTGCATTTATTCCATTGACTTTGAGAGAAAGAATTGTCCTGGGATTTAATGCCATCTTTATATCAAAATTTGGTGTGTCTTTTGGGTAGTCTTGTCTTAAATTAGATCTTTCAGTTTTTCTCTTCAGACTGGTTTTGAGTCTGTAAAGTTTCTGAGCTGTTTTTTGTCTGTGAAACCATGTATTCTTCCATCAAACCAGAAAGTGAGTTTTGCTGAATACAGTATTCTAGGTGAAGCGTTATTTCATTCAGTCTTGTCACAATATCTCACCACTGCTTTCTGGCCTTGAGTTTTTCTGGTGACAGGTCTGCTGTAAATCTCAAGGATGCTCGCTTGAACGTAATTTCCCTTTTGATCTTGCTGTTTTCAGAATTCTGTCTCTATCTGTGGGATTCGTCATTGTGACTAGGATGTGTCTTGGGGTGGTTTTTTCTGGGGTCTCTTTTGGTTGGTACTCTTCGAGCATGCAGGATTTGATCACATATATTCCTTAGCTCTGGAAGTTTTTCTTTAATGATGTTCTTGACCGTTGATTCTTCCTGGAAATTTTCTTCCTGGGTCTCTGAGACTGCAATGATTCTTAAGTTGTTTCTGTTGAGCTTATCATAGACTTCTATTTTCATCTGTTCCCATTCTTTGACTAATTTTCCATTGTCTGTTCATTTGCTTTAAGTTTTTTTTCCAATCTCTCCTGCTGTATGGAATTGTTATGTATCTCATCTTCCACAGCACCAAGTCTATTCTCAGCTTCTGATACCCTGTCCCAGAGCTTATCCATTTTGTCATTCACTTCATTTATTGACCTTTTCAGGCCTGTTAGTTGACATGTTATTTCAGTTTGGAGTTTTGTGATTTCTGTCTTCATATTTTCTTGGTTCTTATTAGTATTCTGTTCAACTCGATCCATGGTTTCTTTGAGTTTGTTGAGGATCTTCCATATGGCTAGTATAAAGTCCTTATCTTAGAGGTTGATTAGTTGGTTGGTCATTATCTGGTCATCAGAATTGTCATCTTCATTCTCTATGTCTGATGCTGGCCTGCGTTGTTTCCCCATTGTCACACTTGTATTGTGGGTTTTTCTACGTGTTGTGGTGGTATTCATTGGCTATATGATGCAGGCAGCATACTCCTCTGGCTCCGCCTTTCTGGATGGGCCGATTTGCCTCTAAGGGAGGGGAGTCCTCTGTCGATGAAGCCTCACACAGGATCAAATCTTAGGCCCGAGCATGCAGCAGAGAAGTCAGTCCAGAGAGAAATGCTTGCTTCTGTGATCCAGCACAGTTCTTAGTGTGATTTTTTTCTTTTTGTTGCGATGGTGTTCTTTTCTTAGAAAGAGCACACGGCTGCGTAGTTAAGTGGAGCAGCCATGCTCTTTTGGAGCCTCTTTTTGGCCCACTCCCAAGAGGTTCACTCAACAGGATAGTAGACAGACACACACAGGCAGCACTCACAGTTTTTCATAGTCAGGCCCCACTGGGCAGGCATAGTTTTGTGGATTTTCCCAGCCTGATGACTCAAACAGGGGACCCGGCTTCTGCAAAGCCTAGCCGGTTTTCACATTATGGAGTCCTGCCCTGGAATTGGCCTCTGGGAGAGCGAGTTTTCTGGAGCCCCTTTTCGGCCCACTCCCAAGAGGTTCACTCAACAGGATAGTAGACAGACACACACAGGCAGCACTCACAGTTTTTCACAGTCAGTCCCCACTGGGCAGGCGTAGTTTTGTGGATTTTCCCAGCCTGATGTCTCAAACAGGGGACCCGGCTTCTGCAAAGCCTAGCGGGTTTTCACATTATGGAGTCCTGCCCTGGAATTGGCCTCTGGGAGAGCGAGTTTTCTGGAGCCCCTTTTCGGCCCACTCCCAAGAGGTTCACGCAACAGGATAGTAGACAGACACACACAGGCAGCACTCACAGTTTTTCAAGTCGGACCCCACTGGGCAGGCATCTCGAGAAGACTTTCTACATCTCTCACTTACTGACATTGTTATGATAGTTCTCAGCATAGTTATTTCTCTCTTTGAGCCAGTCCTTTCAGCCCACATCTCTGGGAATTATTTCAATGTCTTTAATTTTACAGAACACAGTATAAAAAGATATGTACACTAATGAAAAATAAGCACCTTCTAGACTAGCTAGACTAGCTAGTGTGACCCACCATGCCTAAATGTTTTCCTAAAAAAATTAAAATCACAGTTTGTTGAGATTACATTGGGCAAGACATATGTTTTGTACATGAGAGATCCAAATATGATTGCCTGTATTCTATATGGTCACCAGAACTAAGGGAAGATCCAGAAATAATCCCTGAGCATGCTGGGTGTGACCCAAAAATGACAACAAAAATTTTCAAATATTATGTACCATAATCAAGATGATACAGTACTAGCATAAATAAAGACATACATTGATTTGATAAAATCAAAATGCTAAGTATATTTCTACAATTAGTCAAATAGATTTGGGGGGTGACAGTTGAGCCATATCCAATACCAGGATTTACTCTTGGCTTTATGCTCAGCAGTTCACCTCTGCAAGTGCTCTGAGAACCCAAAGAGGTTCTGAGAATCAAATTTTGGTCAACCATGTGCAAGGCAAGTGCCTTAATCACTATGCTATCTCTGCTACTCATAATTATTCAAATAGTTTTTGACAAAAGATTAAGAATTTTTAATGGACTAAGAATAGTTTTGCCAACAAATAAAGCTATAGCAAGTAAATATTCACAATCAAAACAATAAATTTTGGGGGGACAGAGCCATATTACAGTGGGTAAGGCATGTGCTCTTTCATGTGACAAATCTGTATTTGATCCCCAGCACTCAATGTGGTCTCCTTAGTGCCACCAGCAGTGATTTTTGAGAGCAGAGCTATAACTAACCTCTCAGGATCACCTAGTGTAGCTCAAAAATCAAATAAATAATTTTAGGCCAGAGCAATAGGACAGTGGGTAGGGCATTTGCCTTGCACGATGCTAACCCAGGTTCAATCCCCAGCATTCCCTATGTTCCCCATTTCCCACCAGGAGTAATTTCTGAGAGCAGAGCAATGAGTGACCACTAAGCACTGCGAGGGTGTGACCCAAGAGATAGCACAGCGGCGTTTGCCTTGCAAGCAGCCGATCCAGGACCTGAGGTGGTTGGTTCAAATCCCGGTGTCCCATATGGTTCCCCGTGCCTGCCAGGAGCTACTTCTGAGCATACAGCCAGGAGTAACTGCTGAGCACTGCCGGGTGTGGCCCCAAAACAAAACAAAACAAAACAACAACAAAAAAAGGCCTAATAATTAATTTAAAAAAAACTAAGTTATGCCCATTCTCATACAAATATTAGCTTAGAATGCACCAAAGACCTAAGTGTAAGAACTAAATCCATAAAAGTCTTATAAGAAAAAAGTCAGCATGAGACTTCACTTTAATTTGGCACTTCTTGATACATTTGCAAATTAGGTCTTTGATAAATGAACTACAGAGTTTTCCAAGATTATTATATCTTCTGACATTGTCCCTATACCTACCATACATTTATTTTACATATATTTATGGGACTCAATTGAATCAAATAATTATATGCTTGAAGAATTTGGAACACACCCAAAACACCTCCCAGCCTCTGAAATTATTAAAATATAAAATGGTGCAGAGGATACTACTTGAGTGCTCACCAAAATCTCTATCCTCCCTGTTCAATTATTACAGCAAAAAAAGAGAATACCAGCTGTAAAGTTCAAGCCCCAATATCATGTGCAGATGATGCTAACAGTTTTGAATCCTCACCAGAAGCCCAACAAGAAAAGGAAAAGGACCTTGTGTTGTCTATTGCAGCAGGCCAATATTTTCTAATCCACTAATAGGTGAATGTTTTTTAGTGTCCAACGTAAGTGTTTAAGTCCCAATACCCCCCTCTCAAAATAAAAATATATATTCCCTTTCACCTTACAAATGTTAATTTCAGATCTGAGATCAAGACTGGCATCCTTGGTTCCATTAGCTACACTATAGACTTTGTCTATCGGTGCTCAGTCCCAGCTAAATTTCTTTTCTTAGTAATGCATTTAGGAAAATGTACATTAGCTTTTACTTCATATTTCTGAGTGCCATAGAACTTTGGGTCACCTACTTTGTCACATTTCCTGAGCCAGTAATCCATTCTGTAATTTTTTTTTGAGGATTTCATTGCCTATCAGAAAGAGATTACTAAAACAAAGAGATGTGAAAGAGAAAAGAAATAGCAAAAGATCCTGGAAATCTTTAGATTGTTAATTCCGCAAATTCCCAAATAGTTGTTTCTGGAATTTTTTTTAATTGGACTGAGAAGTCAATTTGTTGACTTCTCTTCTTCCTTGAAATAGAAAGTCATAAAATCATCCTAATTACTTGCTCTTCCACCTTCTACAAGTCAGCTCAATTCTCCCCCATAATGACCCCATTATAGCACAGGTCTATTCCATAAACATAAACAGTGGAATGCCCTCTGGTTTGCAATAGATAATTACAACTCCAAAACTTCTTGGCAGCTAATTTTCATATTAAGTGAAGGTCAATTTCCAGGTAGGAAAGATGACTTCGTGATAAATTTCTATCTTCTCCCAGAAAGAACTCTATGTTGTAGGGAATGGCATAGGGGCATGAGGGAGTCCAAGACCAAATTAGTAACTATTTTGTGCAATATGTGGAATATACTTAAACTGAAAATGTAGTTATCAATCCAAAATTCAGATTTAATTGTGTGTTCTCTGTATTTATTTCTTAAATTCAGAAACCCCAGGGGCCAGCGAGGTGGCGCTAGAGGTAAGGTGTCTGCCTTGCAAGTGCTAGCCAAGGAAGGACCGCAGTTCAATCCCCCCGCATTCCATATGGTCCCCTCCAAGCCAGGGGCAATTTCTGAGTGCTTAGCCAGGAATAACCCCTGAGCATCAAATGGGTGTGACCTAAAAAACAAAAACAAAAATAAAAAAACAAATTCAGAAATCCTATTCTACCTTCCCCTGATAAGTTGTGAGCTACAGTATGTAAAGAAAGAAAGAGCTCAAGTTTTATTTCTGTTGAGTGTTTTTAATAAGACAAAAAGGCTCTTCCGAATCCCACTAGTTCCACCTTTCCTAATTGTCTTGTACCAACCCAACCAGAAATTTAACTTAAGACCTCATGTGGCAGGACCTATTTTTGAATATAGTTTTAAGTCAAATCACTAAACATGTATCTCTAGTTATCAAATTACAGAAACAATAAAATAATAACATTGTAAGAATTTCATATCACTCTCTTTTTCTTGGAACTTAACTTTTTTTTTTTTTGCTTGGACATGACTTCTTATATATCTATAAGTCTTGGCACCAAATTTTTACTTTTCTTTCACTGACTTCCTCTAATCCTCTTCCAAACTGGTCTTCCCACCATGTGCTGGTCATTTTTAATTTACAGCTGAAACATTGTTTCCCTACAAAATGCTTCCCATCTTCTCAAGCTAACCTTAAATCTGGTTCTCCACCATAACTTATACTTTTATTACTATTTGCAATAAATTTTCTTTCAAATAGAGACCCTCTTTATTATATCCAACCTAGCTCAAATCCCAATACATAGTAGGTTTTCAATATTTGATCAATTTGTCGAATTGATCAACAAAGAGATATAATTTCATTGTATCTTACTATTCCTTAGACCAGAAGCACAATTTCAACATTTATCTGGGAATACAGGTTTTATTTCCCTTAACAGTTGGCTCCTCACTCTTGACCAGTCCACTGCCCTCATTATTTTTTGAGACAAGTCAAATTTCAAATGGAATTAGTCTGTGTCATTTCTTTACTGAGACTCTGAAAAGGCATTGTTCGTGGGGACAGGTGGAGGCATTATCTCTGGGTTTAAATGACAACATATTTCCTCAGAGCTGAAACATCTATTATGCTAGGTTTGCTATGGCTGTCTAAACATTTGCATTCAATTGCTGGTTTGTACTCGCCTAGTGCCTATTGCATTCTGTGGCATGAAAGGAAAAGCCCGTCACTTTTTCAAAAAATCTTTCTCTTTTCTGGAAGTGAGAAGTTTGTCTCTGTCACAGATGTAAGATGGTGTGAAATCAAAATTAGACTTTTCAGATTTTCATTTTAGGAGTCACATAGCATTTCCACCGTTTACTTTAGAGAAAACTTTCTACCCACAAAAAAAAAAAAAAGCAATTTTTTTATTTCTTTCCAGAATAATGATTGACCCAAAGTTTGGTTATCCAAAAGCCATCCTGGAGAGGTAAAATGGAGTAGGAGTCATGTTTAGCCTTCAGTGCATGGAACTATGGTCTTTGAACCAATACTGGCAATATATCTACAGACTGTCCAGAAAATGCAGGACTTGTAGTCCAGGTCAGAACTCCTGGATCAGAGCTGCCCTTCATCATGATTACCAAATTTTTGAAAAACATTTCAGCAGGTTCCTTGACTTATAAAAATTATCATTAAGCTTAAATCTAATTTTCTGTTCTATCCCCACCCTCCAAATTAGGGAAATCCAGAATTGACTGTTTTTTAAGGGTATCTATTAGGAAGTTGTTATCTTCAGGTGAACACACATGCACACCTACACCTACAAGTTCAAAGTGGCTTCAGAAGTGTTTTATCAAGTAACTGAGAAAAAATTGTAGAATGAGCAGGCAAAGCAATGAAATGGCCGCAAGCCCTTCTGTCATTTTTCTCAGCCACCAAAGCTTGTCTACTCTGGTTCTTTATCTTTATTATCTAAAAATTGAAACAGCATCGCATAAGATGTCACACAGACACAAAATGTCACAACAGAGAACAGCTTCTTCCAAGCAGTCTATTTTGTTATATAAAGAAAACCTATCTTTTTTCCAGAACCCCCTCAGAAGAGTGAGACACTGGGCCCAATTTGTTTCACATGAACTCATCTGGGTCAATCACTAGCTAAAGGTCTAAGGTCTCAGTGATTGGCTTAGCCAGATCGTTCCTTATTCATTCCTATTAATTCTAAAGCCAAAGAAAGCAGAAACTGGTGCAAAAATTAAGCCTGGTAACACTTAGGATACTAGATAAGAGTTGAGGGATTTAATATAGATTTAGTGGCAAATCACCTAAAAGAAAAAACCTAATATTTAATTAGCAGAGTTGATTGTGATGACTATTAGTTTAATAGTAGCAGTCCAATTTAGTATTTAATTTATATGGCGTAAGTCATGAAAACGAAATTTTTCTCTATTAAAAGAAGTTTAAAGAGCTAGTACAGATCTTATAGCATTTGCCTTGCATGTAGTTGCACCCAGTTGATCTCTGACACCATCCATGGTCCCTTGATTGTTCAGAGAGAGAGAGAGAGAGAGAGAGAAGAATGAAAGTTGAACTTGATATTCAGATTTAAGTTTAATGGATACTTTTCAGAAGTGAAGGGTGGATCCCTACAACCATCCCATTCCCAACAAACACTTTCACCCTACTAGTCATTCAACAGAACTTGACCAGAGGACCCTGCATATGACAACACTCAAGAAAGGGAATAGATAGTCCACTTTGATGGTGTTTTCACTACTTGACTCTCTAGGGTCTAATGTAATTAGACTGTTTTAGTATAATTGTTCTACTTACCAAAAATATAAATCTTCAATATGTCTTTTTCATAACAACAAAACACTGGTTTGTGTTTCCATTGGATAGAACAGATAATAAGGAATTGAGATGGGGGATATGAGATACCAACTAAAGAGGAGTATTGGACTTATCATCTACTTCAGTGGTCTGGGATCAGAAGGAACAATCCAAATGTTTCATAAGCCTCTGAGATTATTTCAGTGAAATCATTCTTTTTTGGGGGGGGTCACACTCAGTGGTGCTCAGGGGTTACTTCTGGCTCTGCACTCAGAAATCACTCCTGGCGGTTTCGGGGGATCATATGCGATGCCAGGATTCGAACCACCTTCCATCCTGGATCGGCTGTGTGCAAAGCAAACGCCCTACTGCTGTGCTTCTCTCCAGCCCCTAGAAAGTCATTCTTGAGGAGCATTGATTTGGGGTGGCAAACATTTCTTGGCTTTATTGTTCAGTATAAAGTTGTCTGAAAATCTTCCTGCCATAATCACAAAAATACTTTTTCTGCTCTGCTATGCCTTCCTTACCTAGGGCAAGTATGTTTTGCACTCATAGTAAATTTAGAACAGGCATTGTCAATTACCCTTGCAGTGCAATATAACAGAAGATGGAACAGTAGATAAAGCACTGAGTTTGGATCCTATTTATACCACTTGTGAGACCATCTTGGTCATTTCATGGCCTTTTCATTTTCTCATCTGTTAAATAGAGAAAATAAGATTTACTTTGTCTTACAGACCTCTCCAAAGCTCATATCAAAATGTATGTATATAACAAAACTTATAGACAGTATAATAAAAACTTTCATTTTTCAATTTTGATGAATAAAATTTTCCCCCAAAACATTGAAGCATGTTTTCAATTTTTTATTTTTGATAACAAATAATGTGTCTTGAACTTGTAGGTAATTCGACATGGTCCTTCCCTTACTATCCACAGGGCATCAAACAGTGTTTCATCTTTATTTGCTTGTTTGTGGCTACATGAGAGCAAAGTTCATGACGTTAACAGACAATGTCTAGTCTGAAGTCTTTGGTTTGCCCTAGGAATGACCTAAAAAGCAAGAGAAAGATCATTTTAGCCTGAGTAACCAAGGAAACGCTAAAAACACGATCTTTTCTTGTTTCTGCCTTATTAACCTACATACATACTCAGGCAAACAAGGACACAATACTGCTAGCAAAATCCAATTTTAAGAGTTTAAAGAAAAATTTCAACTGAGAGATGAACGAAAGCATTTCTATATGGGATGATGATTAAGACATCAAAAATAATCATGGAGGAAACAGCAAATCAAAGACTGATCACAATGAGAGATAGATTACCTGCTCCCACTTACAATAAGTGCTCTATTTTCCTTGTCAACACTTAACTATCTTTTCATACTAATACATTTAGTAAAATTGCTTTTTCTTTCTTACTTGTGATTTGACTCCAACTGGGACAAGAATTAAAAAAAACTGTAGGTACCAGAATTTTCTCCAGGATCCCATACCAACCTGTATGGGTCTGCCAACAAGAATTACAGTGCATCTGCTTGATGTGGACATTTCAGAACTCAGAAAATAATATTGCCCTTTTAATGTTCACACACACCAGTTGACGCCCAGCTGACTTCCAAATGTCAAATATAAATGGGCCCTAAAGAGTACAAGTACCTGGAACTCAGCAAACAGAAATGTTTTCTCAGATATGAAGTGACTTTATGAGATGACAACATCCAAGAATACATTATTATGGCTGTCCAAAGACACAAGATAGAAACAAAACAAGGAACATCTAGTTTTTCAAGGAATGTCTATATTGTTTACCAGAAAGACTGGATAAGTCAATATTTTGACCAGCAGTGAATGAGAGTTTCTTTCTCCCTGCATCCCTGATAGCACTGGTTGTTCTTGTTCTTGTTCTTTGTGATTTGTACCATTCTCTGAGGTATGGGATGGCATTTCTTTGTTGTTTTGGTTTGCATCTCCCTGGTGACTAATGAGTGGAGCATTTTTCATCTGCTCTTTAGCCATCAGTATTTCTTATTTAAGAAAGTTTCTCTTCAGGGGCTGGAGCCATAGCACAGCAGTAAGGGGTATGCCTTGCACGGGGCCTACCAAGAGTGGCTTCTGAGTGCAGAGTCACACCTGAGCACCGATGGGTATGACCCAAAAACAAACAAAAAAGTTTCTGTTCATCTTTTCTCACCAATTTTCTGATGGGTTTGAATGTTTTTTCTTTTTAAGCTCTACCAATATCTTATATATTTTAGATATTAGTCCCTTATAAAATGAGTATTAGGTGAATAATTTCTCCTATTCCTTACAGTCTTTGTATTCTGATCACCATTTCTTTGATGTGCAGAAGTATCTTCATTTAATGTAGTCCCATTTCTTTATCTTTGATTCCACTTGCTTGGTCAGTGATGTATTATCCTTGAAGATACCTTTAGCTTCAAATGTCATAAGCTCTCATATGATCCAGAAATACTGTTTCTGGGAATTTTACCTAGGAACTCAAAAAAAAAAAAGAGTAGGGTCATTTCAAGGCCCACATACTGAGAGGGTTAAATACCAAATCCCATCTAGGACATTTTCTGATTTATGATCTATGAGTCTTCTTATCACCTTTGAAGACTTCCTACTCTTTCCACTCCAAAATTGAGAAATACTTTGAAGGTCTTTCACATCTCCCCTCAGCTCTGCTTTGAGATCAGAGTTGGGGATGAAGGCATGTATGACACTAAGACCAATAGAATTTTAAGATATTCTAGGGACCTGAGAAATAGTACAGCAGTAAGGCTGCACACAGTCAACACAGGATGAATCCTGGTTTGAATCCTAGCATCCCATATGGTCCCCTGAGCCTGCCAGGAGCAACTTCTGAGTGTAGAGCCAGGAGTAACTCCTGAGCACCACCAGGTGTGACCCAAAAACCGAAAGAAAAAAAAGAATTTGAAGATATTCTATATAGTACTTTTTATGAGCTAAGGAAAACATTATTTCATTATACTAAGCAAATCATTTCATCTAAGAAATTTAAACAGAAGGATCTAAATGAAAGTAAGATAAAGTTTCTGGGGTTTTTTTTGTCCACATTGTTCCTTCCTCAAAAATAGTTGACGATATCTCTTTATTCTTCCCAAATACTTCTAATAAATTTTACCCACTATATATTCACTATACTCTAATGATTTCCTCTACATTTTTTTTATTTTGTTATGAGATATAAGGGGATTCCTCATAAGAAATGTAAAAAATGAGCACACAAGCAAGAACTATAAAAAGCACATGTGTACACTGTTCAATAAATTCTCAAACCTGAAAGTTAAATACCAGAAAGAGATCAAGAAATAGTGCATTAACAAACCTTAGAAGTCCTATGTATCCCTCCAAATTGCATTTTCTGTTCAATCCATCATCTAGACCTTTAAGAGAAGGATCTGTTTGGTGGTCTAAATTTTCTCATGGTTGGTCTGGTTCTCTCCTACTGAACATTTGACCACTTTTGGATTTGGTCATGCCAATTTATTTTTTATTTTTGTAGCAAATGGCATGTGTTAGCAAATGACTGATTTAAAGCTGGAGAAGTTGATGTTTCTCTACTTTCTCTTTCTCTGGCTGTCTCTGATGTCAGCTGCTCTATTGGTCTGCATCCTAAAATCATGATGACATCAATGCAAAGAAATCAAACTTGGTTATTTTAAGCCACCATAGTGTGGAGCTGGTTGGCGACCATAGACCATGGGCAACCCTGACTGATACAATCTTCTGCCTTTACAGAGTTTAGTTTGCCCATCTGTTGTTTTTACACAAAAGCAAGCATGAGGAACATTATCCCGCAGAAACTTTAGGGTTATCTTTTGCAGGAAACATTCAGGACGACATCAGACTCCATTGCATAAATATAGCAGGATTTATTCACAGCCATTCTCCCACACAAATATTTGGATAGTCTTTATTTGTAAACATTTGTAGAAATCCTTTTAAGAAAATTTCAAAAACTTCTCTAGGAATTTGCTTACTTGTAAAATGTCACCTGAATTCCAGTCTAGTTCAATAGCTCAGTCCATAGCACCAGAACTTACTTGGACACAGAGGAAGTAAATTGAGGCCAGGGTACTTAACCTACATGTTGCTCTCACTTAAACTTTCCTGTGCTTGAGACAATTCCACATGTATCAACATGGTCAGTAGCAAATTGCGTACCAGGGTTAAAAATGTGGGAACTTGTGCCTGTAAATGTCACTTTACAGAGGTTACCAAAACTTTTCTATTTTAAGCAAAGGATCTAACTCAGACTCTCCCATGGAAAGCTTGTACTCTCCCCCAAGCTATATTCCTGGGTTTCTATTAAATTATTTTTTAATTTTTTAGAAGAAAAAAAACAAGACACATCCAAACACACATGAATTTTTGTAATTTTCTGTTAAGACAATTTGGTTTCTTGTTGTCGCTTTTTGTAAGTTATGCAGATTATCATCCATCTATAAATGTATTAAAATTACACCTTTTCTAAAAATTTTTATTGAATGTGAATTACAAGTCTTTCACAGTTGTATTTAAGGTACATAGTGACAGTGAATTAGGGTCATTCCCACCTCCAGTGTCGAACTCCCTCTACCAGAGTTCCCAGCATGCATCTCTTAGCCCCGGATTTACCAGTGTAACAAATCCATTTTGTATTTAGCTTGTTATAGTTTGGGTCTCTTGAATCTATTGTCTTTGACTTTGGTTTGGGTATTTAGGTCTGACCATTTTTTTTCCACTCAGAGCACCTGAGACCACTTGGCCCCCGCATCCCATCCACTTTTTTCTTTTTTCAGTTTGTAGGAATACATAGAAATATGAGGCAGAACAAGATGATTCATGTTCTATGGTATAAATTAACAACGTTTATGAAGACAATACATGCTGAGGTTGTGAAGTTCTCAAAATCACAGAAAAGCTGAATCCTACCCCTCATAAAATATTTCCTCACTGAGAAAATATTTCTGCTCTTCCATGCTTCCCAGAAACATGATTTGCTATTATTTCTCCTGACCCCTCAAAACCCAAAGACATGACAATATTGTCTACACAGTACTTAGACAAAAAGTAGACTGTTGAATAAATAGATGCCACAAAATTCCTACTACTATGCAAGGGGTTCTCTGAATTCTTTCTCAGAGACTTGCAAGGCCTTTATTTTAATGTGTTCATGGTTTTATGAAGTGAGTCAACTGATTTACAAACTAGCCACAAGTTAGGGCTTGAGAGTAGAGAGAGACAAACAACAGAGCAAGGATAAATGACAGCAAACTTGCAACAGCCAGGGAGAAGAGCAAAGAGCAGAAAAGCAGATTGGCACACTGACACCCAAAGCTAGACACAAGGACAAGTTGGCCTTCATGAATAAATAGGTCCTGAGGCCTTTCTGCATTTCAGCACAGTCCAGGAACAGCTGTGCCTATTAACAGCCTTGGTGCATGGAGATAAAGTAAGCTCAGGTTATTCAGCAAGTAAGGAGGAAAATTAATGTGCAATACATTTTTAAGGCCTTAACTTAAAGAGTTACACATTGAAAAAGCTCTGGTGCTTCAATCAACTCTTTTTTTTCTAGGTCAAAACTGCAGATATTTATAATTCTCATTCTAGGACTTATCCACCTATTCTTTTATCGGTAGGAAATAATCATTACTTGACTCTTGAGATTCAAAGAGATGTAGAAATTTTCTACAAATTGCACAGCTCCAAGGACTGATTGATCCAAGATGTGATCAATTTTGGGGGTCTGATTTCAAAATCCATTTTGTGTCATTCTTCCATGTGATGCTATGCACCTAAGTCACCTTTCCAATGATTACTAAAATGACATTATATCTATCATTTATTACAGTTCATAGTAACTGAGTCATCAACATGCTTGATTTACTTACTTGCCCCAGGGAATAATTAGAAATCCAGGTGACTTCTGTGTTTAATTTGTACCCACCATATGCCTGGTGCCCTGTGGTGGGATGGATGGAAAAGTCTTTCAGCACCCTGCTGAGTTTTCATATCCCTGAGCTCCGCCGAGGAGGGGGATGGTGGCCTTATACACCAGTATTTGGAGGTCAGTGTTGCAGTGAGTGGAGGAAGGTATCCTATCAAACCTCCATGAAGAAATAGAGACCATCTGGTTTTGGGATGGGGAGCTGTAATGAGTTGCTTTACAAATAAAAAGACCTCAGAGTTTTATGCTTCACAGAAGTCATTTTTGAAAAGAGCTGAACTAGAAGGTGAACTCTTGAGCACCCCCAGCAGCATCCTCTGAAGGAATGAATCAGGCTAGATCCCTAGAGGCCACCATTGACCCAGACTTAGAAAGTGCTGAGCAGAGCAAAGAAGGAGCCCAAAAACTCAGTAAGCCAAAATAAATTAACAATTGAATGCAGAACTTAAAAAAATTAAAAGTAGTGCAAAAATGTCTGTGATCAACAGAAGGTCCTAAGTTTCACAAAACTAGGGCAAGTGTTACTGTTTTATTCTTCCTTCAAAAATCAATATGGTTTTGTGAAATAGCAATGGATAGTAATATGAGGATGGTAAGCTGAAATATGGAAGACTTTTTATATAACAACTTTCTCTAGTAGTAATATGCAGTGATGACTTTTCTGAAGTTATGTTAAGTCTACAAAAAACTTAAGTCTCCATTTTTATTCTGCTCAAAATACCCTCAAGTAGAGGCATGGCAAGGAAATAGCTTTTGAAGTACAGTTGGACTGCAGAGCCCTTTTGTGTTAAACTTGGCTGTGTAACTTGATTTGAATTTTGGACCACAAAGAGAAGCAGAATCTAGTACAGGCTATCAGAGTCATCAGATGATTTCCCCTCATTTTCTATGTAATTTTAACATTTCAATGTAGGAAGGATTCCTTGGATAATGGTTTCAAGAGAATAAGAATCACTGTAATCAAAATTAACTAACCACAAAGCACAAAGTCAAGTCCAGAGACCATGAAAGGGTTCTTGAAGGTGTGAGGACATCTTCAGAGAAGCATGAATAAATGACACTTGCTTGTCATATGGTAGACTTTTTTCTGTTACACAGCAGAAGCTGACTCACACAGTCTCTCTTCCTGGTTGTCTTCGTATGCCTTTTACTGTGCAATCACATAAAAACAGAGCAAGGTGCTTTGTCTCTTCATATAAAGGTACTGATCTCTCTGTAAACTACCTTCTATAGGCCCCAGTTTCTAAACAGCATCATGCTGCAGTTTAAACATAAGAATTTTATAATTGAGGTCAGAGAGCTAGCACAGTGGTAGAGCATTTGCCTTGTATGCAGCTAATTCGAACAGTTGGTGGTTCAAATCCCAGCATCCCATATGATCCTCCATGCCTGCCAGGAGCAACTTCGAAGTGCAGAGCCAGAAGTAACCCCTGATTGTCGCTGTGTGAGACCAAAAAAAGCAAAAAAAAATTTGTTGATAGTAGCCAATGCATAAAGACTATAGAAGTGGTATTTCCACATCAAGAGAGTTGAAACTTCTGCTCTCTGCCTTCACAATGCAGACCTACTCATGAACAGAATCTTAAGCAGAACTCAGAAAGAAAGTATTCAAACTTAAGTTTCCAAACTTCCAAGGTCCCACAATACCTTCTTGGGTAGTAAACAATAAAAGTTTGAAAGATAAGATTATTCTGTGGGATAGAAAGCTAGCAAATGGCTATATAGGAATGACCATGTGAGGAACAGACAGATGAGCAGACTGCAGAGACTGCTAGAGGCAGCTGGTCCTTGTACAGCCTTGGTGTGACTGTGTGTAGTCACTTTCTTACTATTCCTTAAGGTATCCATCCACAAAATGGGGGATGAAAAGGCAAATGTCAATTGTCCTAGAGATTGGTGTCAATAAATTACTTAGAAAAAAAAAAGTATGATATAGGCTAGCAGTTTGCAACAAAGGATGCTTGCAAATTGGAAGAATTCCTTTTTTGTGAATTAATAAATGTGTGCCCTTCCATACAAACTCAAATTTACTACCCACAATGTGGTGCTATTTGGTTATGGTATCTCCCAGAAGGTAACCAGGTTATGACGAGGTCATAAAGGTGGTTCTTTCATGATGGAATCAGTGACCTTGTGTCTCTTCAAGCTCACATACATTTCGAGAAGGCAGATATATACATGCCAGATAAAGAGTCCTAGGCAAACATTATGGCAGCCAGAACTTTATCTTGGACTTCCAGCCTCCAGAAGTGAGAAATACCTAGAGTTCAAAGCCACAGGGTTTACAGCAGTTATTTGAGATCTCCCATTCCAGATTCAGTCTAAATGTTTTCTGATGAAATTTTTTTTCTGAGACTATCTTGTTCCAAGTTCAAATTGATCTACTATTTGAAGGCAGCTAGGATACCTCTACTGAAAAAATAAACTAGAATCTAATGGAAAAAATTGGGATTTGATATGAGAGGAGACTATTTCCCAACCCTACTTTGCACCAATGAGTTTACTCGAATTCCCAGCAAACAATTAACCTCTAGCTTCTCCCAATCTTTAGAGGTTCCTCAATCAAAAGAAAATAATTGGTGAAGCCTATACAAATATAGAGAAATTATGTTTATACTCCTTAAATTCTAAAATGAAAGATAATGGAAAATCCATTAAAAATCCAAACTTGAGGCCGGGAAGGTGGCGGTAGAGGTAAGGTGTCTGCCTTGCAAGCGCTAGCATAGGACGGAACGCGGTTCGATCCCCTGGTGTCCCATATGGTCCCCCAAGCCAGGGGCGATTTCTGAGCGCATAGCCAGGAGTAACCCCTGAGCGTCAAATGGGTGTGGCCCAAAAACCAAAAAAAAAAAATCCAAACTTGAAACTACAAGATTGAACAACAATAACAAAGTTTATACAGATAAAATGACGACAGTGCATGAGAAAAACATCCTGAAATTTATCAGATAAATTTTCACTGGTACTATTAGTGTAGATGCCTTTTCTTAAATATCTCAAGTACACTGCTGAGTCTTCTATCTCAAAAAGGTATTTAAGAAATTGGAGACATCTATCTCCCTCTCTGTTCCTGCAACTTCTGGTTATTTGGTGAGATTTTAAAATAGACAGTTGGCAACATGATGGGAAGACTGATCCACAAAATTGAGTTTTCACTGTTGGGGGCACTGAGAGGGTTAGAGGTCCTTGGAAGAGGAAGGTGGATACATTGATGATGGATGTGGCATTGGAATGGTGTACAATAGAAGCCATTATTAATAGTATCATAAACAATAGAATTTCAAACAATTACAAAAATAGTAAATATAAAAATAGATACTTAGAGAAAAATTCATCCTTGTGTTGTCCTAGTGAATTAACTTGAACAGCATTAAATAATACCTCCTACTTGAACAAAATCATTAAAAGAGACCTTGACTGGAAAAGGTTAAGTATTCTTCTATGTACACTTTCCAGGAGTTTCTCCTGAGCTTTACTTTCCCTTGGGGCTGCCATGTACAGTTGTGCACCTGACACAATGCATGCATGCACACACACAAACACTCACATTGGATGACATATTTCTGTTTTTTCCTCCTGTGAAGAACATACCCACCTCTCTTCATGGCAGCCTTGTTTGACTAATACTTTTCTCTGTCACATAGGAAGCCAGATTCTAAGAAATTACCTATGTTATATAGCCTTCACCTATATTTTCTCTATTATTGAGCCCTAGAAATATTAAATCCAGCCTCTATGTAAACTATAATCACGGCCAACTCATGTAAGTATAGCAGGGTTTGAAACTGGTTTAAAACTGAATAGTCATCATCAGCTCAGTTCCAAGCTCTATTGTCTTTGGAAATTCTTGACAATATTTTAAACAAGGGGCCCAATATTCATATTTTGCACTGAACCCTACAAAGGATTCAGCCAGCCATGATGGTGAGAGTAAATAAAATTCAAAAGTCTGTTCATCTGTATCCAGATATTGGAAGATGTGTAAACAGTCAGCTTGCAGAGATAAATATAAATTTAGTTATAGATTCACGGGTGGTGTGCTTGAGAATAATTTGGGGGATGGGTAAAGCATGTGGAACTGGGCTCCACAGGCTCAGAATTCAGATTTAGTATATTTGTGTCTCATATTTTTATTTGTTTTTGTTTATGTCACAAATTATTCCAATATACAGCCAGGGCAGGAAATTATTACTTTGGTACATGCCTGTCTTGTCTTATCAAGAAATAAGGTCAGGAGGAGTCGATTTAACTAAAAGAACAAGCTCTCATTTTTTGTGTTCACTGAGATTGGGATAACAATTTAATTTAAACTTCTATCAAGAGCATTTTCCAAGCCAGAGTGAGTGCAGGAGGTCGCTGACTGGAGCGGGTGGAAGGAGGCCATTCAAAGGAAGCTTGAGCTCCTGGAACAAGCCAGGGTGACTGCAGGAGGTCATGGACTGGAGCTGGTGGAAAGCAGCCATTCAAGGGAAGCTTGAGCTCCCGGAACAAGGCACAGTGAGTGCAGGAGGTTGCCGACTGGAGCGGGTGGAAGGCGGCCATTCAAGGGAAGCTTGAGCCCCTGGGACAGGCCAGAGTGAGTGCAGGAGGTCGCTGACTGGAGAGGGTGGAAGGCGGCCATTCAAGGGAACCTTGAGCTCCAGGGAAAGGCCAGAGTGAGTGCAGGAGATCACCGACTGGAGTGGGTGGAAGGCAGACATTCAAGGGAACCTTGAGCTCCCAGGACAGGCCAGAGAGTGAACCTACACTGTCTGGCAGGAAGGGGGTGGTGATTGACCAGACTTGACTGGAGGATGAGGGAAGGTCCAAAACTCAGCGACATCACCCAACATACTCATGTAGAGCCACACCCCGAGAAGGGACCCAACCTTATGCCACAGGTGGCAAAAGCGGGCTGAAACCTGAAGGCACTGCACTCCAAGTCAAGCCAAGCCAAAAAATGCAAAAAAAGATGGGTAAACCAAGGAAAATATTAACAACAGGGGAGATTGAGAGAAATCAGAACAAGTTTCCAAGTCCAACAAAATGCACAGACCCAAGAGAGGAAGACTAAAAACAGCCATGAGAATAAAATTCCAAGCCATGCTAGAAGAAACAATCTAATAATTGTAGGTATACTAGAAGGGGAGGAAACAGGGAAAGGGGAAGAACAATTAGTCAGGGAGATAATAGCGGAAAATTTTCCCACCCTCTGGAAAGATGCATCTGAGCAAATCCAGAAGGTGAAAAGAGTTCCCAACAAAATAGACCCTAAAAAACCAACTCCAAGACACATAGTAATTCAAATGGCAAGAAACAAAGAGAAAGGCGACCTACTTAAAGCAATAAGGGAGAAAAAACCCTCACATACAAAGGAAGAAACATTAGAATCAAACCAGATCTTCCATATGAAATAATTCAAGCAAGAAGACAGTGGAATGACATATTTAAACAACTGAATGAAAGAAATTTTCAACCTATGATTAAAATAAAAATTATATTTAAAAAAAGAGCATTTTCCAAGGACCCTCAGAAAAGAGCTTAAACCTTGAACACAGGAGAAATGATTTTTAACATTTCTTTAACATTTAACATTAAGATCTGCTAATTTAGAGAGATTGGGGGTTACATCCAACCAGCCTTGGAGATTATTCCTGGCAGTGCTCAAAGTACTGTGAAGTGCCTGGGATCATACCAAGGATGGCCACATGCAAAAATATTTGACTTAACTTCTGTACTATCATGCTAGGACCCTGTCAATAGTTGTTAAAGCAACTTAAGAGAAGCTTTCCCCAAAGAGTATTTTCCTGCTTCTAAAACCGTAAAGAAAGACTCAACCTAGGCTCCATCCTATGACCTGTGCAAATACCAAGATCTCTAGTTACAGAGGTCTGATTCTTTCATCCATAACTGAGGAGAAAGTTTCCATCTACCTCAAAAATACCTAGGGGAGAGTAAAAGAACATGTAAGGAGCCTGTAGTTATTCCCATGGCAGTATGCTTCAAGAGAAACCCTGTATCCCTTAGGCCAAGGGAATTCCCTTTCTAATCTCCCCAATATTTACTGTGCCTTTGCAAAAGAGAGGGGGAAAAGGAAGCACAATTTTTTTCTTTTTCTTTTTTTCGTTTTATTTCCAGCTTGTGATTATTGCTTGGTTGTTGTCTTACTAAGGTGGTGTTTTTTGGATTTTGATTTTGTCATTGTATTTTTTGTCATGTTTTGTTTTGTTTTCTTGTTCTTTTTTTTTTCTTCTGCCCACAGTACAACCAGAAATGTATTATCTTTCATCTGCCCCTCCTCTCCCTCCTTAAATTTTTCTAGTCTTTCTTCCCAAAATAATTTAGTAAGAGAAAATTACATTCAGTGAAGGGCAATTTCATGTTTTGATAGTTTTAAAGTGCTAAACTCCTCAGGATCAATGGAAAGACTGATTCTTAGAAAACCAATGACTGAGTGGGGCCCTACCATGAGAAATTGTGAGTGCTGCTTGTGTGTGTCTACTGTCCTATTGCCTGAACCTCTTGGAAGTAGGCCGAAAAGAGGCTCCAGGGGCCGGGCGGTGGCGCTAAAGGTAAGGTGCCTGCCTTGCCAGCGCTAGCCTTGGACGGACCGCGGTTCGATCCCCCGGTGTCCCATATGGTCCCCCAAGCCAGGAGCAACTTCTGAGCACATAGCCAGAAGTAACCCCTGAGCGTTACTGGGTGTGGCCCAAAAACCAAAAAAAAAAAAAAAAAAGAAAAGAGGCTCCAGCAAAGTCGCTTTGCTACGCGGCCATGCGCTCTTTCTAAGGAAAGAACTCCATTGAAACAAGAAGAAAAAAATCACACTGAGAACTGTGCTGGATTACTGAAGCCCAGCATTTCTCCCCAGACTGTCTTCTCTGCTGTATGCTCAGCCTAAGATTTGATCCTGTGTGAGGCTTCATCCACAGAGGACATCCCTTCCTTGGAGGCAAGTCAACCCGCCCATAAAGGGCGGAGCCAGAGGAGCATGTTCCTGTGTATCATTTAGCCAACGAATACCACCACAACACATAAAAAAAAAACCCACAATACAAGTGTGACAATGGGGAAACAACTCAGGCCAGCATCAGACACAGAGAATGAAGATGACAGTTCTGATGACCAGAAAAGGACCAACCAACTAATCAATCTCTAAGATAAGGAGTTTAGACAAGCGATATGGAAGATGCTCAAAGAACTCAAAGAAACCATGGATCGAGTTGAACAGAACACTAATAAGAACCAAGAAAATATAAAGACAGAAATCACAAAACTCCAAACTGAAATAACAGGTCAAATAACAGGCCTGAAAAAATCAGTAAACGAATTGAATGACAAAATGGATAAGCTCTACACCAGGGTATCAGAAGCTGAGAATAAAATTGGTGCTGTGGAAGATGAGATAAATAACAACTCCATACAGCGGGAGAGATTGGGGGGAAAAAACTTAAAGCAAATGAACAGACAATGGAAAAATTAGTCAAAGAATGGGAACAGATGGAAACAGAAGTTTAGATTTTCCACGTGGGCGCCCTAGAACCCCACCTGCCACTGGCACCCCGAGCACCCTGTCCCAGGGACCCCAGCCCCAAGCAGAGAGCAGACTGGGTGAGTCCCCACTTCCCACATGGGCGCCCTAGACCTGTGCCTGCCACCGGCACCCCAGTGCCTCATCCCAGGTACCCCAGAACCAAGCAGAGAGCGGACCAGGTGAGTCCTCACTTCCCATGTGGGCGCCCTAGACCCGCGGCACCCCGAGCGCCCCATCCCAGGGACCCCAGACCCAAGCGGAGAGCAGACTGGGCGTTCTTGGATACAAAGTGTGGACAAACTAAGATGGCATCTCGGGGCTCAGTCACACGAGATACCATGCCCAGCTTGCACTACGAGAATATCCCGTGAAAACTCTTTAACGTACACATTATCTCTAGGTTATAACTTATTTTTGGATTTGAAGCATGTGACCAGTCAGACCACCGAAGCAGCAACTGTGACGTACAGACTTATACTACAGGCCCTACTCATCGAACACATTCAAGCAAACTAGCATTTCCTTGCTATTTTCTCCTCTCTTCTCACTACTTTCTTTTTTATTTTTCTTTTCTTTTCTTCTCTTTTCATTTTTCTTTTCTCTTCTCCCTTTCTAATGTATTTTCTCTTTTCTTCTTTCCTTCCCCTTCCATATACTTTCCCCTTTCTCCCCTTTGGAAATCCAACTATTCCTTCACCCCTCAATCCCATCCAGACCTCTCACCATATTAAAACTCTTCACCCTCAGTTCTTAATCCATGAGGCATCAAGATTGACCTCCTACCCCAAAGAACCAGTACCCAGCACCCAAGTGAAGGGACACCCAGTCAAACCCACACCTCGCCCCCTGCAAGAAAAGGCAACAAACTCCCCTTCGGACTCATGCTGCACGGCCCTCCCTACCAACTCCCCATAATGTGAAATGTTACTTGAAACCGGACTTAGCTCTAAAAGTATTCCTGTATTATACTACCTCTTTACCTGCTTTTACCCAAAAGTAAGGTAGTCTCTTGTATCACTTTGTTCCTTTAATAACTTTTTTAATTCATTTTTTAAAATGTTTGTTCTACATATACATATGTGAGCACATATATTTTTATTCATATTTTTATTTTTTTGGGTGTGTGACCTGTTTCTATTTTCTTCTCTATCCACCCCCAAATGCACCGACAATATAATGTAGCACCATTTCTCCCTGCAAAGGCACACTGAAAAAAGGGGAAATCTTACATATAAAAAAAAAAGAGCTCTCATCTGCTAGGGATAAGAACTCATACTTGTTTACAATACAGGGATATCTCCCACCTTGAAAATATGTCATGCAGACCCAACTTAGACCTCAGGTGATTGGACACCATCCAGCCAGCCTTGAACCCTGGATCCCAGACAAAGAATCGACACAGTTCTTCACAACAGCTACAGGAAACAAATCCCATCTGGGACATCATCCTTAATACTGCTGGGCTACCAACAAGTGCCAGCTCTAATATGATATCCTGACAATGAGGAAAATGGGAACAACTTGACCTAAGAGCAGGTTATCCTACCTCACCAGCCAACAATAAAACAAAATCAGAAGACTTGTCACCCTTTGATTGGCCCAAAAGCCAAGATTGTGATTTACAGATGACTGGCTGATAGAACCATGACTGGACTATATATATCTTGAGACCAATAAAAAATCCCTAGTCTAGAGTTTGAACTACGACCTGCACAACAACCATGATCCCCAGTTTCCAAGGTCTAGCAGAGACAATTGCAACAGAATGGGGCTTCTGGAAACACAATAAAAAATGCTATCCTAGGTCCCAAGACCAAGACCACCAACCACAGAAGATGGATTAAAATGACACTGATGGAACAGAAGTTCCAGAACCACAAAGAAAGACTTCTTCATAAGTCCCACTCCTGGACGTGTGCAGATACTGAGATCTCTAGATACAGATACAGACTTCTAGATACAGAGGTCTGATTTTATCACCCAGGATGGAGCAGAAGTCTTCCAAACACCACAAAAGCACCACCAGGAGAGTAAATGAACCTGAGCAGAGTCTATAGTTAATCCCATGACAATATACTCCAAGGGTGGAGAAACCCCATATCTCTTAGGTCAAGTGAATTCCTTTTTGAATGACCCCAATATTACTGTGCCAGTGCAGGCGGAAAAAAGGCAAAAAGCACAAAACATTTTTTATTTTTTATGTATTATGTTTTTATCTTCATTTATTATTATTATTATTTATTTTAATTTACCTATCTACTTTTTGTTGATTACTTTGTTTTGGTGTGGTTATTGAAGTTGTTGCCTCATTTATATCTATGTTTTTCCTTCTTTTGTTTTCTTTCTTTATGTGCCATGCCATGTTTTTTATCTCAAGACCATGGCTTTTTTTTTTTTATGGTGCTTATCGTTGTTATTGTTGGAGTGCTCACTGGATATTTGGCGCTTCTTTTTGCACTGTTAGGGTGTTTTACCTTATTTTTCTCCTTCATCTCTCAAACCGATGATGAGAGCCTCTAGGAAGATTCTGCCCATTTTTGGCGTATTAAACTTTTACCCAGTTTATTACTTTTCTCTTCTTCAAACAAAACCACATAACTTGAACTATCTAATCCTGCATCCCATTTAGAGGGGGAAATAAGGGAGGCACCAAAACCAAGACTACTAAGTAGTAAGCTAGGTACAGAGGGGATCACATATTCTAGCAGCCCTGGGGGTGAGGGAGGAGGATATGGGAGGTAGGACGAAAAAGGAGGTGTAGGGAGGACAAATCGGTTATGGAAATTCCCCTGATTTTATGTAAATATGTACCTAAAATATTATTGTCAGCAATATGTAAGTCATTATCATCAGAATAAAAATTATATTAAAAAAAGAAAATAGAAGTTTATGATAAGCTCAACAGAAACAACTTAAGAATCATTGGAGTCCAAGAAACCCAGGAAGAAAATTTCCAGGAAGAATCAACAGTCAAGAACATCATTAAAGAAAAATTTCCAGAGCTAAAAAATATATGCAATAAAATCCTGCATGCCCAAAGAGTACCAACCAAAAGAGACCCCAGAAAAAATACCTCAAGACACATCCTAGTTACAATGACGAATCCCACAGATAGAGACAGAATTCTGAAAACAGCAAGATCAAAAAGGAATATTACATTCAAGGGAGCATCCTTGAGATTTACAGCAGACCTGTCACCAGAAACACTCAAGGCCAGAAAGCAGTGGTGGGATATAGTGACAAACCTCAATGAAATGAATGCTTCACCTAGAATACTGTACCCAGCAAAACTCACTTTCCGGTTTGACGGAAGAATACATGGTTTCACAGACAAAAACAGCTCAGAAACTTTACAAACTCAAAACCATACTTAAGAGAAAAACTGAAAGACCTAATTTAAGACAAGACTGACCAAAAGACACACCAAATTTTGATATAAAGATGGCATTAAATCCCAGGACCATTCTTTTCTCAACGTCAATGGAATAAATGCACCAGTTAAGAGACACAGAGTGGCAAATGGATCAAAAAACTCAATCCAACCTTCTGCTGCCTACAAGAAACGCACTTGAAGAGTCAGAACAAACATGCACTCAAAATAAAAGGCTGGAGTAAAATTATCCAAGCAAACAACACCCATAAAATAGCTGGAGTGGCCATACTAATATCAGATAATGCAAACTTTATACTCAAGATGATTGTAAGGGACAAAGATGGACATTTTATATTAATCAAGGGGTACGTAGAGCAGGAAGAAATCACTCTCCTAAACATATATGCACCAAATGAGGGGCCAGCAAAATATTTAATACAATTGTTGACAAATCTGAAAAATAATATCAATAACAACACAATAATTGTGGAGAACCTCAACACAGCTTTGTCAACACTGGATAGGTCAACCAGACTGAAACCCAACAAGAATATACTAGACCTGAGAAGAGAAATGGAAGAAAGAGGCCTAGTGAATATACATAGGACACTCCATCCCCAGAAACCTGGATACACATTCTTCTCCAATGTACATGGGACATTCTCCAGGATAGACTACATGCTGGCACATAAAACATACCTCCATAATATCAAGAGGATAGAAATCTTGCAGACTACCTTCGCTGACCACAAGGCTCTGAAACTATATGTGAATTCTAAAGAAGAAAATCTTTAACACCTGGAAGTTAAACAGCCTCATACTTAATAACCAGTGGGTCCCAGATGAAATCAAAGAGGAAATCAAAACTTTCCTGGAAACAAATGATAATAAAGACACAAACTATCAGAACTTATGGTACACAGCAAAAGCAGTACTGAGAGGAAAATTTATAGCTTTGCAAGCACACATCAGGAAGGAAGAAGGGGCTTACCTGTGCTCAACAAAAGGATCCAAAAATAGGGAGACAGAAGGAAATAACAAAGCTGAGAGCAGAAATCAATGAAGTGGAAACCCAAAAAACAATCCAAAAGATCAACAAAAGCAGAAGTTGGTTCTTTGAAAAAAATAAACAAGATTGATAGACCACTGGCAAAACTAACAAAGAAAGAGAGAGAGAGAGAAAGAGAGAGAGAGAGAAACTTGATAACTCATATTAGGAATAAAAAAGGAGAGATCACTACTGATATGACAGAGATTCAAAAGGTAATCAGAAACTACTTTGAGAAACTCTATGCAAATAACAATGAGAACCTGGAAGAAATGGATAAATTCTTGGACTCTTATAATCTTCCACGGTTGAATGAAGAGGATGTAGCATATCTAAACACCCCCATCACTATTGATGAAATTAAAACGGTAGTCACATGTCTGCCCAAAACCAGAAGCCCAGGCCCAGATGGATTCACTAATGAATTCTTTCAAACTTTCCAAGAGGAACTACTACCAATCCTAGCAAGACTCTTTAATGAAATTTAACAAATGGAAACACTTCCAAAT
The DNA here is from genome assembly GCF_024139225.1 of Suncus etruscus. Taxonomy (NCBI): domain Eukaryota; kingdom Metazoa; phylum Chordata; class Mammalia; order Eulipotyphla; family Soricidae; genus Suncus; species Suncus etruscus. Next base: position 45,268,315 of record NC_064860.1, on the reverse strand, counting down.
AGTTTTTATGAAGCCAACATCACCTTGATACCTAAACCAGACAGAGATGCTACGAAAAAAGAAAATTACAGACCAACATCGCTGATGAATGCAGATGCTAAGATCCTCAACAAAATCCTGGCAAATAGGATTCAATGACTCATTAAGAAGATCATCCACTATGATTAAGCAGGTTTTATCCCAGAAATGCAAGAACGGTTTAACGTCTGTAAATCTATCAACATAATACACAACATCAACAACAAGAAAAATAAAAATCACATGATCATATCAATAGATGCAGAGAAAGCATTTGATAAGGTCCAACACCCATTCTTGATCAAAACTCTCAGCAAGATGGGAATGAAAGGAACCTTTCTCGATAGTTAAGGCCATCTACCACAAGCCAGTGGCAAATATTATCCTCAATGGAGAAACACTAAAAGCCTTTTGTCTAAATTCTGGTACAAGACAAGGCTGTCCTCTCTCACCACTTTTATTCAACATAGTACCCCAGAAATTGGCACACATCACAAAGAATGAAAACAAAAAGTGTTGGCGGGTATGTGGAGAGAAAGGGACTCTTATCCACTGCTGCTGGGAATGCCATCTAGTTCAACCTTTATGGAAAGCAATATGGAGATTCCTCCAAAAACTGGAAATTGAGCTCCCATATGATCCAGGTATACCACTCCTAGGAATATACCCTAAGAACACAAAAATACAATACAAAGATCCCTCCCTTACACCTATATTCATCGCAGCACTATTTACCATAGCAAGACTCTGGAAACAACCAAGATGCCCTTCAACAGAAGAATGGCTAAAGAAACTGTGGTACATATACACAATGGAATATTATGCAGCTGTCAGGAGAGATGAAGTCATGAAATTTTTCTATACATGGATGTACACGGAATCTATTATGCTGAGTGAAATAAGTCAGAGAGAGAGAGAGAAAAACGCAGAATGGTCTTACTCATCTATGGGTTTTAAGAAAAATGAAAGACATTCTTGCAATAATAATTTTCAGACACAAAAGAGAAAAGAGCTGGAAGTTCCAGCTCACCTCATAAAGCTTACCACAAAAAGTGATGAGTTTAGTTAGAGAAATAACTACATTCTGAACTGTCCTAATAATGAGAATGTATGAAGGAAATGGAGAGCCTGTTTAGAGTACAGGCGGGGTTGGGTGGGGAGGAGGGAGATTTGGGACATTGGTGATGGGAATGTTGCACTGGTGATGGATGGTGTTCTTTACATTACTTAAACCCAAACACAATCATATATGTAATCAAGGTGTTTAAATAAAATAAAATATATTTAAAAAAAAAGAAAACCAAAGACCTCCCCATCTGGGTGCAGAGTGAAAATGAGGAGAAACAGGACCTTCCTTAATTATCTTCACTCAGAGCAATATCATTTCTGGGCACCTATGCTCGCATTACCCATTTGCACTCAATTATGGAGATAGCAGTCTGGAAAATGTAATAGTCCAGTTCTACAGGATTCAAGAATAACCATATATTCATGACCTTGCAAACTTCCACTAGTAGTTTTTAACTTCTCATGTCAGTTCTCTAACCTCTGAAAAATACCAACTGATGTTTGCAGAACCACTTCATGTTAACAATATTGGGAAAAGTAAAAAAAAAAGAGAGAGAGAGAAGAGAAAATCTAAGTTAAAAATAGAGAACTGAGTGATCAAATGGATAAATCAAAACACTAAAGAATTACTACGTTGTTATATTTACGACAATGGTAAATAGAAGGAAAATACTTTTAAAAAGTAAGAAGGGAAGGAGGGACTTGCTGGTATAAATGAACTAAACCCTTATCACCATGGTGGTATATAATTGCTGAGTCTCATTTTTGTGAGGCAAATTGTTATTTTGAGATGTTAAATATTAAGATCCAGAATCAAAATGAATGAGGTCAGTAGGAGTTTTTCCAGGGGAAGTGGAACCTCTGGTGAGAGAGAGAGAGAGAGCGAGACAAAGAGAGAGAAAGCGAGAGAAAGAGAGAGCGAGAGAGAGAGAGAGAGAGAGAGAGAGAGAGAAAGGACAGACTATTGCTTTTTGCCAAATCTTTAGTAATGCAGACTGTTAATACATATGAATAAAATGATAAAGTTCATGAACTCCAGAAGCCTAAAATCTGTGCTATTCTAAAGCAACATCTGTATTCTTATTTATAAATCAAGATTAATAAGGCTTACCTCATAGTGTTGGAGAGTGGACCAGGATGAGCTAACGAAAGCACTTAACACAATGCCTAACCCAGAGTCATTTCTTAATAAAGATTAGATGCAATAATAATTATGACAATTGTCACTTGATAATTTGCATTTATTCACTAGAACCTCCAGATCTCTCCAATTTCAGGTCTCTAAGCTTACTCACTTTATAATAACAGGATTCCAGTCCACACCAGAGATTGCCCTAATTATTCAGCCTTTTAAGTGCTAAGGTCCAAACACACTCTTCATTTAAAGCAGGATTTACAGGCCTCAGCACTATTGGGGTCAGATTATGCTTTGTTGTGGGTGGCTATCCTGTGCATAGTAGGATGCTTGATGGCATCCCTAGGCTTTGCTCACTAAATACCTTCATCATCATCCTCTCAAGTTATAAGCAAACAAACACATCTCCAAAGAATACCATATCTCCCTTAGCTGTAGGGCAATGGAGACAAAAAACTGTCCTCAACAAGCAATGATTAGTCTCAGTAGACTTGGTAAACATCCCTCTTGAGTGCTTGACTACCTCAAGGCGGCACTTTTTTTATTCATTAGAAACCTTCCTGGAAATAGTTCTAGGCAAATATAAATTACTATAATCCCATATAAAATTCAAGATTAAAAAAATAGTCACATTAAATCTGGCGCAAGAGACACCAAGATTTTGAAAAAGAAGGAAGGAGGATATTGTTTAAGGAGAAAAATAACCTTTCCTCTTTTTTTAGCATTTAAAAATTATTGGTTTAAAGAACAATTATGTACAAAGTTATTGATAATATAGAGGTTTTATATACCTTTATTTAAGTACCATGAATATAAACATGTTTGTACTTGGATTTCAGTTATTAAAAAAAATATTTCCCCTTCACCAGTGTAACATTTTCACGGCAAATGCCCCCCATTTTCCTCCTCCCTCATCCCCTGCCAGTATTAAAAACAGGCATTCTACTTTTCTCACTCATTGCCATTCTCATGATAGTTTAATGTAGTTATTTCTCTAATTGCACTCACCACTCTTTGTGTTAAGCTTCATACATTGTCAGTCCTTCCAGCCCTCATCTCTATTGTCTCTGGGTATTATTACAGTAATTTCTTTTATTTTTCTTAAATCCCACAGATGAGTGAGACTATTCTGTGTCTACTCTCTCTCCCTGACTTATTTCACTCAGCATAATAGTTTCCATGTCCATCAATGTGTAGGAAAATTTCATGACTTCATTTTTCCTGACAGTTGCATAGTATTCCATTGTGTATATGTACCACAGTTTCTTTAGCCATTTATCTGTTAAAGGGCATCTGAGTTGTTTCCAGATGGGTATTGTAAATAGCACTGCAATGAATATAGGTGTGTAGAAGGCATTTTGTATTGTGTTTTTGTGTTCCTAGGATATATCCCTAAGAGTGGTAGAACTGGATCATAAGCTTCTATACCAAAAAGAAAATAGTGATGAGGATACAAAAGCCACCCACAGAATGGGAGAAACTATTCACCCATCAGATAAGGGATTATATTTAAAATATTCAGGTATTGACAGAACTTAACAAGAAAAATATCTAACCGCATCAAAAATGGGGAGAAGAAACTAACAGATACTTCCTCAAAGAAGAAATAAAATTGGCCAAAAGACACATGAAATAACATTCTACATCACTGATTAAAACAACAATGAAGTACCATCTCATATCACAGAGACTCGCACAACACATCACAAAGACTAAGAACAATCAGTTGATGGTGTGGATGTGGGGAGAAAGGAACACTCATGCACTGCTGGTGGGAATGCCATCTAGCCCAACCTTTATGGAAAACAATATGGAGATTTTTCAAAAAACTGGAAAGCAGGGCCGGAGAGATGGCACAGCATTTGGGCATTTGCCTCTCACATGGATGACCCAGGACAAACCACAGTTTGTTCCCCTGGCATCCCATATGCTTCCCCCAAACCAGGAGTGATTTTTGAGTGCATAGCCAGAAGTAACCCCTGAGCATCAACGGGTATAATCCAAAATTTAAAAATAAAATTGAAAAGCAACCTTTTCAATCAGGTCAATCAAGAGCAAAAGTACTGGAGAAATATTAGTCATGCTTTTGGAACTGAAAAACTTGATCACAGTTTATTTAATGACTACAACTGCTATAAAACCATTTAAGGGTGATTCTATAAATAGATAACATAAAGAACCTTCCCTGTTTCTTTCAGAACCAAATCTAGCAGCCTTGACTCTGTAAAATAAATGATCCCAAAGAGCCCAGTAGGAAAGGCAAATAATTCCTTCACTGGGCTAGAACAAAATGCAAAATCCACATCTGAAACACAATTCAGGGAATGTAGCTCAATGGTAGAGCATACTTGCAAACCTGAGGCCTTGACACATATCCCCAGTGCAATATTTGGTATTAAAATAAGCAAGTGACACCCACCTCACCCCAACAACTGCACCTCAATAATTGTCACTAATACAACAGGAATTGCAAGTTGAAAAATAAAAAATAACATAAGTTGCCCAGTTTATTTTCACATATGGAAGGCAGCAAACAAATGCCAGTAAAGTCCCATGATTATATAGCATTTTTACTTAGAAATTTTGTTTAGCAAAAGTACTACCATGTCTTTGGGGATGGCTTATCATAATAGTGCTTTGCTAGTGTGGCTTCCGAAAATCACATTAAATGAAAAGTCCTGTAGAACAGATGTGTTCACAAATCCCTGTCCACCTAGCAGTCGATCTGCTTAATGAAAACACTCCTATCGTTCCGAATTAGTGCATCCTACTGTCACCATATTGTTATATTAGGATCTCAGAGGAATAAAGGAGGTTGGAAAGGAATGAGGGTGAGGAAATTGCTGGAACTAGGGGTCAGGGAGAGACTATCTTCACGGCATGAGCCTCAATATGGTGCAGAGGAAGGGAGCTGAAAAAAAAAAGAAGCATTATTTAGAAAGAGGGGAAGAAATAGCAAAACCAGGACAGAGGAACATAATGTCTGCTTTATTTAGATAAACTAAATCAAGCAAATGCCACCACCTCTATGCTCTTTATACTTTATACTAAATTCCAGTGCAGTGTAATTGGAAGGAAACAAACCTACTTCCACTTCCCTCTGCTTTATTCAAAAGATTTTTTTTAAAAGTATTCATGAGCTGTTCCTCACCCAAATCATTTTTGTACCTAGAGAAGGAGTGAGTATCCTAGGCTCACTTAGCATCTCCCCAAAGTCAGAAGGGAGAAAAATCGTGTTTAGTTTTTCCACATCAGTTCAATCATTGTTTATTCTTTGGATTTTCTGCAAAGTAGCTACCTCTAGTTACTGGCGGGGCCAGGTACCCACCCAGAGTAGATACAAAGCAGGCAACATCTTGCCCATGATTTATCTTCAGTACCCGGCAAACTGGCTGTTTACTACCCGGGGTCACACCTCCAACTGTCCAAATTTTTACCCAGTGTGACAGGGTGCATGTCCAAGGGGCATGTCCATGGGGAGTGCCCAGGTCCAACTGTCATTTCAGTGGGGAATCCAAGGAGTGTGTCCAAGTCCAACTGCTATTATATCAACACAGAAATGCCTCCTAATCCATGGTTTGGCATTCTAGAGGAAACTATAGATCAAAAATCATTCCAGACAAAAACTAGGAATTAAAAGGTAGTAAATTATTATGCATAATATCCCTTCAGTAACAGTGTTGCAAACCACAGTGTCTAAAAGAAAGGGGGAGAGATGTGCCATTGAGACAGACTGGGGTTAGGGTAGGACAACAGGAGGAAAACTAGGGGCATTGATGGTGGGAACTGAATCTTGTTGAAGAAAACTTGTAAAACCAAAATTCAACTGCCAGCAACTTTTTAACTGTATTTCATGATTTAATTGAAAAGCAAACACTAGTTTCAGCAAGATACCTTGAGAGAGGCCACCTTCATATAACTTTGATTTTAGTACATTAGTTTCATTGTACATTTTTATTATTGTGACTTATCTTTTCTGCCTAATTTATAAAACAAACTAGTTCATAGTTATGTGTGCCTGGGCAAAATACAAAATAATATATGTAGATTAGGCACTAAATTTCAGGTGTCTACTAGAAAATGTGGTCATTATTCCCTGTGGAAAGGGAGGAACTATAACATATTTGGAAATGGAACTTTTAGATGGAATTCACATCCTTATCAGAAAAGACCAGAGTAGTGTCCTTCATCCTCCTCTCCTTTCTCCCCAGCCCTCTCTCAGCATTAATAAACCAACTACACTCCTCTAATCAAAAAGGAAAGTAGCTTTCTCCATAAATTGGCCTTTGTAGTCTTCAAAGCAATTAGAAATAAATACTTTTTGTTTGTTTGTTTGTTTTTGTGCCACACCCGGTAATGCTCAGGGATTACACCTGGCTATGTGTTCAGAAATTGCTCCGGGCTTGGGGGACCATATGGGACGCCAGGGATAGAACCCAGGTCTATCCTGGTCAGCCATGTGCAAGGTAAATGCCCTACCACTGTATTATCGTTCTGACCTCTAAATACCTATTTTTTTAAACAATTGAATCTTCAGTATTTCATCATGGCGGCCTGAGCTAAACTAACATACAGACATAGAACACATTTCTGATCTACTCTGTGCAGATTTATATAAAATATCCTAGTATGATACAAAGCCCTCAAAGAGTATACTTCTAGCACACATCTCCAATTTAATCTATAACCTATTTATTACCCCATAAAAGAACAACAAATAAAATTCTATCAAAGTAAAAATAAGCTCATTTTTAAGTCTGAGCCTGATTTAACTTTGGATGGTGAAAATGTGAACTAGGAAAAATAAGTTACACTTGGACTTGAGAGATAAGGAAGTAAATAGGGTGCCCTGAGCACAGAACCAAGAGTAACCAACTCATCAGCATAACTGAATGTAGCCTGAAAAAAAATTTAAATATTGTTACCCCTGGAAAAAATAATGTTGCTTGTTTTACTAAACACAAAAGGAAAAAATAAAACTTCCATTTATTCTTGATTGTTAATCCTTGCTAAGAACTACCGAAAAGGTTGCAGTTACTTTTTAGTCCAGTAACAAACCTCCATCCCCAAGAAGCCAATTCAGATGATTTTTAACTTGAGTAGTTGAATACTCCTTTAGAAAAAACTTTAAATCAAAACAGTGAAACATTTCTCATTAAAGGATGTATAAAACAACTATTTTAACAGAATCTATCCTTTAAGACATTTTTGGGATAAGGCCAGTTCTGAATTTTCAAATATCTTCAAAACCATCTACAATAATAGTTATACTATTAGTTGCCTTCCAACTCTTGTTGACTAAATAAGAAGCAAATGCCTTATGAGTTTTGCTGATGCAAGTAAGAATATCATTCCTTTACATTTAGACCAAAAGGTACAGCTTAATTTGCTCTTTTTTCCACTGGCTTTATTAAAATATATTTATATACAGCCTATTCTTTCATAATTTGCAAAAGCACTGCCTCATTTAATCTTTCTAACAAGCCTGTGAGTTTGGAAGGATTATCATCCCATTTTTTTTAGTGAAGTGATTGCATGCTGAAGAGGGAAAGGAAATTGCCAAACATTATGAACTCAAAAGTGATACAGCTAAAGTTGGGGGGGGGGGGGAATAAAAGGATTTTTTAGGTAAAGCAAGAAAATTTTTATTGAAATTTATTGAAGGGAAAGAACTAAGAAGTGCATATTCAAATGAGAACATGAGCTTCTCCAAAGTCAAATAGGCACAAAACACAGAGACAAGCTAACAAGATATGTGTTCTAGGGCTAACATGGTCTTGAAGAACAAGCCAAAATAAGATGTTTTTATAGGGTCCATCCACATTCTATTCCTCCCCCAAAAAATAAAGAGTTGCTATTTTTAGATGTGCTTAAGTGTCCTTTCTTACACACGGACATGTATGATACAGCTTGTTTCAGAATATGATGACAAAGGTGATCTATTTGAAAACATTTTCACGGATTTGAAGTTCTTTGAGGACCAGTTCATTTTTGTTCTAGTCATTAGTCCTGGTTTGGGGTAGTTGCCAGCTCAGTGGAAATAAAAATTCTGTGCCAATTGTAGGATTTACCTTTGGATTCACAAAGGGCTTTTTGAAGTTTCTACTGGACTCTACTTTCATGAAAACTTAAAAGTCTGCTTTAGCTTTAATATCCCTGAAATCAAACTATATCATTATTTCCATTTCTGTAAATTTTGAGAAACTTTTCTTTGAGGATAAATGTGCCACTCAGAGGCCCCAATAGTAGGGCAGATCCCATGTACTTGTAAGGAACTGAGTATGATCCCCAGTACATATGCCAATTCACCAAAACTGCTCTGTCTGACTCTTAGAAATATAAACACCAAACTAGAACTAAAAATTTGCTTCATGTTTTCCTATTCTGTGAACTTGAGAAATTATCACAAAAGCCATTTTAAATAAAAAGACCACACCAAGTCATCTTGATCTTGCAGAAAAACGTAAACAGGTTGCACTTGTGAGTGAACAACTATGTCATTGACTGTCACATCCATCTATGCAAAGAGGCAGCATGAGTCTATGTGTCTTGGTCTTCTCATCTATAAAAGGGATAAAGTGTTTATCTCATGAACTTATAAGTGTTAGTGAGTAAAAAAGTAACTCACTTAAATGAATACCACAGAGTAGAAAATACCATGTTACAAATGTTTCCATGACTATGATAGCTGGGAGTGGGGGTTTGGGAATCCTTCCTCCTCGTCCTGAAAGTACAAAATGTAATTTATAAAGCAGTTTCATTACAAGAAAAAAAATTATTTTTATTACTTTTAGTTTCTAAGTAAAAGCTCAGCAAACTTTAGCCCATCGGCATCCAGTTCTGCCAGTGACCTGTTTATTGAGCCATCAGCAACCAAAGAGTGGGTTTTATATTTGTAAGAGGTTGAAAAATAATCTAAAATTAGAACAAAAATAGGAGCATGATTATGTGGCACATAAAAATTGCAGTAAATGTAGGTTTCTTACCCCTAAGCAAAGCAGAACCAGTACCCCATGATACTCATTTGCTCCCATAGGGTCAATGGCTTGTCTTTTGCCATGCAAAACAGACCTGAATAGATCCACGGGGACAGAATGTCCCACAAAGTCATTGGTAAATGCAAAATTTACTGTATAGCTTGATGAACACAGTTTGCAAGCAGGTGATTAGTGTACACTTGGAAAAGTTCAAAGTAACCCAGTGAACCAAGCAAGATGCAGATAGAAAAAAACCATCTGGATAACACTCAAATAGATCTTTAAAATCAGTCTTTATGGACGTGACTTTCCATACTGACTCCAAGCCGAAATCACAAACAATTCATATATATGTATTGTATATAGCCCCTGTCATGTATTGCCTCTCCCCTTCCCCTGTGTCTCCTCTATCCCCTCATTTTTCAATCCTGATCCTTTATCTTCCTTTAATTTAACCCTCTTTAACCTAGTTCCTAACTCGGTAGGCACCAAGATTAACCTCCTGCCCCAATAGACCACCTTCCAGCTCCTCAGTGAAAGACACCCTCTGGGTCCCCGTTCTCATGCATCGGCAAATAACTACAAAGAACTACATGCCTGCTGACTCATGCTTGATGGCTCCTTTCACCCCCACCAAATTGTGGACTGTTGCACTATACAGGAATCAGCCTCAGCAAAACTCCCAGCTCAAAGACACTATATGGTCTCGTAATGCAGCAAAGCATCTCTCAAACTCAATTCCAAGGCCTGTGAATTGAAAAGTAACTTGGATTTTACTCCTCACAAGAATATATCAAAAGACTTAATTGGGAGTCTTATAATGCCTATTGGAAGCTCAATACCTGTACATGTTAAGATGTGTATTCCTAAATATACAAGTAGCCTCCTCCATCACTTGTTTTATTCGAATACCTTTTCTTTTAAACTCAGTTTTATTTATTTTTTCTATTTTAATATATACATTTTTTCTCTCTCCTTACCATTTTCAGTGCTGCTTGGTACAAAATGCTTTGACTGGGATAAAAGCTCAGAACAAAACAAGATGACAGAGACTGTGTGCAGCCTGTCATCCTTACCTAGAATAGCACCAGCAACACAGTATGACACCATACGTTTTTGTATGGGCACAGTAAAAAAAAGGGAAAACCATAGACACAGAAACAAGATTTTATCTTCTAGGGATAAGAACTCACTTTTTATAGCAGAAGGGTACTTCCCATCCTGAATATGTGTCATGTGGATGTAACCAGTCCCCAGGAGATTGGACAGTGTTAGTCCAATTTGAAACCCCAGATCCCTGACTTAGAAATGATACAGCTCCGGGCAACACCACCAGGAACTAAGCTCCAGTGGGAGATTTATAACAGTGCTCTGGCACCAACTTGTGCCAGTTTTGATATGACAACGAGGAAAAGTAAACTTGACCTAAGACCAGGCTGTCCTATCACATCACCTAACACTAAATGAAAATCAGAAGAGCTATCGTCCTTTGAACTGTGAAAAATAAGAGCACCAACAACAGAAAACTGACTTTGACAACTGTGACTGAACAGAGCCTACCTTGGGACTAATAAGGAAAACCCCACCCTAGGCTGTAGTCCAGGACACAGAAACAATAACAACAACAACAAGATGTCTTATTGCAGAGGTTCAACTTGGACAACAGAGACTGAGCATAACCTTTGGATCCATAATATCCTAGGCTTCAGCTTAGGGACTGAACAAAAACAGGGAGCAAGTGTTACAGAAGACTGAACACCACAACAACGATGGATAGGAACCTCTAGAACCTAGAGACTCTATCCTAGACCCTGACCTATAACCTGCGCAAATACCAAGATCGCTAGCTACAGTGGCTTGATTTTCTCACACACAACTGAAAGGAAACTTTCCTGGCATCACAAAAAAGCCTTTGGGATGGGGTAATGAGTATATATGGAGCCAGGAGTTGATCTCATGATGGTATGCTTCAAGGATAGAGAAACCCTGAATCTCTTAGGCCACGGGAATTCCCTTTCTTCCCCAATGCTTACTGTGCCTATGCAAAAAAAAAAAAAAAAAAAAAGTGGGGGTAACGCCAAACCCTACCACTCAAGCACCCATACTTTTTCTTGTTTTGTTTTGATTTGTTAGTTTTTTATTTTATTTTCCTTCTCTTTTTTCTTCCACTTTTCTCTTTCTTTTTCACACTTGTGGTTATTATTTAGAGATTTATTTTTATTTTTATTTGCCGGGTCCATTTATTTTTTTTCTTCCATTTTTCTCTTTTTTTCTTTTCTCCTTTCTTTTTTTGGTAGTTGTCACCAAATTTTTTCTCCCCTTTTTCTTATCCTTTTTATCTCCAATTACGGTGGAATGGATGCTCAATCTACAACAAACTGTAAAGTGGAGACCAGTTGCACTGGCATACTGGGGGGTAGAGAAGGGAGATGTGGGATGCATGCTGGGAATAGGGGCGGAGGGAGGACAGCACTGGTGATGGGAATGCCCCTCATTCATTGTCACTATGTACCATAAATGATGCAGTGAAAGATTTGTAATGCACTTTGGTCACAATAAAAATTAAAAAAGAAAAAGAAAGAAGCCATTTGTATTCAGAAAAAATATCACCAGATGAAATTAAACTTTTAATAATGGACCTTCTGAGAAGTTCAAAGAAAGCAGATTGAAGAAGTCCATTGCAAACACAGGTTAAGTTTCATTAGAAGTAAATTTTGTATATACTCTGGAATATTTAATCATCTATTTTACAAAATAAACTACCTAAACCTGTGGCATAAATAATCATTTTTATAATAAAAATTTTGTACTAGGGTTTATATTTGGGAATAAAGCACTTGCCTTGCATGGGTCTGATTCCTGTTCAATACTTATCACTACAGATTGTTTGCCACATAGTGCCAGGAGTAATTTCTGATTGTAGAATATGGAAGTAAGCTCCAAGCATCAATCAATGTGGCCCAAAAACAATAAAACAAGCAAAATATATAGTACTGTAGCTGAAAATATACAGAGAGCTCCATTCTAATTATCCAAAAGAACCACATTTAATACTTTGTAATTTTAGTGCATTGTATTTTATCCTAATTTTAAAAGTAAATTTTGACATTTAAAAAATTAACTAGCAGCAAGTTTATCCTGCTATCCACCTTCTCGTTGGTCTCAGGGTTATCTCAGTCACTTTGGATGAATTCAACTTAGTATTCCACTTTATTTATTTATTTATTTTGGCTTTTGGGTCACACCTGGTTATGCTCACAGGTTATTCCTGGCTATGCGCTCAGAAATCTCTCCTGGCTTGGGGGACCATATGGGATGCCAAGGGATTGAACCGCAGTCCAAACTAGGTCTGCCACATGCAAGGCAAAAGCTCTACCACTGCATCACCGCTCCGGCCTCTCACTTTTCTTTTTTATAATTTATTGTCCAAATATTCACATTTAGAATTTTTCCTCAGGATGACCTGTCTTCCAAAGCCTTCCTCCAACCATCTTGTTTCTTTTTTTTGTTTGTTTGTTTGTTTCTGAACTACGTCCAGCAGTGTTTAGGGCTTACTCCTTGTTCTGAGCTTAGAGATCGCTCCTGAAGTGTTTGAGAGATCATATGGGGTCCTAGGGATGGAACCTAAGTGAGCCAGCCATGTGCAAGGCAAGCTCCCTACCTGTTTTATCACACAAAATCATTTTTTGTATGTGGATATAAAACATTCAAGAAATGAATAAGCTGAGCTAAAAAGTTGATAGTCCGAGGAGATGGACAGTAAAAGGTAATCTAAGGGCCTTTTATTTCTAAATTATCAGAATGCAGCACCCCTTGTGGTCACTCTGGCAGTGAGGTCTTGTATTTACTCTTTTGTCCTGCTTTCAGAAGAAGACAGTTCAGAGAGATTTTGCTTTAACTTACTCTTTTATACACACCTCTTTTTGAGATTTAAGAACCCACTTAGGTTTAATTAGCATTAAATAAGTATTTTTCTATTAACATCTTCTCTTCTTCCATGTTGAATGGCCCTGAACAATAAATATTGTACATGTTGGACAATCAGAGCTCTCAGTCCACAAGGATGTGAGTCCCCTGACCTCATGCTTTTCTCTCTTATGTTGCTCTTGTTTTTTCATGCTGTTCCAGGTCCATTCACCTGGGGCTGGTCCCCAGCACATACTCTGATAAGCCTACATAGAATGATCAAATGAAAAAATTCTATTCAGGAGTCAAGTTATTACTTGCTAGTATCATCTTCTTTCCTTCATTATTTTAAAGGGTCTTTTATGTTCTTGTTCCTACAATATGGATTGTTTTACAAGTTGATCAAGCATCAATTGGGGGTTATTGAGGCAAGCCAAGAGCTAGTATTTTATTGTGCATTTTAAAAATGTTGAGAGAGGGGATGTCTCCACCTATCCTCTTAACTGTGACTTCTAACCCTTCCAGGATTGAATCCAAAAAAAGGCAGGAAAGGGGAGAAGAGAGGAAAAAAATCAGATAATTGGCATCCAGGTAAATTGGTGTTTATTCCAACTCTTATTAGAACCTGAGTCTACCATGAGATGCTTTATAGGGTCTCCCAGTTAGGGATCTCTACCCCTGCAGTTGCCTTGATGAAGCTACATTCATCATTTTGCTGCAGTTACTAATCATACTTTCAGCCCCTTTCTTGCTGGTATCCTCATGTTTAGCAGAAATTCTGTCCAGGCAGTAGCTCATTCAAGCCTAGATTATGTGCTCTCATGTGTTCTTCACCTGGCCTCAAGTGACCAGTTTCTTCTGGCTTACCTCAAGAGTGCATTCCCTCCCAAACACAGCCCTGTCCTCAACCCTCGGGCCAGATCAGTCTCTATCCCAGGAATATGTTAGAAAGTGCAGAATTTGCAGCTCTACCTCTGCCAACAGGCCTCTTTAAGCCTTCTTTCTTGCCCTAATCAAAAAGAATCCTTGTCAAGTGTGAGGTGAGTGAGCAGGCAAGATGATAATAAAATCTGGCAAAAGCCCACATTTTTTTTTTTCAAATAAATCCTGTCTTCAAATTCGTGCCTCTTCTCTCCACCTGTATTGTCTGTTTCACAGGCTGGTTGAGGAGCTTGAGGAGACAAGCAGAATTTTGCTGGCTGCTTTGAGAGAGCCGATTAGGAAACCCAGTTTCTCCCCCTGGGATAGAGAAATAAGTCCAGACTTATTTTCTAGAATCTCAACCACAAAGGAAACAAGAGTCTTCTAACAGCAAAATTATTCATCTCATGTATTTCAACTTAACTTTGAATTTTTTATTTGTGTGGGCACAAAAAAATAATTGGTTTTCACACAACTTCTCTAGTTTATCAGCAGTTAAAATCTTTACTCTGTAAAATAAATTATGTAACGATCCATTTAATCGCTCTCTTAAAAGAAGCCAAAGAAATAAACACCTTTGATGTGTGGCTAAAATCTGGAACTGTGATGAAATCTTAATCTCTTTTTCTTTTTAGTCACTAAACTTTGGTCCTGGTCTTTGATCCACCCTGCATAAAGCTATTGGCAACTATATCCCTGATTTTTGATGTTATAAATTGAACATGAATTCACACCCCCTCAGACTTTTCTCCTAATAGACATAGCATCCTGTAAATTATGACACATTAGTGACTCAGCAGTTTGAAGCCCTCTCAATAACACCTCACCTCTTTGTATAGTACCTTGTCCAATGTTCTCTCTAGGGAAGCTTCCTTGATGTTTGAGGGTGCACTAGACAAATAGATGTCTGCCTTTCCCTAGTGCTGACTGACTTTACCCCAGGAAAACCTCAGATAAGAGGAGAAAGGGGAAGAAAAGGGAAGGAAGGAAAAAGGAGAAGAGAGGGGAGAGGAGGGAAAGAAAAAGGAAAGAGGAAGGAAGGGAAAGGGACAGGAGGGACAAGAAGAGAAGGAAGAGAGGGTAAAGAGGGAAGGGGAGAGGAAGGAAGGGTGGGTAAAGTAAGAGTGGAGTAGGGAGGGGAAGAAAAAGGGGAGAGGAAGAAAGGGTGGGAAGAGAAAGGAAGGGGTGGGGAATAGAGAAGAAGGGGAAGAAGAGAAGAAGGAAAAGAGGAGAGAGTAAATAAAGAGAAGGAAAGGAAGGGAAGAGAGAAGAGAAGGGAGGAAAGGGGAGGTGAGGGGAAGGGAAGGGAGAAAATATAAAGTTCAGCAGCAATTGTCCAGATTGACAATTGACATGAAAATCCAGGCTTCAGCGAGCTGTGACTGTATACCTCTGAACCACCAGCATCACCCCGACATGGAAGACTTCCCTAAAACCAGTCATCCTAATTAGTGTTGATTTCCTCTGCAAATTCCTACCAATCTTACTTGGTTCATTCGGATATAATGAGGAACATGTCCATAAAAATTTCCTTCAACAGAGGCAGGCAAATGAAGGACTATTAACAAATTCTACTATAGTATGTTTGGGTATTGCATTAAATCAAAATTTATCTTTTCTGTTTTTAAATGGCTTAAAATAATAAAAATATCATATTTAATGGCATCAGAAAATGGTATAAAATTCACATTTCTGTTTCTATAATTATAGTGTTATTGAAGCAAACCATGGTTATATGTATGTGCATGGTGTGTGGGTAACTCACACCATATGAGCAGGTAGAGAAGCTGGGACAGAGTCTTGCACAAAGTACATGATACTTCATGTAACTCTATAAAGGAAAATGTGGTCAACATTTTTATACAATCATACAGAAGGTTATGAACAAGAAGATTATGCTGATAGGAAGAGTCCATCTGTGGCCCATATCTCTCCATGAAAACCAGAGCAGATCTCTCCAATTTTACATTGCATTCTGCCTTCTAGTTAAAATAAGAACACTCCAAAGAGTCTTTTGGTTCTCTAGAAGAAAAAAAGAGTAAGGAAATGAGATAGAAGAAAACAAAAAAATTCCAGAGAGCTGGCTTTGTCACTTTTTACATGTAAGAGTTGAGTTTCTGAACTCCAGGTAGGCCCTACTATCTGTCTTTTATTCCAGGTCTAAAGTATTCTAATTTTTTTCTAATTTTATTCTTTTTCAGTCTTTGGGGATTCAAGACCTAATTGCTATCCTATTTAAAGACATTAAGAAAATAAATTAGAAGTCGTCTTTTTATAGTAGTTTAGCAATATTGGGTCCTTTCTTAGAAATCTGAAACCTTTCAAAGATGTTGCCTTGGGGATAGGGAGATAGCAAAGGTAGGTCATTTGCCTTGCATGCGGCCAACCCCAGCAACCTAAAAGGTCCCCCGAAGCCTGCCAGGGGCAATTTCTGTGTAAAGAGCCAGGAGTAACCCCTGAGCACTGCTGGGTGTGCCCCAAAAACAGAAACAAAAACAAAAACAAAAAAATTAAAGACATTTCCTTCCTGTTTCTTTTTTGTTTGGTTGGTTTTTTTTGGGGGGAGGGGTCCACATCCAGCAGCACTGTTTCCATGGAACAATTTGTTGTATATGTGTGACCAACAAGGAGCTCTTACTGTGGGATGAATAACAAGCCATAATTACCATTAAAATATAAGTTTCCCAATAAAACTGTAAATTTTCTCAAAGAGATAATCCCTTTAATGGCAAAATGTATATTAGCTTCTCCTCCAAATGCCTACTATTTAGCAAATTATCCCCATAAACATTGTTGAATAAATGTTATTTATTGTTTTATTTTTATTTCATATAGCAATTATATGTTAATTCATAAAAAAATCTATGAATATTTTGGTTTACTCTAAGATGGCAATATTAATTTAAATAAAGTTGGCATATTCACATCCCTATAAAGAATACTACAAACACACATGCATACATGTAAATAAATATAATAGATCCATGACTTGTCACTATATGCCAATTCAGAAATTTATGTCATGTGAGCCAAAATGATACCAGTGAAATAGGCCAATTCAGAAATTTATGTCATGTGAGCCAAAATGATACCAGTGAAATAACAAGTGAACATAATTTTTATGAAACTCTGCATGATGTAAATAACAAATTCCTAAAAGAGCACCACTTTTAACTACTGAGCCCAGGAACAAGAGAAACAAAAAACCAAACAAAAAATCTCCTAAGCAGTGCTGTAGATATTCTTTGCAAAAGGCTCCCCTACACGTTGTTATTTTCCTCCCAATGTCCAGAATATTTATAGAATTTTTCTTATCACAGCATGAATTTACAGAGAAATGCAGCAGGGTTATCTATAAGAGACACCAGTAGAGTCAAATACAATAAGATTTTGGAGGAAGTTGGTGCCATCAGCATTTGTATGGAATGTACAATTAGCCACCAAGGGCAAGATGCATTGGAATAATAGAAGCAGTGTGGCAAAAGGTGCCTGTACTTCAGGGTTTTAACTTAGAATATATATTAGCTGGCAGCAAATCTCTGTCAACTTCAAAGAAAACTTTCCCTTATTGCTAAAATGAAGTACTAGACCAAGAAGACTCTAACCAACCTTTATAGTCAATGTGAAAGACCTCACACACACACACACACACACACACACACACACACACACACACACACACACACACACACAAAACAGAATCATTGTACAGGATCCTTCAGTCCAGAGAATCAAAGACAGCTCTCAGTACTTGAAGGCAAAAGACAATTTATTCAAAGGATGTAGGAGAGATCACAGAATTCAGGCAAAGTCTAATCAACAACTTATAGAAAGTGTGCAGAAAATAAATGAGAGGCCAGATCCACAAACAAATCATGAAAGAGGAAGATTCTCCATAGAATTCATTTTAATATGGGACCATTATCCATGCATTCATGAGAGCCTTGAGCAGGGCTATTGCACTATTACTAGACACTAAATGCCACTTATGCATTTTAACAAATTCTAAAATGCTTCCTAAATGTAAATTAAAACATTGTAAGTTAGAATGGCACATACCAAAATGTCTGGAACCAAAGACTCACCCTGCTGCAGCCATGCCTGCTGCACCCATCACTCATAATGACTCCTTTGCCTATGGCCCTGCTCCACACTCCTCTACAACTCTCTGCAGAGACACCAATCTGACCAAACTCTAGATATGCTGATATTTGAGCTGATATAACCAGGATCTTTTTTTTTTTTTTTTTTTTGGTTTTTGGGCCACACCCGTTTGATACTCAGGGACTGCTCCTGGCTTGGGGGGACCATATGGGACGCCGGGGGATCGAACCACGGTCTGTCCTATGCTAGCTCTTGCAAGGCAGACACCTTACCTCTAGCGCCACCTTCCCGGCCCGTCCAGGATCTTTTTTAGAGTGAGTGCAGACATCCTCCTCCCACCATCTTCTCATATTTCTGGAAGACCTGCCACTAAAGACACACCCACAAAAGCTGCAGCATCAACAATAGAGTTTTGAATTCTTGGACTTCACAGCTATATTTGAAGCCACGCAACAGCTTCATTTTTGTTTAATACTATCTTCCCTATAGAAACATACTAATTTAGATGCCAATGTGTAGCTGAAGTCACTTAATGCTCAGAAATAAATAAAATAACAGAATGATCAGCTAGCAACAAGAGTTTATGAAAGCTTCAGTCACTGACTTAATGACCTCATTGAAGATATACTAATCTCCACAAATTTGCGGCTTGTTGTACTTTTTATTTCTCACTTCTCTTCCTTATTTTTTCTGTCTAATCTTTTGATAATTTTGCTTTCACTTATCTGAAAAAACATAATATTATCAACTATTTCAACTACTTAAGTAATTTTAAAAAAGGTCTAGAAACAACTAATGTTGGCAGCGTTATCGTAAGAAAAGAACCCTCATCCACTGTTGGGGAAATATTGTTCTGGCTCAGCCTCTACAAAAAGCAATATAGAGATTTACATAAAAAAAATAAAATTAGAACTCCCATATGACCGAGTGATGTCACTTCTCGGCATCCATTTTCAAGACACGAAAAACATTAATTCAAAAGAATATGTGCACACTTGTGTTCATCACAGCATTTGTTAGGTGTAGAACATCAGAAACAAACTCTGCATCAGAAACAAACTCTTTGAACAAAAACATAGGCTCTCCTTCTACATTTCTCAGTTAGGCCTAGTTTGCAGCTCCGACCAAGATCCCTTTTGTATGGACTTATCCTTTTTAAAGGAATTTCAAGATAACCATAGATAATGCTATTATACCAAAGAGAAAATAAATTACAGTGCATCATGAGCTATTTTAACTCTGAGAACTTCCCAGCATAATTACTCCATGGTCTGGGCCATGGAGAAATAATACTTCACTGAGTATTTTTAAGTATTCACTGAGAAATACTTCACTTCTTCATGATTTTTAGTCCCAGAATTGAAACTTTGAAGAAGAAATTAATTTTAGCTCCTCAAAACCCTTCCACACCACCATCATGTGGGCCCTGAAGAACTACTGAGTTATGACAACCTAGAGGGTTTAGGAAGACATGAAGCATAGTAGTAGGCTAGGTCCTAACACCAAGTAAAAAAGATCCCCATGGCTATGATCACCCCATAGACAAATTGTATAAAGGGATGTATTCAAAGACATCAGCTGCTAACTGCACAGAAAAGGGGAAGGATCCAGATCCAGAATATCTCTAGCAACACTCAGATTTTTTGTAATCAACCATAGAAGTAATATTGTCCTCTCTTTGCCAGTCCAGATATGGAAGGTAAATCAATACCACCACTCTGTGAAGTCACTAATGCGATTACTTGGGATTCTGCTTTTTTTTTTTTTTTTTACAAGTACAACAATTTTAACCAATGGGAGCATAAACACATTTTGATGGCGGGAAGGATAAAGAGGAACCTGGCAGGATGGGGGGAGGGGAAGCAAATTCTTAAACAAATAGCTAATTGATATTTACGCAAATACAATTATTTGTTTAGCCTATTTTCCATTTAGATCTATCTTTTGTGCAAGCAATAAGGATCATAATTTAAACTTTACAAAAACATATCTATAACTACATGCTTGAGAGCAGTTACAAAAACAAGTTTCATGGAAAGGTTAAGGAATCTGGTTAAGCCAGATTCTTTGTGCTGAGCTAAATTTATTTGCAGAGTTTTCTGTTGGTTCGGGGCTATGCAAACTTTTGTGGCTTGAATCAGGCAGGTGGTGGAAAATTCATTCAGAGTTCCTTTGATATGTGGGGTGCTCGGTCTCCCACATCTCCCCCTGTTTAGTATACAATATGGAAGGGACAGACGTGCCTCGGTGAACTGGCCACACTGGGTGAAGAGGTGTGGGGCTTCCAGTCACCGCATCTGCTACCCTTGAGTCAGTCGTTTCCAAAGCTTGGCAAGGCGCGAGCCTTGAGGTTGAGGTCTATGTGCCAGCTCCTCGATAACTTCAAACTTAAGTGGCGGAGAGTTGGCAGGAGGGGAGATGTCAGGTGTCAGCTGGTCTTCTGAGGTGCATAGTTGTTGGTACAGAACCTTTGAGTCCTTTCTGGTTGCTTCATCCACTTGCTTCTTTACAAAGGTGGTGAGTTTGCGAAAAGCCCAAGGACCAAAAGAAACTAGCGACATAAAGCCAATGAAGGGCCCCAAAAAGGCTGGGAGCACTGTTGTTATCCATGGAGTGGTAGAAAACCAATTTTTGTACCAGCTCTCACTCTGCTCTATATCTTTTTGTCTATTTACTAAATTATCCTCTATGTGTTGAATGCTATCTCTAGCCAAGCCGAATTTATTTTAAAAAGCAACATTTTACTCTAAGGATGACACAAATTCCCCCGTCCCTCAAAAAAAAAATGTTAATTTTGAACCACGGCGGTTATTCTGCACTCTTTGCTAGGAAATCAACAGTAGTGTAAACTTCTTTAAGTTTGTAAACATTTTTAGCAACAGTTATAAGGCATTAGCAGATTCTAGAGTATGAACCAATGAATAAATATTTGTGCTTACACCAATAACACCTAGGCCTTTTAATAAGGCTAGGGTGATGGCAGTGTTTGATTTTTGTACTACAGCGGGGGAAAGACACAAGATTATATTTAAGAGGTAATAAGGCAATTTTTGATCTCTACTATGTGTCTTTTAATTGGAGAGTTTAGTCCGTTAACATTTAGGGAAATTATTGATAGAGAGGACTGTTGTGCAGTTGTATTGTGTGGAGTGGTTGTTGTTACAATCGGGGGTTTGGATTGTGTAATTCGTCTCTGAGTAAGTCGCTTAGGATCGGCTTCGTTTGCACAAATAGTTCAAGTTCGTTCATGTTTGAGAATGTTTTTAGTCTGCCCTCCCATATGAATGATAGTTTTGCTGGGTATTGGACCCTGGGTTGGAAATTTCTTTCATTCAGTCGTTTAAATATGTCATTCCACTGTCTTCTTGCTTGAATTATTTCAAATGGGAGATCTGGTTTGATTCTTATGTCCTTTCCTTTGTACTTGAGGTTTTTTTTCTCCCTTATTGCTTTCAGGAGTTCCTCTTTCTCTTTGTTTTTTGCCATTTGGATTATTATGTGTCTTGGTGTGGGTTTATTAGGGTCTATTTTATTAGGGACTCTCTTTACTTCTTGGATTTGTCCTGAATTGTCTTTCCAGAGGGTGGGAAAGTTCTCTGTTACTAGGCATCAGGCTCCTGTTTTTCTCATAAAACATCCGTAAATCTTGAGGACTACTGGCCTGAAAGGGTGGTTTTCCAACTAGGCATTGATATATTACTGTCCCTATGCTCCATAAATCTGCCTTAGCATCATAATGTTGAGACATAATAACTTCAGGAGCCATGTACATCGGGACCCACATAGTGTTGCAGCCATCATGTTACTATGTAGATAACGAGCAAACCCAAAATCCGCTATTTTGATGTGAATACCACTGATACTTGACTTTCTGCGATTAGCGTAAAATAGCAATATATTCTGTGGCTTGAGATCCCTATGGATTATTCCTTTGCTGTGTAGAATTCGCATGGCAGCCACGATCTGATGCAGAAACACTCTGATAGTATCTTCACTGAGAGTTCCTTTAGCTTGCAAATAATCTGCCAGGTCTCCACCATTGCAATACTCCATCACCAGGAAGACAGAGTTGGGTAATTCCTGGACATCATAGAGTGCTACAATATTTTCATGCTGAAGTTCCTTTAAGATTTTTATTTCCTTCCCAAGCAGTAATTGTGATTTTGACAAGTTCTTTTTATTAATACTTTTAATAGCTACTTCCCAATCCGTTTTCTGGCGGTGCCACCCCCGGAAGACCACGGCGAAGGCCCCGTGTCCCACGAGGTCCCGCTTGTTGTACTCGAAGTCGCCCACCACCTCCATGGCCGGCCCCGGCCCCCGCGGCAGCACCGCGGGCCCAGCGGCCCGGAGCGCGCCCCCGGCCCACCGCGCTGGGGCAGCCGCATCCCCGCGGCCGGAGCCGTAGCCGGCCGGGAGCTCATGCCCGAGGGGCCCTGGGAGAAGGGGAGGAAATGGGCTTCAGGGGTCAGCGAGGCCCGGCCCGGCCCCCGCTCCTCGGCATGGCCCGCGCTCGCCCCCGGCGAAACGGCCTCGGGGGTGGGTGGGTGCCAACGCCGTCACTGAACAGCAGCCCCCGGGGTGCGCGCGCGCTCCGCAGAGGGGCCGGCCGACGCGCCCCATCCCCAGGGCGTCCGTCAGTCAAGACAGTCAGGCCCCAGCTGCGCGTCCGGCGGCCGCCGCCCAAGACGCTCCACACCACAGCCGAGGGCTCGCTCGCGCGAGAGCCAGCCCGGCGGCGGCGGCGGCCGGGACTCTAAGAATACAAACTCACTCAGCTCAGACTGTTCCAGTCTGTAGAATAAAATTCATTCAGTTTTTGAGATCACCCGACACACATATTTCTACTCCCAGGTGGACGGGTTTGAAGAAGCATGGTAACAGTGAAAAATTTATAAACAAAACTAGTCAAGATAGAGTCAAGGAGTCAGTCTGCACCTAGTGGTATCTCAAGCCAGAAAGAACTGCTCTTTCTTAATTAAAACCAGTACAAAATTCAACCAGGCAGGGAAGAGTGGAGTAAGATCCAGGTGGGCTTTTATATATCAAAGGAAGAGGTTTACGGGAAAGAGGAAGATGGGGAGCGCCTTTTTGGGGGGTTATCTTACATCAGACTTGGTCGAAATCAAGAGCCATGGACCAAAGTGCTAGTGCAGGGTTTAAGATGCTTGCTTTATGGTTCCTCAAGCACTATTAGGAGTGATTCCTGAGCTAAGAGCCAGAAGTAAGCCTTGATCACAGACAAGTATGGACCCAAATGCCCCCGAAAAAATAAAACATAAAAAGGGAACTTAGAAAATAAAATTAAACCACCATTTCTTTTTCAGAAATAAAGAAAAATTCAAAGTTCTAAATATCTGGGTGAGGAGAATATTTGTTTTTGTTTAGGGTCATACCCCTAACAGGCACTACTACTGGCTCTGTGTTCAGGGATCATTTCTGGTGGTATCTGAGCCATACTCAGTGGGTTTCTGCGACTGAGGTCAGCCACATGTAATTCAAGCATCTTAACCCCTGTACATATCTCTCTAGACTTGCCTTCTATGCTTGTTAGAACAAGAATTTCTCAGCTGGGTTAGAAAAATCTTGAAAATTAATAATAATAGATAACAAAATAAATAGCTTGTGTTTTGCCTGAGGGCAGGGTGTCATGGATAAAATGGCATTGTTAGAAAAGGATATTGCACTCTTGATGTCAAATATTGTGACAGTATTGTAAGTACTTTGACTTTATTGCGTTTTTTAAAATACCCTTTAAATCATCCAAATTCCTTTTTATTGTTTGTTTCTTTGTTTGAAAGGCACACTTGGCAGAGTTCAAAGCTTATTCCTAGTTCTGTGCTTAATAATCACATATGGTGGGGCTCAGGGCTCAGGAACCACATAGGGTGCTGGGGATCAAACTGGATTTATCTGCATGCAAGGCCCTACCTGCTGTACTATCTCTCAACCCTTGCATGCCTTTGACAGTTATTTTCTAGTGACTGCAATAATAACCATTTGTCAGAGCCAAAACAAAGAGGTAATTCATCCAGGCATGGGCCAGATCATTTACAATTATGCTGTGCCTTATATAAGCATTTATCTGGGTTTCATCTCCTTCCAGCATGCTAATTATCCATAGCTTTATTCCCATTCTTTTATAACCCTCTTTCTCCTCTAAGATTTCTGGATAAGACACTTATGCCTGAATCTATGTATAAAGGGGCCCAATACTCTAATAAATTTTCTGTTGGCAATCATTCAGTAGTCCATCTCCATCCAGTTCATTCGTTCAGGCTTTGTGCACCTAAAAGGTATGATGTATCACTGGATGGTACAGTAGTCCTTGCAGATAAGAGAAGTCTTAATTACCGAGTTTATAGCAGAAATTAGCTGGTACTGAATGGTTGAATATGGCTCAGGATCACTTCTAGCCTCCCACATAAAGGTCCACTTGTTTAAAAACGTAGGAAAACACTGATGAGACCACTTTCATCCAGCCCAGAAGGGGCAATGAGGATAAGTGGCCCATCCCCAAAAGTCAAGCAAACCTGGACAGCTTTTCTAAGACTTGGCAAAGGTATCATGTAATTAGGAATTAACATTTAATAGATAATAAGTGAACACCATTGTAAACCACTTTGCAAATGGAGAAAATGGCATGAGTACCTCTGGTTACTAATAATGGTGTTGTAGATAATAGCAAGATTCAGGAAGCCATTTAGACAAAGGCAGCCTCAGCAGGGAAACCACTAATGTCCAAAGGGCTAAGTATAAAATGCTGCCAATACCTGCCTAGCTGGAAGGCTGCCCAGAAAAGATGGCAAACCCGCAGAGATCTTGAGATGATTTCTGAGCATTCCACTGAGAAGCAAACATTGCCAGGGAAAAATCACTATTTCCTTCACAAATATTTGGAGTCACAAACTTCTTTGTAAATTTACCAAAAGGTTCCCCCTTCGGAGCTTCTGGAAAAAACTGATAAAATATTTAAGCCACATCAAAGCCTTCCACCAACTTCATAATCATTCCTAAAGAAAAGACTTCAAGAAATCACCTTGTTGATAGAGCAACTCAGATCAACTAAAAGAATTTCTATTTCTTTATAGTCTGGCTTTTTGGGAAAAAATATTGTTCTGGTAATAGTGAGTTTGGGCAGACTTGGACTTTTATTTTATGGTACTTTGTACTCAATTCTAGTTAGGCAAAAATATTTGTAGTATTATCTAAATCAAGAAGTTTTTGCTAATTTCTCCATTCTTTAAGAGAGCAGGATCTACAGAGAGCAATTATATTTTCTCCTTATTTCCCATATTAACCTTTTAGAGACCAAGATACTGAGTTCACACTGGGGTGAAGTAATTTGCTCTCATTGATCTGTCACTCAGTGCCCATCAGAGATTATCTAATTGGATCTTTGTGATCTGAATTTCCAGGTCTCATCAAGAATCATTGTATTAACTCAGCAGAAAATGAAGTTCACTTTTGCTTGAAGCACCCAACATCATAATGCAGATTCCTTTCTCTAGTATTCTAGAACCTACTTCACTTGAAGACATGCCAAGTGCTCAGAAGAATCTCCTTGGTTCAGTTTGTTTGGGAGTCATAGATCACACTGCTCATTTTGAAGAGGATGAAAAAGGGGCTAGAGAAAGTGAATACAGCTAACGAGCTTGTCTTGTGAGTAGCCAACCAGGGTTCAATTTTCTGGCACCCCATATGGTCTCCCAAGGGCCAACAGAAGTGCTTCAGGAGCACGGAGCCACGAGTTATCCTTGAGCACTGTTGGTGAGGCCCCAAAATAAAGAGGAAATGGGAAATACACACTGGTGAAAGGCTGGGTGTTGGAATATTGTATGACCGAAACTCAACCATGAACAACTTTGTTACTGTGTCTCTTATGTCAGTTCGATATTAATAATATTTTTAAATAAAGAAGAGATGGGTCAGAGCAATAGTACAGTTGGTAGAGTGCTTATCTTGCACTCAAGAAACCTGGGTTCAATTCCTGGCATCTCATATAGTCCTCCAAGCACCACCAGGAATGATTCCTGAAAGCAAAGCCAAGAATAACCCCTGAGTACCACTGGAAAAAACTGATAAAATATTTAAGCCACATCAAAGGCTTCCATCATCTTCATAATCATTCCTAATGAAAAGACTTCAAAAAAGTCATAATGGGAGTGTGCCCCACCCCCATTTAAAAAAAAAAGGAAGAGGAGAGAAAAGATACTTCACTTCTCTGACAAATATTCTGGAGTGCTTTAAGCTCTTCCTTTTTTGAGCGCTATCTAAAAGAAATGTAATATTGAATTTCCCATTTATCTACAAAACCAATATACAACTAGTGCCCTCGAGCAAACACCATGGAGACAGGAAAGGAAACACCCAAAGAATTCATTCTCATCCTCCATAGGGAGCTTATACTCACATATTTATGAATTTGTTCATCATTTTTGGATGCTCAAACATCCCAAAATGTATATATTTCACATACAGCTTTAACTCTGTTTTGGTTTTGATTTGCAAAATCGAGATCATCTGCTATTATGTTTTCAATCAACAAGTCACACCTCCAAGTTCTTTCAAAAAGTCTCCTTTTTAATACTTTTGTTGTATTTTCTGACATAGATGTGCTTCCCCCCCATTTTATATTTTTATTGCTGACTACTCAGAACTTTTTCCATTTTAGTTCACTTAATCTGCCTGAACTCATTTTTCTCACATTCTCTAACTAAGATTTAGAATTTTTCTCAAAACAAACCCAGTTTTTTACCATTTTTTTAAATTATGTTTGGGTCAAATTAAGAACTATAAAACTGAATTTCTTTTTAAAAAAAAAATTTGGGGGCCGGAGAAATAGCATAGAGTTAAGGTGTTTGCCTTTCATGCAGAAGGATAATGGTTCAAATCCCTGCATCCCACATGGTCCCAGAGCCTGCCAGAAGCGATTTCTGAGTATGGAGCCAGGAGTGACTCCTGAGCACTGCCGGGTGTGACCCCCCCCCAAAGTTTTTTTATGTCCTTTTTTTTTTCTTTTTGGATATAGAAAGGATATTTGGGCCACACATGGCAGTGTGCTAAAGGGACCATAAGTCATGCCTTGTCAGATCAGCCATGTGCAAACTCTTTACCTGCAGCACCATCACTCCCACCCTGAATTCCCAGGTTATTCTTCACTGTCCACAGGGTGGACCAGGGGAATAGAAATCTCATTCTGTCTGAAACGAGCATTGAATTGTCATTCACCTGTATTTAAAGTCTGATCTGATTTCTGAGTCTAAAGAAGCCATTATCCTCTATACTTTGAAGTAGTTTTCTAGAAATGATAAACTTTAAAAAGTGAATCCAAATGTCACTTTTATTTTGGCTTTAAGAATAAAAAAGATTGAGGGCACAGAATAAGTGGGGAAGATGACATTTTACTTTTAACTTGACTGATTGCTTAATGTTGCAGCAAAGTGCAACCTGCAAGAAATAGAGGGGGCCTGGCAGGGAGGAGCAGGACATGGATGTGGAGTACTGGTAACTTTTTATTTGGTTTTTGAGAATTTTCTGGGAGACATACTCTCACTTTTGGACTTGTCAGATTATCAGTTGCTGAATCTCTTTGCTTCCAGGAAAAGATAGGACAAGAAATTAGGGTATAATCTTCTTTCCAAGAAATCCAGAATTCCAAAAAATTGCACATTTAATTTAAAGCACCCCTTCTTTATATTTTTTGGGGTTCTTTAGTCCTTCCCAGCATGTATAATCTTGAACATTAGAAACAAGGTATTTGTGCCTATAGGTTCAGCAGCAGCTGAATTTCTACTATGTTCATTACAGCACTATTTACAATGGCCAGCATCTGGAAACAACCGAGGTGCCCAATGACAGATGAGTAGCTAAAGAAACTATGGTATATTTACATAATAGAATACTATGCAGCTGTTAGGAAAAATGAAGTCATGAAATTTTCCTATACATGGATGGACATAGAGACTATTATGCTCAGTGAAATGAGCCAGAGGGAGAGGAATAGACATAATAGTCTAATTCAGGGGTCTCAAACTCAATTTACCTGGGGGCCGCAGGAGGCAAAGTCAGGGTGATCCTTGAGTGCAAAGTCAGTAGAAAGCCTTGACCCAAACAACTAAAACAAAACAAAAGAAAAAATGATTCCTCTAGGGCAGGGCCACAAAATGTTGTACGGAGGGCCACAAATGGCCCACGGGCCACGAGTTTGAGACCCCTGATTCATCAGCACAATATAAGAAAAATAAAAGACAATATGGTAATAATATCCAGAGACAATAGAAATTAATGCTGGGAGGACCAGCTCATAATATGAAGCTTACCACAAAGAGCAGTGAGTGCAGTGCACTGGTAACTACATGACAATGATAGTGAGATTTAGAATGCTTGTCTAAGAGAAAGGAAGGGGTTGGGTGGAAAAGGGAAATGGGGACATTGGTGGAGGGAAGATGGTGGTGTAAATTCTATGATTAAAACCCAGCTATGAATATTTTTGTAACCATGATGTTTAAATTAAGAAAAAAATTTAAGCTGAATTTCTGTGATAGTAATTGACATGAGGCAGGACACTCAACCCCTTTTTTAAATGACTTTAAAGTCCTTATTAAAGGATGACCATTTATTCCCTGTTCTAAAAAAAAAATTTAGAACATTTCAGCTCTCTTTTTAAATTTTCGTGCACACACACACACACACACCTTTTCACACCAAAAAAATAAAATAATATGAAAGGTTTTTATTTTTTATCTTCAGAGAGATGATACAGCAAGAGCAAAACAGAATCAAAACCAGCTTCAGAAATTTTTTCTTCCTAAAGGGGTGAAGTCTAAAGCATTTCTCTTAAGTATCAATTTCTTAAGAATAGCTCTCCAAAACTCCGCCCCTATTCATTCATTCACAAGCTACAGAGGCGAGAGCTGGGCCTGGAGACACCACAGGCCAGGAGTTGGTCCCTTGCACTGGTATGTGGTGGGCACTGGGCTGGACAGCTAGCCAAAGAACCCCCGGACAGCTAGCCAAAGCAGATTTATCTCAACCATTTTCAAAAGCGCATGGGTGCAGACATATATCCTTTTTTAACATAGTCCAAAAATATTCTAATTCTTGACTATTTGTAGGTAAGGAAATGGAATATCCTATGTATGGGGGATAGCACTTAAATAGATCTCTGAAATCAGTGTCTAAGTAAACGTTACTTTCTATACAGTTGTCCTCTCTGACTACCGAGCCTTAGCCTTAAACATTTTATCTATACAATATATAGAGCCTTTCTTCTATATTGCCTTTCCACACCCAGAGACCTTTCTACCCCCTACCCCATATCCCAACCTGGATTTGTTATCTCCCCCTTATTTAACCCTGTTTACCCTCAGTTTTTAACTCGTTAGGCACCAACAGACCACCATCCAGCTCCTCAATGAACGACACCCTCTTGATCCCTCATCTTGTGTCTCAGCAAGACACCACAACCAATAAGCCTCCTGACTCAAGCTTGTTACCCCTCTCACCCCCTTCAAGTCGTGGACAGTTGAATGATACCGGATTCAGCTGCAGCAAAACCCCCAGCTCAAGGACACTATAGGACTCTGAAATGCTGCAAATCATATCTTAAACTCTAGACCAAAGTCTGTGATACGAAAAAGTACCTTGGCTTTCGCTCCCCACAAGAATATCTCAGAAGACCTAATTGGGAGGCCTATATTACCTACATTAGCTTAATACCTTTATAATAATGTATCTTAAGATATGTATTCCTAAACATACAGATAGCCTCCCCAATCACTTTCTTTTTTCAAATACCTTTTTCCCTTTTTTTCTCAATTTCCTTTATATATATATATATATATATCAATTTTATCTATATATTCTATTTTTATATATACATATTTTCTCTACCCTCACCAGTTTTGGTGTTGCTTGGTCAAAAACCAAGAAAATGTCTTGCCTGGGATAAAAGCTCAGACCACACCACAGATACTGTACATGTAGCCTGTCATCCTTACCTCAAATAGCACCAGCAATACAAAAGGACACCATACGTTCTTGTATAGGCACAGTAAATAAAGGGAAATCATGGACTCAGACACTTCTTCTAAGACACTTATCTTCTAAGGATAAAAACTCACACTTCTAATACAGCGGTGCCTCCCATCCTGGATATATGTCATGTGGATACAACTCAGTCTCCACGAGATTGTACAGTGTTAGTTCCTTCTCAAATCCCAGATCCCAGATGTAGAACTAAAATAACCCATGCAACAACACCAGGAACTAAGCTGCGTTGGGAGATATACTTGTGCCAGTGTTAATATGACAACGAGGACAGCGAGGAAATGACAACTTGACCTAAGACCAGGAGGTCCTATCACATCACCTAACACTAAGTGGAAATCAGAAGATGTATCGTCCTTTGAACTATGAAAAATAAGAGCACTAACTACAGAAAACTGACTTTGACAACTGTGACTGGGCAGAAGATACCTTGAGACCATTAAGGAAAACCCTACCCTAGGCTATAGCCCAGGTCTTCTACAATTATCAAGACTTCTTAGTACAGAGGCCCAATTCTGACAACAGAGACTGAGCAGAACCATTGGAACCATAATTTCCTAGACTTCAGCTTAGGGAACGAGCAAAAACATGGAGCACATGATACAGAAAACTGAACACACCAACAATGGAGGAACAATACCTCTAGAACCTTAAAGATTCTATCCTAGGCCCTGTCCTAGGACCTGAGCAAATACCAAGATCGCTTGCTATAGTGGCCTTATTTTCTCATCCACAACAGAGAAGAAAGGTTCCTGACACCACAGAAAAACAAAACCCTGGGATATGGCAATGAGAAGGTATGGAGCCAGTGGTTGTTACCATGACAATATGCTTCAAGAGTGGAGAAACCCTGAATCTCTTAGGCCACGGGAATTTCATTTCTTCCCCAATACTTGCTGTGCCTATACAAAAAAAAGAGGGGGTGGGGTAACACAAACCCTGCCACTGCAGCACTTTTTCTGGTTTGGTTTTGTTTTATTTTTTGTTTGTTTTTTGATATTATTTTCCTTCTCTTTTTTCTCCCACTTTTTTCTTTCTTTTCCACTTTCATGGATATTATTTGGTGAATTTTTTTAGTAGTTGATACCAAATTTTTTCTTCACTTTTCCTTAACCTTTTTATCTCCAACAGAATAGCATAATTTGAATCATTCAGCCTCATAAATTGAGGGGGGGAAAGAATAATACCAGGACCAGTCATATGAACATGTAGTGTAAATAAAAAATGACCAGACTGGAACACCAAACAGAATAAATACCCAATCTATAACAAGCTGTAAGGCAGATTCTGGGGGGAAAGGAGGGAGATGTTGGAGACATGCTGGGAACAAGAGTGGAGGGAGGACAACATTGGTGGTGGGAATGCCCTTCGTTCATTGTCACTATGTATCGTCAATAATTCTGTGTAATGAACTTCAGTCACAATAAAAAAAATTTTAAAAATTAAAAATTAAAAAATATAAATAGCTCTCAAGGAGCTAGAGAGATAGCATGGAGGTAGGGTGTTTGCCTTGCATGCAGAAGGACCGGGAACCGAGTCTGCCAAGAGCGATTTCTGAGTGTTGACAGGTGTGATCCCCAAAAACAAAACAAAACAAAAATAGCTCTCAACAGTCTGAGAATTAAAAGAAACTCTTTACCAAGAGTCTAATGACAAGCAGAACCCAGTATTTCCCCCAAAATGCAGAACACTATCCTTTCAGGTTAAGAATATTTGTTATCAGGAGTAAACCAGGATTCCTGCTATCCCTTAATTTACATCAGTAATGACACCTAGGGCCAGGAACTTCTTTTGATATGTAAGAAATTAGCCTTCCTTTTATCCTCTAACTCATAACTGAAACCTATTCTATTCTAAGGTTACAAACCACCTAAAGCTATGTGTATTTGTTCTAAAATCAAACAATGTACATTGCATTCCTTTCATGTTATGACTGCCTCATTTTCCCTTTATATACTCCCTTGCCTGAAGATTAAATTTGTAGCATTCCTGCCAGAAATGTGTTGACCCCACACATACTGCGTGTGGTATCATTATTTCATACTTCATATTAGTCTGCTTTGTGTACCTGCTCTCTTCCAGTGAGGATTTTCTGACCCACTAAGGTTTTGCTTAGGGACGCAAGCCGTCTGCAGCAGTGGGCAATTGGCCAAGTAACTTTGGGCCAACATTCAGAGATAAAAGCCATGGTTGCTAAGATGGGAGATCCAAATGTCCCTCACCCCCATCAGAAGTGAGAATATATGCATTTTTTAGAATGAGATGTCTGAGTCAGATGTTTGACTCGATCAAAAAAAAAAAAAAAAACTGACCCAGCCTCCAACCCATCTCATTAGACCCCAAGATGAGACTTTGGAATCGACCCTTTTAACCAGCACCCTATCAGAATAGATACAGATACAGATTCAGAACCACAACAGTGGTTCTCTATGTGACCCATCCAAAGCATGTTTCTTTCTTTTTTTTTTTTTTTTTCTCATGCTGGGCATTAAGTTAAAGAACCCTGTGAAATGCCAGTATGTGTGCTTCATCTTTTCCTCTGCAGATAGCTCCCGGAAAGCAGGGCTTAAAACTCCAGGGTGCATGAATGGGAAATAGGATGATTAAAGGGTAATAAAGCATGAAAGGTCACTTTCTGGGTCAGGACTGTAGATTTGGCCTGGCTCCAGACAGAAATGACTCAGCTTTGCCAAGCAGGGTCAGGCCCTGGACATCAGAGGTGACACTTGGAGGACACCTGGTAGGAGGCAGGATGCCCAGAGAAACAACTTCTCCCCGAGAAAGATCTTCCAGGGCCAGTGCTTGAACAATCTGAGCACCAAATCAAATAATGCTTTGCTGACTACAGAAAGAAGCCCATATAGTAAAAATGGCATTGGATCAGAGTTAGGAAGGGATGAAAGACCTTGCCTGGAACACAACTGACCCTAATTCAATTCCTGGCACCATATATGGTCCCCTGATCAATTACAAGAGAGATCTGTGAATATAACCAGGTCCAAATATCTCCCCAAATAGAGCAAAACAAAACAAAAAATAGCATTATATTGAATTATAATAATAAGTATACATTTTTAATAATGTCTATGGAAAACAATATGGAGTCAAAAAATAAAACCCACCCTATGATGATTCCATGACATTTGGGCATTTGGAATTCCATGGCATATGGAAATTGGTGGCAGGAAATGAACACCAATGAAGGGATGGATGTTAGAACATTGTATAACCAAAAATCAAAGAACAACTCTTTAGCTCTCACAGTTTGGTGATGGGAATGCCCCTGATTCAATGTCAGTATGTACCTTAAATATTACTGTGAGAGTTTCATAATTCACTTTGGTCACAATAAAAATTATTAATAATAATTAAAAACAGCCCAAATACCCCCAGGAACTAGCCAAATACTCTGGAATTATCCCAAATACCACAAGACAGATAAATTGACTTAGAAACTGAGGTCTACATATACAATGAAAGACTGTGCAACTATAAGAGAAAATGAATTCTCTGTCTTTTGCTACATTTTGGAAGGAACTATGATGTTTAGTAAACTACTTTAGAGGAATAGGATAAAAGCTGAATGGTCTCATCTGTATTTGGATATGAAAAACTGAAGCAAGGAAGTGAGTTGTATGCATTGAAAATTAATTCTTGGAATTTGATCCCAGAGCTGAGTTCATTCTGTGTGGGTGCAGATGGTGACGAGGGCTATAGGATGGGGCAAACTGGAAGCCACAAAAGGACAGTAATGAAGGTGGTGGACAGTGTTTGACACTTTGGTGTGGTGGAGATGTCAAAACTTTGAACATCAAAAGTATAATATTAACACTATTATAAACCATGTTTCCACAATAATAAAATATATTTTTCGGGGGGGAGGCTTGGGTTATACTTGGTTGTGCTCAGTGCTTATTCCTGATCTTGTGCTCAAGCATCAATTCTGGCAAAGTTCATGGGAATTGATAGGATGCCAAGGATTGAGCCCAGCTTGGCTACATGTAAAGCAATGTCCTCTCTGCTGTCCTATCACTTCAGTCCCTAATAAAAAAAATTTTTTTTAATTTTTAGGCCACACAGGTGATGCTCAGGGATTACTCCTGTCTATGTGCTCAGAAATCGCTCCTGGCTTGGGGGACTATATGGGATGCTGGGGGATTGAACCCCGATCTGACCTAGGTCAGATGTGTGTAAGGCAAATGCCTTACTACTGCACCACCACTCCAGCCCCTAATAAAATATTTTTAAGTAGTACCTCAGTCCACACTGATAGTCATTTCTTCTAGCAGCCACAATAAGGGTGGCTTTAAACAATAGAAATTTCTTCTCTGTAGCTTCTAGAAGTCAGATTTCTGGCCTCACTGTGACCACAGAGCTGTGTTTCCTCTGAGGATTTGGATCATAATATTTTTTGTCCGTCAGTAGCTGCTGGGTCCAAATGTGTGTGTACCCTCTATCTCTGTCTTCTAGAACTTTCTCCATGGGGCTGTTTTTATTCCTTCTCTTATCAGAACTTGTCATCCACATCACACACAATGATTGCATTGCAAGATTTTTAAATATGGGTGCAAAGACTCTTTTTTTAACTTTTTGAGTTTTTTAGTTTTTATTGACTATGGGGCCAAAGTGATAGTACAACAGGGAGGATAGTTGCCTTGCACGTAGCCAACCTGGATTTAATCCTCATTATCTCGGGTAAACACTGTATCCCAACTGAAGTGATACCTGAGTATAGAGCCAGAATAAGCCCTGAGCTCATCTTGGTGAGTCCTCCCTACCCTCAAAAAAGTTCATGTTCAGATTCATCAGTTTCCATTGTCACAGTGGTCCCTTCTCTACCCTAACTGCTCTACTACTTGTGGCAAGATTATACTATGGACTGGTCCTCCTGGCTTTCATCTCTGTTGTCTCTGGATATTATTATTGGACCATGTTATCTCTTTTTCTTATATCACAGAAATGAGTTTGTTTTTTTTTTTTTTTTTTGGTTTTTGGGCCACACCCAGCAGTGCTCAGGGGTTGCTCCAGGCTTATCTGCTCAGAAATAGCTCCTGGCAGGCACAGGGGACCATATGGGACACAGGGATTCGAACCAACCACCTTGGGTCCTGGATCTGCTGCTTGCAAGGAAAACACCGCTGTGCTATTTCTCTGGCCCCAAATGAGTATCTTTCTTTCTTTGATTCATTTAGCTTGGCATAATACTCTCCATATCCATCCATGTATAAGCAAAGTTCACGACACACTACACATTATTAAGATAACACACTTGGCATGTTCAGTGGGCTACCTTCCAAAAACCTAGAACCCCACTCACCAGAAAGAAATCAGACTTTATTTTAGGGGCCCATCATCCCTTCCCACAGAAGAACAGACCATTCTTCATCATCCTATTATTCTAAAAAGACATGCCTTATTACTAAATCTGAAGACAAGAAATACTACACAGAAGAGACAACACACATTCTTACTTCAATTCTGGGACTATGACAAGTGAAACGGAGCCCCTTGGTTGACAGAACTCCCTAACCTATATTTGCAATTTTTCTATTCATCTGAAGTGGTTCTAAAAATGTAAGACTTGAAAATAGGGGATCCTGGGGAAAATCTGAACAAAGATTAGGAGCTTTCAGTAATTGTGGATGAGTCTATTTTGGAGAGTGAATGAAAAACACAGAACTACTACTCCATGCCACTGAATTGCACACTTGAAATTTGCTAAGAAATTGATCATTAGTGTCTTCACCCCATGAAGATAAAGGAACTCTGAGAAGCAGTTAATTAAGCCGAGTGTGGTAATCAACTCAGTCAACGGTGATATGAAAATCCCTGTTGTCTAGCTGTACAGCAACAACTTTTGTCAGTGACACCTCAATAAAAAAGAAGAAAGTTTTAATTTAATTTTAATTAAGCATACATTTCGACCTACATGTAATTAAAAAAGAGAGAGGATGTAACTATGTCTCTGTAAAGAAATGAGAACCTAACACAGAGTTTCTCAGCCTCAGCACTACTGATGCTTTGTTCAGAATACAATCTGCTCATTATGAAGAGTTTCAGAACAGCAACCCTGGTCTCTTCCCATCAAATGGCTCCTCTCCACCCCATTGTGTATGACCAGATTTGTCTCCCGATACTGCCAAATATTCATTTTAATATAATTGCTTATAATTGCTCTATCAGCCTAGTCTTCCTTCTCAGAAAAATGACTGTTAGCAAGTGTGAAATAGCCCTTGAATGAAAGCCCAACCCCTCAAATCCTTCACAGCAGATGCAGCTCAGGAAATTGATGCATGCAGACATTTTTCCCAAATATTTTTGCTGTTGGCATAAGCTGAGTAACTGGTTTAGAGCACAACTTAGACTAGACTCCATCAAGAACAAGCTTTGTTCTAGTCACCTACTTCCAAATGGCAAGTTCCCACTTCCACAAAGCTCAGACATAGAAGAAAGGTTTGAGGACAGTATTAAAAAGATCCCTCTATGGGCATCTCCCACCTTGAAAATATGTCATGTGGACCCAACTTAGACCCCAGGTGATCAGACACTGACCATCCAGCCTTGAACCCTGGATCCCTGATATAGAAATGAAACAGTTCTTCACAACAGCTACAAGAACCAAACCCCATCTGGGACATCCATAATACTGCTCAGACACTAACACATGCCAGCTCTAATATGATATTCTGACGAGGAAATTGGGAACAATGTGACCTAAGAGCAAGTTATCCTACCTCACCAGCTAACCATAAGATAAAATCAGAAGACTTGTCACCCTTTGGTCAGTGCAAAAGCCAAGATCACGATCTACAGATGACTGGCTGATAGAACCATGACTGGGCAGTATGTATCCTGGGACCAATAAAAAAGCCCTAGTCTAGGCTTTGATCTATGACTTGCACAACAATCCTGGTCTCTAATTCCAGAGGTCTGACTGAGACAATTGCAACTGAATGGGCCTTCTGGAAACATAATGAAAGACTATCCCAGGCTCCATCCTAGGATCAGTGCAAGGACCAAGACCACCAACCACAGAAGACGGATTAAAATGACACTGAGGGAACAGAACTTCTAGAACCACAAAGAAAGACTTCATCATAAATTCCACCCCTTGACCTGTGCAGAGACCAAGATCTCTAGATACAGAGGTCTGATTTTATCACCCAGGATGGAGCAGAAGTTTTCCACACACCACAAAAGCACCAAAGGGAGAGTAAATTAACTTGAAAGGAGTCTATAGTTAATCCCATGACAATATACTTCAAGGGTGGAGAAACCCTGTATCTCTTAGGCCAAGGGAATTCCTGTTCAATTGACCCCAATGTTTACTGTGCCTATGCAGGAGGGGGAAAAAAAGACAAAAAGCACAAAATAATCTTTTTTTTATTTATCTATCTAGTTTTGTCGATTTCTTTGATTTGGTGTGGATATTGAATATGTTGCCTCCATTTTTATTTATTTATTTATTTTCTTTCTTCTTTTCTCTTCTTTTTCCGTTTTGTGCTCTGTCATGTTTTTTATTTCAAGACCATGACTATTATGTGGTTCCTATCTTTATTGCTTTAGTGCTCACTGGATATTTTATTTGAGACTTCTTTTTATACTGTTGTGATGTTTTGCCTTCTTTTTCCCCTTAGTCTCTTTAGGAGATATATGTGCTGGGGACATTGTATCTACTTTTTAGGGATTTTAAGGATCTGATATTAGTCACTACTGTATTTTGGATTCTGGATCCTTCATGTTCAACATCAGTAGATCAGAAAACACTGAACTAACTACATAATCCCTTTTGTAAGTAGAAGGAAGAAAATTTCAGGGTAAAATAAAAGGACAGGGTATCATGGTGCATTATAGGATACTGAACTAACAGATGGCATAACCCCACCAGGAGAAATTTTGGAATGATCTATCAACAGAATAGCTTTAATTCTTTTTTTTATTTAAACAACTTTATTACATACATGATTATGTTTGAGTTTCAGTCATGTAAAGAACACCACCCATCACCAGTGCAACATTCTCATCACCAATGTCCCAAATCTCCCTCCTCCCCACCCAACCCCCGCCTGTACTCTAGACAGGCTTTCTATTTCCCTCATACATTCTCATTATTAGGATAGTTCAAAACGTAGTCATTTCTCTAACTAAACTCATCCCTGTTTGTGGTGAGCTTCATGAGGTGAACTGTAACTTCTAGCTCTTTTCTATTTTGTGTCTGAAAGTTATTATTGCAAGAATGTCTTTCATTTTTCTTAAAACCCATAGATGAGTGAGACCATTCTGCATCTCTCTCTCTCTCTGACTTATTTCACTCAGCATAATAGATTCCATGTACATCCATGTATAGGAAAATTTCATGACTTCATCTCTCCTGACAGCTGCATAATATTCCATTGTGTATATGTACCACAGTTTCTTTAGCCATTCGTCTGTTGAAGAATATCTTGGCTGTTTTCAGAGTCTTGCTATGGTAAATAGTGCTGCAATGAATATAGGTGTAAGGAAGGGATTTTTGTATTGTATTTTTATATTCCTAGGGTATATTCCTAGGAGTGGTATAGCTGGGTCGTATGGGAGCTCGATTTCCAGCTTTTGGAGGAAACTCCATATTGAGAATAGCTTTAATTCTAAAGCATTTCACAGCCTTTGATGGATGTGGAAAAGGGTTAAAAGGAATAAGAACAGCTTCTGAACTATCGATTAAACATTCCTTAGTTAACTCAGTTCCAAGATTCCATCCATTATAAGATGATTGTATATTGTACCACCACCCCCCAAAAATAAGAGAACTAAAGTAAAATCTTCAAATACCTGCATCAATATTAAGGTGCCATCTGATATTAGAAACATTCAAATGTACAGGAAAGAGCTGGAGAGGTACAATAGACAATACTCCTGCTTGAGCACAGTTGACCCAGCTTCTACCTTGGAATTACAAATATTTCCCCAATTGCTATCAAAAATGTTCCCTGGGATTCAATGTCACTATGTACCTAAAATATTACTGTGAAAGATTTATAATCCACCTTGGTACAAAATAAAAATTATTAATAAAAAATTATCCCTGAGCTGAGATCTCTAATATCATAGTCACAAATGTGGCTCAAAAGCAAAAGATTATATGTACAAAGGAAAAAATAAGCAGGAAAAAATTATTAAATGACTTCGAGTAGAAACACATCCTTGGAAAGTCTTTTAGCTGACCCCATCATTCAGGCAGGCTCTCCACACCCACTCCAATCAGACAATGTCTGGCTAATTCTCAAGATTTGGCTCTTTTCATTTACAGTGGCATTGCCTCAGTGGGAGTGAATTATAATTTGCTCCTGATAGAAATAAGAGAAAGCAAAAGTGTATATAATTTGCATAGTAAAAATGGGAATGCTAATGAAGACAAATCACTCTGCTCAGTGAAATGGTCTACTAAGATTCTCTCTTCTACTCTGCTTTTAACTAGGTTTGGAGGGGGAAAGAACTAAAGAGAAAAGATAATTTTATTCAGGGAAGGTTTTGTGCAATTCAGGCAAGAATTTTAGCACTGACTTGAATAAATGTGCACACTTACAAAATTTCTTACACTTAAAACCCATCCTTAATAACCATTAAAATGAGAATGTGCCAGTTTTAAAGAAAGGTCTATTGGGATTTAATAAAACATACACTGAAAACTCTTCATTGTATGATATCGTCTGAGTAATGAAAATCAAACTTTGGAGTCAATAGGAATAAGTTTGAAAACTATATTCCATAACTTATTCAACTTGCAAATCTAAGTTTCTGTTCCTTGAATGGGACAAATGCAGATAAGTTTTCTATGTTAAATTCAAAATTAATTATGGATAAGCACTTTTTACCATATTGGGCATTCAATGAGTTTTTAACCTATTCTATCTTCCTTGTCCCCTTAAAACTCTACAGTTTCAATATAAATGTCTTTTTAAGATGCTTAATCAAGTTTTTTAATTCAATTTCATGGCAAATGAAGAATTTTGTTTTCATTGGACTAATCAAACAAAAGGTGCTGACTTTGTGCTGGGATCACACAGGGGCTAAGAATGAATAAAAGGTAGTTAACAGCACAGTTTTAGTGCAGAAGAATTTACAGCAAGTGGAAGAGAGAGCACAGAAAATTGGCCACCCACAAGAACTCTTCTAAAAGCATGTCAAGGCAGGAAGGAGATAAGCATGACAGGTTTCTAAGAGACCTGGCTGAAGAAATGGGAGCATAAAACAAGATGCCACAGAAATGGAAATACCAGAGTAGAGAGAACAGTCAGCAAAGTAGGTGGAGTCAACAAGTGTTGGGCACCATAATCTGCAGAAAGGAAGGATTATACTGTCATAATGTCCATGAAATAGTGAAAGAAGCTTTTTGTTTTTTCCTTTGTCAATTGTCAGGAGATTCTTGATTTTAAACCACCTTGAGAAAATAGGGGCAGGGGAGTACAGAGGTCAAGGGCTTCAAGTAGGAAAGTGATATAAAGGAGTGATTTAGCTCTATGTCCAAACCACAAAATCAACAACACTAAAGGCAAGAGAGCCAATCCACAACCACCAAACTTTAAAATGTGCCTGTCAAGGAAATGAGCTGGGGGGAAGCAGGGCACCTGGGAACACTGGTAGAGAGAAGTTGACACTGATCATGGGGCTGGTGCTATAATTCACTATAAAAAAAAAAAAGTTGTGAGGGGATGGAGAGATAGCATGGAGGGAGGGCATTTGCTTTGCATGCA
Source organism: Suncus etruscus (assembly GCF_024139225.1). NCBI lineage: Eukaryota > Metazoa > Chordata > Mammalia > Eulipotyphla > Soricidae > Suncus > Suncus etruscus. Next base: position 45,227,402 of record NC_064860.1, on the reverse strand, counting down.
GAAGGATGGTGGTTCGAATCCCGGCACCCCATATGGACCCCCTAGCTTGCCAGGAGTTATTTCTAAGTGTAAAACCAGGAATAACCCCTGAGCGCTGCCAGTTGTGACCAAAAACAAAATGTTTTGAATCATCGTACCTTAATAAAAAAAAAATTGAAGAGAAAATAGATGGGTAGATTGATTATCTTTTTTGAAAAGAAAATCAATACTATTCTGGAATATTAACTACAATAACAACCTTTTAGTTCCAAGCTATCCCAGATATTTCCATAGTTTACATTGAACTTGGGATTTATTTATTATTTAATTTAAAACTGATCATTTAATTTAATTTAAGTGAGATAAAATATAAGATCACTAAATTAAGATTCCTACCCAACTAGATCAAGAACCATAATTATGTCTTTAAGCTATCACATTTCAGTACCACCATAATATCTTTGTCTCTCAGAAAATTAGTCATGGGTTAAACATGGGTATGACAAAGGTATATGGGAAAACTTTTTCTATCCTTGTGGGAGGACATATACAATGATACCTGATCCAAAGTGGGTGAGAGAAATAATAGAGCAGATAGGGTGCTTGCCTTGCATGGAGCCAACCCAAGTTCAGTCCCTGGCATCCCATAGGGTCCCCTGAGCATGACAGAAATAACCCCTAAGCACTGCCAGGTGTGTTACCCAAAAAAAGAAAATGGGGACAGAGACTAAAAACCTCAGGTATGTAATTGTTAAAGAGGAGTAGGATCAGAGACAGATGTAGCCTCTAAGCTCTACTAGTTGTGGCCACACCCCAAAATTGGCCAATTTTTAAAAGGACAAAATGTGTCTATTAGCTTTTTCTCAAACTATGCCAGATGCCAATTTTTTTCTGCACTACTTTGGTCTCTAACTGCTCTGATTTATATATTTTCTTGCCTAGCAGCATTCAATGTAGATGTTTATTTGAAAAATAAATAAATAAATAACCTCCATCATTCCATTACCTTAAACTCTCAAACACCAAACAAATGATTCCTCAGACAGAATCAATGCTATTGTGTACAGATATTCACATAACCAAGATCTCAACAAGGATGGTTGTTCCTTGGCCAGAAAGCATCAGCAATCCTTTCTTTGCAGGCAAAAGCTAATGTCCCTGAGCCACTAACTAGAATTGGCAGTTGTCAAAGGACTTAATTCATACAAAATGTGCCCAGAGCTGCATTGTGGGCCAATGAAATGTTCTATCTACTTCTCAAGTCATATCTGAGATGCTGGAGCACTCTAACATAGTGACTCACATCAAAAGAGAACAGAAAGGTAAGGTGTCTGCCTTACAAGCGCTAGCCAAGGAACGGACCGCGGTTCGATCCCCCGGCGTCCCATATGGTCCCCCCAAGCCAGGGGCGATTTCTGAGCACATAGCCAGGAGTAACCCCTGAGCGTCAAACGGGTGTGGCCCAAAAACAAAAAAAAACAAAAAAAAAAAGAGAACAGAAAGTATTTTTAGTCATAGAACAGTGGCACAAGCCAGTGCTACTGTAGAGACTGATAAAAATCCCTTAACAGCTATTCACCAACACTCTTTCTCCCATGCAGGAGTCCTTCCAGTCTTTAAGCAAACTTGCACTTCTTTGCACCTTGGAATTTAATAGGCAGTTTTTGGTGGAGCCAAATGGATCCAGGACCACCTCACCCAGTTCTCATGTTAAGGACTTACTTCGATCTGCCCTTATCTGCAGCAATATGACATGCTTTCTCTCTGGACTTTACTGGAGAATTGAAGTGGTCAAGAAATGCCTGGACTCCTGCATGTTCGCTCGTTTCCTGCATGTTCGCTCGTCTCCTGCCAGTCTTCAAATCAATTCCCTGTTCCTGCTCATCTTTCTTGTTTTCTTTCTCAGGAAAACATTCTGCAGCCATGTGCTTCTCCCTACATGCCTGGCTTTCCAGTGAGGCAGATCTGGTTTTCTGGTGCCTCCTGCCCCCAAAAGTCTGGAAACTCCTCTGGGATCTATAGTTTAGAAAAGTGCTTTCATACCTGAGCAAGTTGGCTGAAGAGTCACACCTGAGCCTGTGGTTGATTAGGCCTGACAGTATTTCTATAGAAAGGCCAGAATAATATTGCAAAAGGGAATGAAAGTGAAACCAGAGCCCTTCCTGCACCTTTTTCAGAGAAAATAATATGAACACCCAGAGGAAAGAAAAAGATGTGGCACCCCCCCCCAATCACCACTGCAGAAAATGAGCATTTGCCTGTACTGATGAAAGGCAATGAACCCTGAACGCCTGAACAAACACCCTCCCCAAAGAACCTTTGAAAGACTCCTTAGAAGATTCGGGGAACCCTATCCTCCCTCCACGCTGCCTTGCTCTTGCTTCGACATCACTCTGCTTCCTTCAAGGTTTCTTTGCAAGCGACAGATTCCTCCTTGGCACCGTCACCAGCAGCCCCGGTGGCCTGGCACCTTTTACCTTCTGATATTCACCCCTGAAGGAGACTGATTTATGGATGGGTTGAGTCGGCCTAACAGGCGACAGCTTGGGTCTTGGCTGCCCTTCATTGTCAACAGGAGCCCCAGGTTCTACCTGAAGCACCGCCTCCTTCCTGCCTGGTGTTTCTGCACCTGTGGTCTCAGGTACCTTGTGATTCGCTGGCAGATGTGGAGGCTGTTGGGGAGGGAGACCTCAGCTCCCACAGTGCTCAGGACTCGTCTCCAAGTGGCGGAGGAAGGGAAGATGCGGGCACCTCTATCATTGCAAGGATGAAAACAGCAGCTAGGTGTTGAATCCAGCCAAGTTCCCTCTAGGGAACTTCCGTTCCAGAACAGTCCCCTAGCTGTTACCACCTGCGTATCTCATTTGGCAAATGCACTAAGACCAAATGACTTTGGGACAAAGTCTTGCCCAAGGTTGGGCCAGTATTGATGACTATTGCCATACACTCCTGAACGCAATTTCTGAGAGTGGCAGGGTTGGGGTAGGGTAGACCTTCCAGGAAAATAATTTCAGACTAAAAAATAATTTAACCTAGGGTGGGAGAGCTAATACATATGCCTTGCATGCATATGGTCGAAGTTTGATCCCTGCCACCCCATATGTTAGCCAAAATCTTTCCAGAAGTGATCCTTGAGCACTACTGGGTGACCCCAAAACAAAATAAGAACTTGATTAAAAAAATAAGGATAATAAGAATTTGACTTAAATGCAGGTGGATTCCCTGGGCAAAATTTCTCTCCACTGACTGCAAGCATTAGAAAAATCGCAATTCAAAACTCAGTGCATCAGCCCTAGCTTCTAAGCATTTGGCTTTGCTCTGGGATTTTGCAGGAAACATAAATGGTATGTTACATACATACCATTTATGTTTCTGCAAAAACCTTACCCAAGAGAACAAGCCAAAGTGCTTACCTAGCACAATGCTCTTCTCAACCCATCAGCAAGAAGAGATATAATCTCAAGACAAAAGCAAGTTGTGATCTCAAGTGCCAGTATGATTAAAAGCTTCTCCCTTTGAGCATCTAAAAATAAAGTCTACTGTGAGAGTTTCATAAATTGACTCAGTTGTTTTTCAGTTCTTAACTTGCAGGAAAAGAGGTGTGTATGAGGGAAAGTACACAGCCCTGTAATCTTCCCATTCTAACCTAATTATCTTATTGCATGATCTGTAGCCTACTAATTGGAGGCATCAGAAATAATAAGAACTACTGTTCTGCACAGCACTTATGTGTGCTGTTTCTTTTTAAGTACTTTAATGAACATACTTCTTCCTCTAAACTATCTCAGAACAGACATTAGGATTATCACACCCTTTTTAAAGATGATGAAATAAGAGGATAGAGAGGTTAAGTGATTACCCAATATCATGCAGCTTTTCTATTAGATGTGTTACCAAGCTTCCTGCCAAAACATTCTAGATTTATTGTCTACACTCATTTATACCTGTTACTGTGATGCTTTTTTAAATATATCACATGGGTAAAAAAGTTGCACTTTTAATCATAGCTGGAAAAAATATTTCTTTGCTTTGCTAACTTGGGGGACATTTGAAAACTATCCAAACAATACTCAATCATTTACCAATTGCTAATGCTGCAAGATCCTTTAGAATCAACTGATTTAAACCCCTTCTTTCTTCATTTTGTTTGGGGGTGAACAAAAGCAAGTGTTGGTCCTGGTCCATACACAAAAGCAAGTGTTGGTCCATACTCAGAAATCATTCTTAGCTCTGTGTTTGGGTCATTCCTGGTGGTACCTGGAGGACTATAGGCAATACTAGGGATCCAACCCAGATAGACCATAGGCCAAGACAATATGAGCATTATCTTAACCCTTATAGTGTCTCACATATCAATTTGCAAATATGAACAATATTATTTCTATGTCAAGGGACTAAACATAGTGATTCTTATCAGCTGTGCAGTGCTGGAGATCAAATCCAGAAACATGCATGCTGGAGATGTGCTCCAGCAGTTGAATTAGTTTATAGGCTCAACATGTGTTAAATGACAGCAAATCTCAATCCACCCTCCTCCACTTCCTGTTTTTTAAAAAGAAGAATGATTCTCAATAAAGAAATTTCTTGAGAACTAGGGTGTGTGTTTCTCAATCTTGGTCATTGTAATAAAGATTTCAGGGAATAAATAATCCTCGGAAATTCTTAGTTTTGAATTAAAACAATTAGCATACATATGGTGAGGATTTCTTAGAGTTGCAATTTCTATGATTCTATATTGAGGGACTTGTCTGAGGCTAAGAGTTTTATAAACTGGGGGAAAAGGAGAGGTGTTAAGGGGCACTTCTAAAAGGAGTTTGGAGTTCTGTCCTCCATGGTGTGGTAACTGATTCTGCACATGTGTCTTCTGTCTTCTCTAGGGACTTGTCAAAAGCAAGAAAGGAAGAAATCAGAACTTTCAAACCTTCATTTGCTCTTTGTGTGAATTAAATCAGGACCAAAAAAGAGTGGTGCATGGCAGAATGGAGCTTGGTAATGAATCTTCAATTATGCAAAGGGAGGCTCAGAGCCCAGCTCAAGCTGCAATATTAAATCTCCATCCGTGCATCATCAAACACAAAAGAACTGATTTTCAAGGGGAGTCTTGGGGTATGGTACCTGTTAAGCCACAGGAGAGAGCTGGAAAGGAAGATGGCCCAAGATGGAAGAATGACTCAATGAATTTGAAGAAAGGACCCGCTAATGTATCTTGATTTGAAAAAATAAATATTCTTCCACAAAAACTTCAGCAGATTCCGAATGAATCTGAAGGCATAAATGCCTTTATTTGAGCATGGTTTTTTGAATATTAAAAAGCAAGGATACTCTACTCCAACCCTTATGAAAAACAATATGGAGATTCCTCAAAAACTGGAAATAGAGCTCCCATTTGACTCAGCTATACCACTTCTAGTGATATACCCTACAAACACAAAAATCCAATACAAAAATCCCTTCCTCGCACCTATATTTATCGCAGCATTTTTTACAATAGCCAGACTCTGGAAACAACCAAGATGCCTTTCAACAGATGAATGTCTAAAGAAACTTGTAGTACAAATACACAATGGAATGCAGCTGTCAGAAGAGATGAAGTCATGAAGTTTACCTATACATGGATGCATATGGAATCTATTATGCTGAATAAAATCAGTCAGAGGGATAGAGACACAGAATAGTCTCACTCATTTATGCGTTTTAAGAAAAATTAAAGACATTAAAATAATTCCCAGATATGAGAGCCGAAAGGACCAGCTCAAGATATGAAGCTCACCACAAAGAGTGGTGAGTGCTGTTAGAGAAATAACTACGCTGAGAACTATCATAACAATGTCAGTGAGTAAGGGATGTAGAAAGCCTGTCTCGAACACAAGTGGGAGGATAGGGAGGAAAGAGATGGGGGCATTGGTGATGGGAAGGTTGCATAGGTGAAGGGGGGTGTTCTTATTATGACTGAAACCCAACTACAATTGTTTGTAATCATGGTGTTTAAATAAAAAGGCCGGGAGAAGGAGAGTAAGAGAGGAGAGAGAGAGAGAGAGAGAGAGAGAGAGAGAGAGAGAGAGAGAGAGAGAGAGAGAGAGAGAGAGAGAGAGAGGCTCAAGTGAGGTGCCTATTTTGCAAGTGAGCATCTTGGTTCAAATCCCTACTACAACACAGGGACCCTTGAGCACAGAACAAGGAATAAGTCCTGGGCACAAAACAAGCAAAAAAAAAAAAAAATAAACCCAGAGCAAAAAGAAAGGCATTGACAGAGTTGAGGGTGAAAAGTAGTGGAAAGAAGATGGAAGAAAATTTATGGTGTCACCAGAAGCTAGAAGTCACTTCCATATGAGCAAGTTTCTAAACTCTTTCCAGTTGTGTCCATTTTCAATAGTGTTTCCTTCCCTGCAACTCTCCCCCATCCTACCAGTTGCCACCTATTCTCTGCTGAAAGAACATTGGAATTCCTTCAGAATACTGACTTGACCCCCCCCCAATCAAATATTTCTTAGCAAATCAAGAAGAAAGTAAATCTTGGGAAATAGTAGGGTTCTGAGCAGAAGTTAAAAAGAAGGGAGCACAGGAAAGATAGAACAGAAGTTAAGCACTTGCCTTGTATGTGCCACATAGAGACCCTGGAAGTCCACCAGGAGTCACTCCAGAGCACGGAGTTAGAAGCAAACCCTGAACACTTCTGAGTATGGCCAAAAATAACAAAACTAAAACAAAAATCAAGGCATATCACTTCTGAACTTCAGCACATTTTAAGGTAGATAGTTCCTGGTGAGGTCAAGGGGAGCCTTTACTAGGAATATTAAGCAGCATGTCCCTGCCTTGCATACACTGGAAGTCAATAGCTTCCAACCCAGTGAAAACTACCAGACTCCAAAGAGTGTCAAATATCCTCTGGGGCCAGATCTCACACACACACACACACACACACACATACACACACACACACACACACACACACACACACACACACACACACCCCGCCTTGAGAACTACAGATGAAAAAATCTGAAGATGGGGCAGGTAGGCCAAGCTAACAAAGCCAAAACCATTGCCTTCAGAATCACTTTAAGGCACTTTACTCACAGTCATCAAGCTAAAAATAAAATGAAGATGATCAGAGATTCCAAACTTTATCACTCATTCTTTTAATGAGTATTTTAACAAGTGCCCTCTAGATGCTTATTGCTTTGTTTGAGTTTTATTTTTTAAGTACTCATTATTTCTCCCTCCTAAGGCTGGCAGCTTTCTTCTCCAGCTAAAATGTAGCAGAAGAGTTATTATTTCCCTTTTCTTCTTTTTGGGGATTGTCAATATTTTAATCAGCCTGATTACCAGATTAGAAAAAAAATAGCTGTAAATCACTAAATGGGGCTAGGGGGGCTGACATGGTAGAGGATGGAGGTATGGGGAGAGAAACAGAAGATCAATCCACCCAATTATACAAACCTGATTAAGGATTTCAGAGATGGGATCCTCCTTCCAGAGAATGATGAGTTTTGGAGACAAGTGAGTTTGAATACTCACTTGTAAATTAACTCTCCTTTTACCAAGGGAACTGTCTGTTAGTAGATATTCCCTGAATGTATCCCAACAGCTAGTTCCTTGAAAGACTCGATCACAGATTCTTAACTCTCCTTGATGAGACACTTGGAGGTTAGCAACACAGGGTCTGAGAATCTTAAGTTAAATAAAGTGCTACAGGCTAAATGTGTGACCCAAATTTATATCTCAAAATCCAAAATGTATCTCAAAATGTGCTTTGACTTCTAAACAGGGATACTGCATAGAGAGTTCATTAAGGTTAGGTTATCAGTTGGCCACGAATCTAACACATCTGATGTACTTATCAACAGAGGGGATTTTGAACAGACACATGCACACAGAGAGAAAGCCAAGTGATGGAAGCACAGAAAGGTCATGTGAAGCATCTACAAACCAAGAAATGCCAAATCCAGAAAACTCGTAGGGAACCAGGAGACCTGGAAAATTCTCTCTCATAGCCTTAGAGAAAAAAAAAATAGCCATTCCCATACCTCGATCTCAGATATCTGACACTTAGAACTAGGGGAAAATACATATCTATGGTATTTCATTTCAACAATTCTAGCAAGCTCACTCAATGAACAGATAATGCTCTATCCTATCTAGAACACATGGACCCATCACTTTCCATCAGATTGTCTGGCTATTATTATAAAGCAGGGATACTCTACTCCAACCCTTATGAAAAACAATATGGAGATTCCTCAAAAACTGGAAATAGAGCTCCCATTTGACTCAGCTATACCACTTCTAGTGTTTTCTCCATCTCTAGCCTGGTAAGAAGGACTTCAGTGTATATGGGGTTTGCTTCAAAGTATAGTTTTTGCAAGTGAGTGACTAAGAACGGGTGCTTACTATACAAGCAATTAAATAAAAATGCACTGTTTCAAGTTCTGGTCGATTGTACATGAAGCCAGCTTCCCCTTGGATGAACTACAAAAGCTAAATTTTGGTTTGAAATTGTGGGAGATCAAATAAAGCACTTAAGACTTAAGGGGTCAAGACCTAGAGAGAGAATAAACCTACTGATGTTATCATACTAGTCTAGGCCCCATTTTGCCTCCAGGTTCTGGCCAGGTTTTGGGGTGTATGGAAAAAGAGGCCAATAGTCAAGTGTAAACTGGAAGCTGAGAATCCACCACACTGAAGAGATCTCTGTCAAGTCTCATGGTGCAGGGAAAGTAAAATATAGATCTCCAATCTGCTGAGTGCTTGAAGATGCCAAAGAGCTCCTGCTAGCTATAATAGGGAAAATAGGGGTAGTGGGGAGGATCAATTATTTTTTTCAATGAAGCTTATTATGTAAAGAAGGGGAGGGGATGCCAACATCAGCCAATGAGCATGAAGCACCACAGATGCATGCAAATAATTTCAGTGCATCTTTTCAGTCCAGAAGTGAGGAACTTATAATCAAATCTTAGAAAAAGTGTGATTATTGGGCCTGTGTTTCTTAGTCCCTGAAGGTTTCTCAGAGGCCTAGGGAGCGCACCTCCAAAAAACTGCATTTTGAGGCTGCCCAGTGAGTACATTCTGGCTGCGGGTGTCGCCGTCCAATAATCTGAGCTCTCTGGCCTGTGGAGGCTCCGCCCTGCTGTGCCTTTGTTCACTCTAGGGACTGTCAATTAGAGGCAGCATAAAAGCGTTAGCTTTGCTTCGCAGCCACGCACTCTTTCTAACCAATGAACCCCACCACAACATGCAGGAAAAAAAAATGCTACAAATGTGACAATAGGGAAACCTCGCAGGCAAACACCATCCACAGAGAATGAAGACGAAAGCTCAGATGACCTAATAAATTCCAACCACTTGATTAAACTCTTGGATAAGGACCTTAAAATAGCAAAATTGAAGATGTTTGAAGAACTCAAAGAAAGCATAGATCGATCTGAACAGAACACAAAGACAGAAATCAGAAAACTCCAAACTGAAATAACAGATCTGAAAAACACGGTAGCTCAACTGAAAACCTCAATGGATAGCCTCGCCAACAGGGTATCAGCAGCTGAGGAGATCATCGGAGTACTGGAAGATGTGATGCAGAAAAACTCAACACAACAAAAGAAATTGGAAAAGAACCTTAAGACAAATGAACAGGCAATTAAAAAAGTACTCAAGGAATGCGAACAGATGAAAATAGAAGTCTTTGATAAACTCAACAAAAACAACATAAGAATCATTGGAGTCCTAGAAACCCAGGAAGGAGATCTCCAGGAAGAGTCAACTGTCAAAGACATCATCAAAGAGATACTCCCAGAGTTAAAGTCTACATGCAATCAAATCCTGCATGCCCGAAGAGTACCAGCTAAAAGAGACCCAAAGAAAAACACCCCAAGACACATACATCCTCATTACTATGACAAATACCATAGATACAGATAGAATACTGAAAGCAGCAAGATCAAAAAGGGAAATTACATTCAAAGGAGCATCCCTAAGACTTACAGTAGACATGTCACAAGAAACTCTCAAGGACAGAAGACAGTGGTGGGATATTGTGAGAAGACTGAATGAAATGAATGCCTCACCGAGAATATGCACCCAGCCTGACTCACATTCAGGTTTGAAGGAAGAATACATAGCTTCATGGATAAACAACAGCTCAGAAACTTCACAGATGATAAACCAGCCTTAAAGGAAAAACTGACAGGTCTACTCTAAGACAAGAGAGACCAACAAACACAACAAACTTATCTACAAAGATGACATTAAATCCTATGACAATTATCTCCCTCAATGTCAATGGACTAAATTTACCAATTAAAAGACACAGAGTGGCAAAATGGGTCAAAAAGATGAATTCAACCTCATGCTGCCTACAAGAAACACATCTGAATAGACTCAAAATCAAAGGCTGGAGGAAAATCATCCAAGCAAACAACAACCTTAAAAAAGCTAGGGTGGCCATATTAATATCTGATGACACTAACTTTATACTCAGAAAAGTGGTAAGGGACAAAGATGGACACTATTTACTAATCAAGGGATATGTGCAGCAGGAAAAAATCAGACTATTAAACATATATGCACCCAATGAGAGACCAGCAAATTATCTAACACAATTACTGACAAATCTGGAAGAAGAAATCAATAATAACTTAATCATTGTGGTAGACCTCAACACGGCCCTATCAACACTTGATGGGTCAACCAGACTGAAACCCAACAAAAACATACTAGCCCTGAAAAGACTTATGGAAGAAAGAGGACTAGTAGATATATACAGGACACTCCATACCAAAAAACCTAGATACTCATTCTTCTCCAATGTACATGGGTCATTCTCCAGAATAGACTACATGCTGACACATAAAACATACCTTCATAAAATCAAGAGAATAGAAATCTTGCAGGATACCTTTGCTGACCACAGGCTCTGAAATTAGATGTGAACTACAAAGCCAAACAGAAGAAAAACTTTAATAATTGGAAATTAAACACCCTGCTACTGAACAACCAGTGGATCAGAGATGAAATCAAAAAGGAAATCAAAACTTTTCTGGAAACAAATGATAAAGAAGACACAAACTGCCAGAATCTATGGGACACAGCAAAAGTGGTACTGAGAGGAAAATTTATAGCTCTACAAGCACACATCAGGAAGGAAGAAGGGGCATACCTGAATAACTTAATGATGCAGCTCAAAAAATTAGAAAATGACAAACAAAAGGAACCAAAAATAGGAAAACAGAAGTAAATAACAAAGCAGAAAGCAGAACTCAATGAAGTGGAAAACCAAAAAATGATCCAAAAGATCAACGAAGGAAAAAAAAAGAGAGAGAGAAGAAGAAGAAGAAGAAGAAGAAGAAAGAAAGAAAGAAAAAAAGAAAAACAACAAAAAAAATAAAATAAAATAAAATAAAACAAAAGATCAACGAAAGAAGAAGTTGGTTTTTTGAAAAAATAAACAAGATTTATAGACTATTGGCAAAACTGACAAAAAAGAGAGAGAGAAATCTGATAACCCATACTAGAAATTAAAAGGGGGAGATCACGGCAGATATTGCAGAGATCCAAAGGGTAATCAGAGACTACTTTGAGAAACTTTATGCTACTAAACATGAGAACCTAGAAGAAATGGAAAAATTCTTGGACACCTACAACCTTCCACATTTAAGGAGGATGTAGCATATCTAAACACCCCCATCACTACTGAGGAAATTGAAACTGTAATCAAACATATGCCCAAAAAGAAAAGCCCAGGCCAGGTGGTTTTCCTAATGAATTTTTTTCAAATCTTTCAAGAGGAGCTACTACCAATCCTAGCCAGGCTCTTCCATAAAATTGAAAAAACAGGAACACTCCCAAACAGCTTTTATGAAGCCAACATCATCTTGATACCAAAACCAGACAGAGATGCTGCCAAAAAAGAAAATTACAGACCAATATCCCTGATGAATGCTGATGCAAAGATCTTCAAAAAAATCCTGGCAAATAGGATCCAATGCATCATCAAGAAGATCATACACTACTACCAAGTAGGTTTCATCCCAGGAATGCAAAGATGGTTTAACATCCATAAATCTATCAACATCATACACATCAACAACAACAAGAAAAATAAAAATCACATGATCATATCAATAGGTGCAGAGAAAGCATTTGATAAGGTCCAACACCCATTCTTGATCAAAACTCTCAGCAAGATGGGAATGGAAGGAACCTTTCTCAATCTAGTGGAAGCCATCTACCACAAGCCAATGGCAAATATTATCCTCAATGGAGAAAAACTAAAAGCCTTTCCTCTAAATTCTGGTACAAGACAAGGCTGTCCGCTCTCACCACTCCTCTTCAACATAGTACTGGAAGTTCTTGCTATAGCGATCAGGCAAGAAAAAGATATCAGGGTCCGGAGAGATAGCACAGCAGCGTTTGCCTTGCAACCACCGATCCAGGACCAAAGGTGGTTGGTTCGAATCCCAGTGTCCCATATGGTCCCCTGTGCCTGCCAGGAGCTATTTCTGAGCAGACAGCCAGGAGTAACCCCTGAGCATCACTGGGTGTGGCCCAAAAACAAAAACAAAAAAAAAAAAGAAAAAGAAAAAGATATCAAGGGAATCCATATAGGAAAGGAAGAAGTCAAGCTCTCATTGTTTGCAGACAACATAACACTCTACTTAGAAAACCCTAAAGACTCTACCAAAAATTTTCTAGAAACAATAGATTCATATAGCAAGGTGGCAGGCTTGTACAACCTACATAAATCAATGGCCTTTTTATACACCAATAATGATAGGGAAGAGATGGAAGTCAGGAAGGCAATCCCATTCACAATAGTGCCACACAAACTCAAATATCTTGGAGTCAACTTGACCAAAGATGTGAAGGAACTATATAAAGAAAACTATAAAGCCCTGCTCCAAGAAATAAGAGAGGACACATGGAAATGGAAACACATACCCTGCTCATGGATTGACAGGATTAACATCATTAAAATGGCAATACTCCCCAAAGCATTATACAGATTTAATGTGATCCCCTTAAAAATACCCATGATATTCTTCAAAGAAGTGGATCAAACACTTATGAAGTTCATCTGGAACAATAAACACCCTCGAATAGCTAAAGCACTCCTAGGGAAAAGAAAAATAGAAGGCATTACTTTCCCCAACTTTAAACTGTACTACAAAGCAATAGTAATCAAAACAGCATGGTATTGGAATAAAGACAGACCCTCAGATCAGTGGAATAGGTTTGAGTTCTCAGACATTGCCCCCAGACATACAATCACCTAATTTTTGACAAAGGAGCAAGAAATCCTAAGTGGAGCAGGGAAAATCTCTTCAACAAGTGGTGCTGGCAGAACTGGTTAGCCACTTGCAAAAAAAGCAAACATAGAACCCCAGTTAACATCATGTAGTAAGGTAAAATCCAAATGGATTAAAGACCTTGATATCAGACCTGATACTATAAGATATATAGAACAACATGTCGGTAAAACACACCTTGACATTGAGAGTAAAGTCATCTTCAAGGAGGAAACTACACTTTCCAAACAAGTGGAAGCAGAGATCAACAGATGGGAATACATTAAACTGAGAAGCTTCTGCACCTCAAAAGAAATAGTGCCCAGGATACAAGAGTCACCCACTGAGTGGGAGAAACTATTCACCGAACACCCATCAGATAAAGGGCTAATATCCAAAATATACAGGGCACTGACAGAACTTTACAAGAAAAAAAAAAAACATCTAATCCCATCAAAAAATGGGGAGAAGAAATGAACAGACACTTTGATAAAAAAGAAATACAAATGGCTAAAAGACACATGAAAAAATGCTCCTCGTCACTAATCATCAGGGAGATGCAAATCAAAACAACGATGAGATACCACCTCACACCACAGAGATTGGCGCACATCACAAAGAATGAGAACAATCAGTGCTGGCGGGGATGTGGAGAGAAAGGAACTCTTATCCACTGCTGGTGAGAATGCTGTCTAGTCCAACCTCTATGGAAAGCAATATGGAGATTCCTCCAAAATCTGGAAATTGAGTTCCCATTCGACCCTGCTATTCCACTCCTAGGGATATACCCTAAGAACACAAGAATACAATAAAAAAAAAAACCCTCCCTCACACCTATATTTATTTCAAAACTATCACAATAGCCAGGCTCTGGAAACAACCAAGATGCCCTTTAACAGATGAATGGCTAAAGAAACTGTGGTACATATACACAATGGAATATTATGTAGCCATCAGGAGAGATGAAGTCATGAAATTTTCCTATACATGGATGTACATGGAATCTATCATGCTGAGTGAAATAAGTCAGAGGGAGAGAGATAGATGCAGAATAGTCTCACTCATCTATGGGTTTTAAGAAAAATAAAAGTCATTTTTCAACAATCCTCAGAGACAATGAGAGGAGGTCTGGAACTTTCAGCTCACTTCATGAAGCTTACCACAAAGAGTGGTGAGTACAGCTATAGAAATAACTACACAGAGAACTACCATAATCATGTGAATGAATGAGGGAACTGGAAAGCCTGTCTGGAGTAGAGGTGGGTGTGGGGTGCGATGGAGGGAGATTTGGAACATTGGTGGTGGGAATGTTGCACTGGTGAAGGGGGTGTTCTTTGCATGACTGAAACCTAATCACAATCATTTATGTAATCTAGATGTTTAAATAAAGAAAAAAAAAGATTGATAATATAAAAAAGTGTGATTATTGTATCAGAATTAAACCACAATCCCCAAAGACAGGCTTGTGTCAGGTTTTTTGTTTCTACTATAACTACAATAGTTCAGAAGAAGGTAAATTTGTTCAGGACAAAAAGAACATCAATCCAAAACTTGATATGTCAACTGGAAATTCCAGGAATAGAAAGAAATAAAACTGAGTGTAAGAAAGTATGTGTTTATGGTTGTGTGTGTGTGAGAAAGAGAATACAACATAAACATGACCACAATTCTTGATGTATTTAAAGTAAATTTGATTGAATTTTATAACTTCTTTTCTTTTTGGTGAAGAGAAATTTCTTCAGAGAAGAAAGTGGAGAAGTCAGTAACATATCCAAAATATGTTGGAGAAAAAATATACTTATACATATATCTTGGAAATAAATATATATTCTTCTGAAATTAGACACTAAATAAACAGAGTTAACATCAGATTAGATAAAGAGAAAAAAGAAGGGTCAGAGAGTTAATACAGTGTAGGATGCTTACATGCCTTATAACACAGCTGACCTAGGTTCCATTCTCAACACCACATATATTCCCCAAGAACATATAGTCCTCTTAGTACAGAGGCAAAATAGTATCTCCTGATCAGAGCCAAGTGTGGCCAAAATAAAAAAGAGAGAAACAGACAGAGAAAGAAGAAAGTATTTGGGCATAACACATTACATAATAAAATATAACTATACTGATGCATAAGAGGTGTACAATGGCAACAACTTAAAGTAAAATTATTTTTAAAAATATGTAAAGGCCTCCAATATTAGCAGGGCTTACAGAATAAAAATGGAGATAAAATATAGTCCTATTGTAAATTATAAATGGTACTGTTCTAGCACATTAAAAACATTAAGCCACTGGTGATGGGTGGTGTTCTTTACATGACTGAAACCCAAACACAATCATGTATGTAATCAAGGTGTTTAAATATAATATAAAAAGGTGTTAAAGATATTAATAAAAAAATTAAATAAAATGAAAAAAAAACATTAAGTCATAGACTCAAATAGTATGTAAAACAAAAACTACTTGGTATGTGTTTTCAAAACAAAAACAAAGAAAATGATATTCAAGCACATATGGACAAGCTGCTGAAACTGAAAAGGAACAAAGGGGGAAGTACATAGTAAAACAGAATTTCCAGGAGCCAGGCAGCGTCAGAGTTAAGGCACATGCCCCAATTTAAGTAATTCCTTAAACTGTTACACCAAATCAATACCACAGCTTTGGGTCCTGCTTGGAACTACTAGCCTGATTTAAAAAAAAATGTTGCATTTCCTGTGTATTCTTTTTTACTATAGGGTTTATAATGAATAAATTAATAAAGAAGAGATGGTTATAAACTGGTTATAAAGCTGTGTGCTATTTGCTCCTCTTCAATCCTATAGTCCTACCCTACTCCCACCACCACACACCAATAACCTTCTAGCAATCCCTTTGCAGGCCTGCCTCCCACTGCCTGCCCCCCAGAAGCTCAACTGCTAGAATGCAGGCATTTGTTTTGATTAGTTTTGTCTTTCCTGTGCCTTGTTTCTTTATATTTCATAGGCATGAAATCATCTGGTATTTGTCTTCCTCCTGAATTATTGTGCTTAGCATAATCGCT
This sequence comes from Suncus etruscus, assembly GCF_024139225.1. Classification (NCBI taxonomy): domain Eukaryota; kingdom Metazoa; phylum Chordata; class Mammalia; order Eulipotyphla; family Soricidae; genus Suncus; species Suncus etruscus. Next base: position 45,211,100 of record NC_064860.1, on the reverse strand, counting down.
TCTAGTTTTCTCCATGTTAATACAAGGAAAAATTTCATCTGTGTTTTTATAGCTGAGTAGTCTTCAATTGTGTATGCATGTCACATCTTGGTTATACTGAAATTTTGATGCACCATTGGTTTACAATCCTGTAAAGTTATAAGAGCATGCTTCACACCTCCATGTACCACTTCTGTAGCCAAGCATCCTTCATTCGAACTATTTCTAAATATTAGCTAGAATAACTATTGCTACAATAAAACATATGCTTCAAATTAGTGGTTTTATAATTTTTTGTGTGTTTGGCTTGAAAAGTTCCTTATAGAAATCTTTCATCAGGTTTAGTTGGTTGGTAATTTGAAGCCAAAATACCTGTCTTTCATTATTGTAATGATACCCAGAGAAGAAAGAAGATAGAGATGAGGGCTGGAAGGACCGGCCCACTATATGAAGCTTACCACAAAGTGTGGTGAATTCAGTTAGAGAAATAACTACATTGACAACTATCATGACAATGGTAGTGAGAGAAATAAAATGTCTGTCCCCAAAACAGGCAGGGGTTGGGGAGTAGAAGATGGGGAGCATTGGTGGTGGTGGGAATGTTGCACTGGTAAAGGGGGTATTCTTCTTTTAAAGCCAACTACAAACATGTTTGTAATCATGCTCAAATAGACATTCATTTTAAAAAAGAAAGGTTAAAAAATACCTGTTTTAAAAGGAAACCAATCAATATTCTAGTCATAGAGGAAGAGGCCATTAAATGCTGATTCTCCAGTTAAATAATCAATTCTGGCTCCCTGCTCAAAGAAAATATGGGTGAGAATGGTGCAAACTGATTTGATTTCTTGGGCTTCTCTTTGATTCTTCACTTTTCTTGTGTGTGTGTGTGTGTGTGTGTGTGTGTGTGTGTGTGTGTGTGTGTGTGTGTGTGTGTAGTGGGGTGGGAGACATGATATACATAGGTTCAAAGTTATGAGGATTCAAACCATAGAAGAGAAGTTTGGGAATGAGTTTTCTTCCAAACTAGATTCTGTTTCCAATCCATCATGGTGAACCCTTTGAAAAAGGAAATAACAATGAATTGTTGAGATTGAATTTTTTTAATTACATACAGACTACCAGTCTCAACAGAATGTTATTAACTCAAAATTTATTTATTAAAATAAATCTGTCACATAGCATATTTTAAAGATTTTTAACCTCCCTTTCAAGCAAACTATCTAACCCTGGTCTGTCAGTAACTTTCTATCTTGGCACTGGTCCACAGACCACACTTGAGTGAAAGAGCTAAAGTTGTCTTCACCTGCTGGGATAACAATGGCCTGACAGGTTGAGTGACTCAACCACAGCATTTTTTTCTCACAATTTTAGAAGCAAGAATGATCAAAACTGGATGTGCAGGTGTTTGCCTGTTCCTACCTCTGTCCTCAGATGACCTTGTCTGTGTACATATCCCCTGGGTCTCTCTTCTTTCAAGGACAACAGGACTATAGGATTAGGGCACCACTCTATTACCTTATTTCACTTGAATTCCCTCCTTAATTAACTTTAATTGTCTCCAAATACAATCACTGGGGAAGGTAAGAGTTAAGGCTTCAATTTACAAATTGACAGTGGGATGGGGCATGAGGGAAAAGGGTGACACAATACAGAGTAAAGTTCACATAGGTTTTGACAGTGGTTGTCTGCTTAGTCAGAAAAGAGGTTGGAGATGAAGGCCTCCAGACCTTATCTCATCATCACTTAAAAGGTCCTCTCAGCCCCCCAAAAAATCAAAGGCAAGGTTTATCTCTCCACAGTTCATTCCTAGTCTATAAATAACAATTTAACTAATTTGCTTGTAAATCCCTCCAATCTTGAGCCTTCCTTTCTTCATCTATTCTGTTTATCATTAAATAGGTTTCTTCCAGAGACTGGAGGGATAGTACAGATGGTAAGATCAATCCCCAGCACCATAGTTTCCAGGACATTGTTATATGTAGTCCTGCAGCAGGTCACTGAATACAGAACCCAAAGAATACCAAATCTTTGGATCCTTATGTTGAACCACCAGACTGAATCATAGGGAGAGACCCCCAGAACTCTGGAAACCACTTGAGAGCTACAGAAACACACACACACACACAAGAAGCCTATGAATTATTGAATCTTGAGCTGGAGAGATAGTACAGAAGTTAGACACCTGTTTCTTGTATGCAGACAACCCCAGTTCAACACCTGCAACTGTCTATGATCCCCCAAGCATATCACAAGTGATCCCTAAATACAGAGTCAAAAGAAGCCCCTGAAAACCACTGGCTATGGATCAAGCATCACTTCCCCCAAATAAACAAACATTTTCTTGCAAAGAACATCTGAAAAAAATTAATGTACATTATATTATGTACAATACAATGGAATAATCCAATAGCTTTTGAGTGAGATTATTCAACACTTCTTCACTGTGACTGGATTTGTTGGTCTTTCCAGGACTTTTACTATTTGTATTTGCCTAGGTCTTTTTTTTTATTTCATTTTGGTAGCTAAGTCCTTTAGTTCAAGGATGGAATTGAGCTAGTACAGGACAGGATAATAAATCTTATGACTTTGTAACACATTTCTAAGAGGGCATTGGAATGTTTCTATGTGTATTCAGGCAGGGCAGATACTTTGTCAAGAAAAACCATTTGTCTTTTCTTTTACTCCTCTTCCTTCAATAGCATAAATTTGTACTGTCAGATTGTGTATTTCATTCCCTTAAAATGTATTTATTTATTTTTCTCTTTTCATAGAAATTGCTGACTTAACTCACATGTCTCTATGAAATAACTTTGTTATTTGTATTTATTTATTTTTCTATTTTCATAGAAATTGCTGACTTAACTCACATGTCTCTATAAAATAACTTTGTTATTTGTATTTATTTATTTTTCTATTTTCATAGAAATTGCTGACTTAACTCACATGTCTCTATGAAATAACTTTGTTATATAAAACACATTCAACCTATCTCTAGTTTCACTTTACAGACAATGTCTAAGGCTAATTTTGTTGATAATAACCTCCCCCAAAGGCAGTAAAAGAAAAGATACTTTCTTGGGGGGATCTTGGCCCCCTGGACTAGGAGTTCAGCCCAGGGGACCTGTGGCTAGCTGTCCTGCCCAGAGCCCCCCACATACCAGTCAAACACCCAGAAATCCTGGCATGTGGAGTGGTCTGAGCCCAGCCCCCAAACCTGGTGGGTCTTCAGGGCCACGCCTGGTTAATCGGGCCCTGGGGGGAGGCGGGGGAGAAATCCCGCCCTTTGCATCCCAAAACTGCAGAGGCACGGCTGGGCTCAGACCACTCCACATGCCAGGATTTCTGGGTGTTTGACTGGTATGTGGGGGGCTCTGGGCAGGACAGCTAGCCACAGGTCCCCTGGGCTGAACTCCTAGTCCAGGGGGCCAAGATCCCCCCAAACCTGGTGGGTCTTCAGGGCCACGCCTGGTTAATCGGGCCCTGGGGGGAGGCGGGGGAGAAATCCCGCCCTTTGCATCCCAAAACTGCAGAACCGCGCGGGGGCTAGCGCCCCCGCGCGTACTTCATATATTAAGTGTATTCCTACTGTTATGTTACTTTTTACGTATCCAGAATCTTTATTATGTATCGTGCCCTTTCCCACATCCCTACAAAGCTCTTTTTTATTCCTTTACTCTCTATCCCCCCCCAAACATCTCTAATCTACATTACTCTTTTTAATCAGTAGTGTACAAGCGTTATCACAGACCAAAGCCGTGCATTGTGTGTAACAACCCCAAACTGTTTCAAGATACATAAAATGGACACGTATTTCTTTAGAATATTTTGGTTTTTTTTCTCTGACAGCTATAATTCTTACTAAATGTTGTCTTATATAGTGACGATTCTAACCGCTTTTCTTCTTCTCTTTTTGTGCTGTTTAACAAGGAATCTTAGAGAAAGAGTCCCCAGATTAATGCTTATGATTGAACCATAATTGTTCTTATCACCCCCTTATGGGCCAAGAACACCACGTGGCATTGCTCCTTTTTTGCATAGGCACATTAAAATGGGAAAATACTATACATATAAATAAGATCCTATCTAATAGAGATTGGTACAGACTAATCTTATAGTGCAAAGGGACCTTACACCCTGAACATTGACATAACGACCTGGCACAGACCTCAGAAGAAAGGGCATTCCCCTGAACCAGGGAAGCCATCCACAAAACATCCAGGCTGGTCTATAGCATCACCTGGAAGCAATCCTCTACCAAGGAAGACTCTACACTGCTCAGACATTGTCCTGCTCAAAAGAGACTTCCATTAACACTGAGAAGACTTAACAACAACAACGATTTGCTTACAGGACAGGACTCCCTGCATTGCCCTTTGATTGTAAGGTGAAACCAGAGGACGCTCCACATCCTGACTTCAATGTTGGATATACAGATTCCAGGATCTTAAATACAGAAGCTTGATACCAACAACAGAGACTGTGTGAAAAATATAAGTGTGTTGGCACTACAGACAATGTCTTGGATTGGACGATCTAGCTTGCCTGGAGCCTAGAGTTGGTCTTGTGCCAGGAACCTTCAGGGGTCGGGTCTTTTTGTATTTAGGCCAAGGTTATTTCTTTCCATGTCCCTCATATTTTGGTGGGCCTATGCAAACAACAATTGCCACTCTAACACCATTTTTGCTGTGCTCCTTTGACTCTAATCCTTAAAAAGAACCCAGTTAAGATTTGAGGTCAACTTAAGCTAATATGCATGAATATGGAAATGTAAAAAAAAATGCTATGCCTCTAATGTTTAAGGAGTTATGTAAGTTTTATGGCTTTAGATTGCCTTGTGTGCTGTTAAGAAATATTATAGTGTGTTACAATCTTAATGTTCTTTGGATGAAATTTCAAAGTTGGGATATCAGCAAGGGGACTTCTGAGAATTATGTTATGTATTGTCCTTCCACTGTAACTTTACCTTGTCCTCTTTCTTTGCATCCTTGTTCTCATAATTACAAATAAAAAATTAAAAAAAAAAAAAAAAAAAAAAAAAAGAAAAGATACTTTCCTGAATAATATAGACATACAGATGGCCAATAGATACATTAAAAAAAAGCTTATCATCATTTATTAGAAAGGAATTTCAAATCAAAACGAGATATCCATTAAAAATGGCACATATCAGAAAAACTGACAATGATTGGTGTTGGTGTAGATGTAGTGAAAGAAAGAACACTAATTCACTGCTGTTAGTAATGTTTCCCAGTTTAACCCCCTATAGAAAACAGTATGGAGGTTTCTCAGAAAATTAAAAATAGAGCTGACATACAACCCAGCAATTTTACTTTATGGTATCAATCACCAGGACACAAAAACATGCATTCAAAAGGACATATACACACCTCTGTTCATTTCAGCATTCAGCAAAAACAGCTAGGATATGAATCAAATGAGAGCCCAACAACAGTTTTGTGGATAATGAAAGTATGATACACACATACACACACAAAAAAAAAATCACACACAATAAAGTATTATGCAGCTGCATGAAATGAAATCATGCAATTTTCTAAAACTTGAATGGAATTGGAAGTTATCATGTTAAGTGAAGTGAATCAGAACAAAGACAAATACTAAATGATCTCACATGTGCATATAGATTAATAGGATAGAATACAAGGTTTCAAAGAGGAGATTGCTACCCAAGTTACCTTTGACCCTAGATGATAGAAATAAGGAAAGTGAAGAAAATAAACCAAGGGGAGATTAAGAAGAGATGTATGAAAGGTAAGAGGGGTAATATGGATCAGGAATCATAGTATATGTATATATCTAAATCATAAAGTCAATAATAATGCAAAACTGAGAACCAAGTACAATAATCAAACTTAAAAATGAGCCTGTATGAGAACTCCAGAGTCTTCTTAAAGTGAGGAATGGCAGCCTTCCCTACCTTCACATAGCAAAGATCAAAAACAAACACAAATTTAACCCAGCATCCACAACTATATCTCACAGCCACCATGCAAGTAATTGGCCAGCTTTACAGTTTCTCAACTAATCTTGGAAGAAATGCAAATCAAGACAAGCCACTAAAACTTATTAGCCCAGTTCTACAGATTCTGAAGATTCTGGAGTGTACAACAGTATACATGGTCATTTAACACCTTCAAATTCCACAATATTGACTGCCCAGTAGGAGTACAGCAAATTAAATGGGAAAGTAAAATAGAAGCCAACGAAGTTCAATGGACACAGAAGACTCAACTAGCAACAGCTTAGTAAATGACAACTAGCTAGTCATAACAAGCAATATAAAATGCACTGTACTGCTAAGGGGGTAAGTAAGAAACTAGGCCCAATGGTGGATGGAAGATCAACAGTGATGGGACTGGTGTTGGAACATTGAATGCCCAAAACATCTATATTATGAACATCTATATTTTAAACCACAGTATTTAAATAAAGTTTTAAAAATATGCATGTCAAGTACACAGATGGGGGGGTGAGAAAGGACCTAGGGACAGTGATGAGAGAAAGTTAACACTAATAATGGGGTTGATGTTGGAACATTTTATACCTCACGAAATATGAAAATATGAAACCAGAATGATAGCACAGCAGTAGGGCTTTTGCCTTGCATGTGGCTGACCTAGAACCAACCTGAGTTTGATTCCTGGCATCCCATATGGTACCCCAAGCCTGCCAGGAGCAATTTCTGAGTGCCCCATGAGCATGACTAGGTGTGGCCCAAAAACTCAACCCCCCTCAAAAAAGCCTATGAGAATAAAAATAACCTTAATATTTTAATTCTAAGGTAATTTTTTAATTTAGAAAAATATATTCTCCCTCAAAATAATAATTGAGAAACTACAAAAAGTTACATTTATAACCAAAAGAGATAAAAAAAACTTTTTGCATACACTCATTTATAAGCCCTTCAAAAGAAAATTTTGCCACTCAGTTCTTTTTCAATTATTTACAATTCTTTATTGAATAAAGCATAAATTTGAATTTTTTATAAAACATAGGTGTTTAGACACAAAAATTTCATAAGTCATACATACCACAATTATGACATTTTGGATTCTATGAAATCTATTGATTTTATAGAATCTGCAACTCAATATCAAAAACTTTTCTTGCAAAGAAAATTCAGATGTGTAAGTGGGGAGAGATGGTATCATGGTTCACATCTAGTTATATTTTCTTTCCTGGAATTTCATTTTTAATTTAGGCGCCATGAATTACAATACAGTAGATGGGAGGGTTTCTTGGAAAACACAGTTCTGCACCACAACCTTCACTAATGTCCATTTTCCTCCACTGTTGTCCCAAGGCCCATCCTATTTCCTTCTCTTTTTTACATTCTAAAAAGCAGTTCCAGTTTTTGTTGCCTTTGACTATTTGTTATATGCCTACTTTCTTTATATCCTACTTATTAGAAAGATCAAACTGTGTCTGTCCCTCACTTGATTAATTTCACTCAACACGATGTCCCCCATATTCATGTAGCATCAACTTGCATGATTTCATCTTCCTTAAAATTCAATAATCTCTCATTATGTATACATAGCATAATTTCCTCATCCAGTCATCTGCTCCTGAGCACTTGAGTTGTTTCTAGATTTTGGCTACCATGAATAGTGCTGCAAAAAACAGAAGTGATGAGATATTTCCTGAATAAAGGTTTTGGATCCTTGATGTAGATGCCAAGACTTAGAATTGCTGGGTTGACTCCTGGAACAGGCCAGAGTGAGTGCAGGAGGTCACTGACTGGAGCGAAAGCAGCCATTCAAGGGAACCTGGTGCTCCTGGAACAGGCCAGTGTGACTTCAGGAGGTCAGCGACTAGGGCGGGTGGAAAGTGGCCATTCTAGGGAACCTTGAGCTCCCGGAACAGGCCAGAGTGGGTGCAGGAGGCCGTGGACTAGGGCGGGTGGGAAGTGGCCATTCTAGGGAAACTTGAGCTTCCGGAACAGGCCATACAAGGGAACAGGGACAGGCCAGAGAATGAACCTGAACTGTCTGGCTTGAAGGGAGTGGTGATAGGTCAGGCTGGACTGATGACGAGGGAAGATCCAAAACTCAGCGACATCACCCAACATACTCAGGTAGAGCCACATCTCGAGAAGAGACCCAGCCCCATACCACAGGTGGCAAAAGCGGGCTGAAACCTGAAGGCACTGCACTCCAAGCCAAGCCAATAAATGCAAAGAAAGATGGGTAAACCAAGGAAAACATTAACGATAGGGGAGATGGAGAGAAATCAAAACAAGTTCCCAAGTCCACCAAAACGCACAGACCCAAGAGAGGAAGACCTAAAAGCAGCCATGAAAATAGAATTCCAAGCCATGCTAGAAGAAATGAAAGACACACTGGCCAGAGATTACAATAAATCAATAGATGAACAAATGAACCAATTTAAACAAGAACTCCCACAAAATATGACTCCATACAAACTGAATTAAATGAAATACGTAAAACCAGAGAAAGCCAGAAGAGCAGAATCGCACAGCTTGAGAATCACAGAGAACACTCAAAGATAAACTGCAAGCAAAAGACAACAAAGAAGCCAACAAAGAAATAGAAGGAAAAGCACTGGAAGTAAAAGTCCAGTATTTAATGAACAAAGACAAAAGAAACTATCTAATAATTGTAGGTATACTAGAAGGGGAGGAAACAGGGAAACGGGAAGAACAATTAGTCACGGAGATAATAACAGAAATTTTTCCCACCCTCTAGAAAGACACATCTGAACAAATCCAGGAGGTTAAAAGAGTCCCCAACAAAATAGACCCTAACAAACCAACTCCATGACACATAGTAATTCAAATGGTAAGAAACAAGAGAAACAAACAAAGAAAACAATAAGGGAGAAAAAACCCTCACATACAGAGGAAGGAACATTAGAATTAAACCAGATCTCCCATATGAAATACTCAAGCAAGAAGACAGTGGAATGACATATTTAAACAACTGAATGAAAGAAATTTTCAACCTAGAGTCCACTATCCAGCAAAACTCTCATTCATATGGGAGGGAAGACTAAAATCATTCTAAAACAAAAATGAACTTGCACTATTTGCGCAAACAAAACCGACCTTAAATGACCTACTCAGAGACGAATTATACAATGCAAACCCGCAATTATAACAACCACTCTAAACAACACAACTGCACAACAGCCCTCTCTGTCAATAATCTCATTAAATGTTAATGGACTAAACTCTCCCATAAAAAGACACATAATAGAGAACTGGATTAGAAAACATAAACCAGATTTTTGCTGCCTACAAGAAACACACCTACAAGTACAAGATAGGCACAGGCTTAGAATAAAAGGATGGAAATCAATTATCCAGGCCAATTGCAATAAAAAAAGCAGGGATGGCCATTCTTATATCAGACCAAATTGCATTCAACCTCAAAGAAGTGATCAGAGACAAAGAGGGTCACTATTTACTGATCAGGGGAACACTAGACCAAGAAGTGCTAATCCTGGTTAACATCTATGCACCTAATGCAGAGCCAGCAAAATATGTATGGCAACTGCTTGCAAAACTGGAGAAACACATGAAAGAAAATGTGATAGTAGTGGTAGACCTTAATACTCCACTATCACCACTGAACAGATCCACCAGACAGAAAACTAACAAATAAATAAGAACCCTAAATGAAAAATTAGAAAAACTAGGGCTCATAGACTTATATAGGGCCCTTCACCCCCAGAAAGCAGAATACACATTCTTCTCAAGTCCACATGGAAACTTCTCCAGAATAGACCATGCCTTAGGATACCAATCTAACCTGCATAAAATCACAAAGGTAAGAATCATTAGAAGCACCCTGTCATATCACTATGTAATAGAAGTCAAAATTAACTGTAAAAAGAAACAATGAAGAAAATTAAACACCTGGAGATTAAACAACATGCTGCTCAAAAACAGATTGATCAAAGAGACACTCAAGGAAGAAATAAAAAGATTCCTTGAGACAAACGACAATGAAGAAACAACTTGTCAAAACCTGTGGGACACAGAAAAAGCAGTAATCAGGGAGAAATTCATAGCAATACAATCCTATGTCAGGAAAGAGGAAAACGATAAAATTAGCAGCTTAAAGGACAATCTTAAGGAGCTGGAACAACAACAACAAAGAAACCAAAAAACAACCAGAAGACACGAAATAATAAAAACCAGAGCAGAAATAAACAACATAGAAACTAAAAAAACAATACAGAAAATTAATGAGACAAGGAGTTGGTTTTTTGAAAGAATAAACAAGATAGACAAACCACTGGCAAGACTCACCAAAAAAAAATTAGGAAAAACACCCAAATAAGCAGGATCACTAATGAAAGGGGAGAGATTACAACAGAACCCCAAGAAATCCAACACATCATGAGGACATATTATGAACAACTATACTCAGTTAGGCTAGAGAACTCAGAAGAAAGTGATAGATTCTTGGAAAAATACCACCTTCCAAGACTAGAAAAGGAGAATTTAGAAAGCTAAACAGGCCAATCACATCAGAGGAAATTGAAACAGTAATTAAGAAACTCCCCAAGAACAAAAGTCCAGGCCCAGATGGTTTTACAGGTGAATTCTATCAAACATTCTAAGAATTACTTCCACTGATCCACAGGCTCTTCCAAACCATTGAAAAGACAGGCATCCTCCCCAATTCCTTTTCTGAGGCCAATATCACTCTGATTCTCAAAGAGGGCAAAGAAAGAAAACTACACCCAATCTCACTAATGAACATAGATGCAAAAATACTCAACAAAATCTAAGCGAACCGAATCCAGCACTACATCAAAAAGATTATACACCATGACCAAGTGGGTTTCATCCCAGGGATGCAAGGCTGGTTCAACATACGCAAATCAATCAACATCATACACCACATCAATAATAAAAAAGACAAAAACCACATGATCATATCAATCGATGCAGAGAAGGCATTTGACAAAATTCAGCACCCATTCATGTTGAAAACACTAAGCAAAATAGGTCTGGAAGGAACCTTTCTCAAGATAGTTACAGCTATCTATGAAAAGCCCACAGCTAATATTATCCTTAATGGTGAAAAACTGAAAGCATTCCCACTAAGGTCAGGAACTAGGCAAGGATGTCCACTCTCTCCACTCTTATTCAACATAGTCTTAGAAGTCCTAGCAATAGCAATCAGACAAGAGAAGGGAACCAAAGGAATTCAAATAGGGAAAGAGAAATTAAAACTATCTCTTTTTGCAGATGACATGATGATATACATGGAAAACCCTAAAGAGTCCACAGTAAAACTCCTCAAAACAATAAACCAATACAGCAAAGTGGCTGGTTACAAAGTCAATACACAAAAGACAGTAGCATTTCTCTATACAAATAACGAAGTAGAAGAGAGAGAGATTAAGAATAAAACTCCACTTAAAATAGTATCAAAAAACATCAAGTACCTAGGAATCAACCTTACCAGGGAAGTGAAGGACTTATACCTGGCAAACTTCAAAACACTTCAGAAAGAAATTGAAGAGGATCATGGGAAATGGAAGAACATCCCATGCTCATGGGTAGGTAGAATCAGCATAGTCAAAATGACCATCCTACCCAAACTCCTATATAGATTTAATGCAATTCCCATCCAAATTCAGACATTATTCTTTAAAGACTTAGAACAATCAATCATAAAATTTATCTGGAACCACAAAAGACCCAGGATAGCCAAACACATACTAAAAAACAGGAAGCTGGGTGGCATATCCTTACCTAACCTGAAGCTATACTATAAAGCCATAGTGATCAAAACAGCATGGTACTGGTATAAAGACAGAGCCTCAGACCAGTGGGTCAGACAAAAATTTCCAGACATACGCCCCCAAATATACAGTCAACTGATATTTGACAAAAGAGCCAAGAACTTGAAATGGGACAAAGAAAGTCTTTTCAACAAATGGTGTTGGTACAACTGGAAAATTACATGCAAGAAATTTAAAATTGACCCATACTTCACTCCTTATACAAAAATTGACTCAAAATGGATCAAAGACCTCGAAATTAGATCCAAAACTATAATGTTTATAGATAAGAAAATAGGTAGAACACTTGAAGACCTACATATCAAAAAGGTCTTCGAGGATGGAGCACCAATGGCAAGAACTTTAGCGTCAAACATAAACAAATGGGACTACATCAAACTAAAAAGCTTCTGCATGGCAAGAGAAACCTTACTTAACACAAGAAGACAGTTAACTGAATGGGAAAAATCTTTTTACCCATCATATCAGATAAAGGGCTGATATCCAGAATATACAAAACACTCAGAAAGCTGAGCCCCCAAACCAAATACAGCCATTAAAAAAAATGGGAAGATGAAATGAATAGACACTTCTCTGAGGAAGACCAGATGATGGCCAACAAACACATGAAAACATGCTCACCTTCACTCATCATTAGGGAAATCCAAATAAAGACAACAATGAGGTACCACCTTACATCAGTGAGGATGGCTCTCATCAAAAATAATAGGAACAATCTATGTTGGCGGGGATGCGGCATGAAAGACACTCTCATTCATTGCTGGTGGGAATGCCCCCTAGTCCAACACCTATGGAGAACAGTCTGGAGAGTGCTTAAAGATCTCAGAATTGAGCTACCATTTGACCCAGCAATTGCTCTCCTAGGTATCTAACCCCAAGTTGGAAGGACATTCATTCCAAAGTATGTGTGCACCCCACTATTTATCGCAGCACTCAGTATAATAGCCAAGTCTTGGAACCAAGCTCGATGTCCAACATGGATGAATGGATCATTAAGATGTGGTATCTATACACAATGGAATACTACATGGCAGTCAGAAATGATACAATCACGGACTTTGTGGCAATGTGGATGGACCTAGAACAACTTGACCGAAGAGCAAGTTATCCTACCTCACCAGCTAACGATAAGACAAAATCAGAAGATTTGTCACCCTTTGGTCTGTCCAAATGCCAAGATCGCGATTTACAGATGACTGACTGACAGAACCATGGCCAGACTGTATGTATCCTGGGACCAATAAAAAAGCCCTAGTCTAGGGTATGAGCTACGACCTGCATAACAACTTTGATCCCTAGTTCCAGAGGTCTGTCTGAGACTATTGCAACGGAAGGGGACCTCTGGAAACATAATGGAAGATGTTATCCCAGGCCCATCCTAGGATCAGGGCAAAGAGCTGGACTGCCAACCACAGAAGACGGATTAAAATGACACTGAGGGAACAGAACTTCTAGACCCACAAAGACAGACATAATCATAAGTTCAACTCCTTGACTGGTGCAGATACAAAGACCTCTAGATACAGAGGTCTGATGTTATCACCCAGGACGGAGCAGAAGTCTTCCATACACCACAAAAGCACCAAGTATATGAACCTGAAAGGAGTTTATAGTTAATCCCATGACAATATACTTCAAGGGTGGAGAAATCCTGTATCTCTTAGGCAAAGGAAATTCCTTTTCGAATGGCCCCAATATTTACTGTGCATCTGCAGGAGAGAAAAAAAAACACAAAACATTTTTTATTATTATTTACTTATCTATCTTTTTGTTGATTTCATTGTTGTGGTTTGGCTACTGAAGTGGATGTCTCCATTTATATTTATTTATTTTCTTCTTTTCTTTTTTAGGTGCTTTGTCATTCTTTTTATCTCAATACCATAGCTTTTATATGTTGCTTACCCTTTGGTTTGGCTTGGTTTGGTTTAGTTTGGTTTGGTTTTTTTTTTTTTTTTGGAATGCTCACTGGATATTTTATTTGACAGTTCTTTCTGTACTGTTGTGGTGTTTCACCTTCTTTTTCCCCTTCATCTCTCAAACATAGGATGAAAGCCTCTAGAATGACTCCGCCCATTCCGGAGTATCTGATTCTTCTTTTCTTTTTTTTTCTCCAGGTTATTACTTTTCTCTTCTTCAAACAAAACCACATAACTTGAATTATCTAGTCCCGCCTTCCAATGGGGGGGAGGAATAAGGGAGGTACCAAGACCAAATAGGTGTAAGACCACTAAGTAATAAACGAGGCACAGAGGGGACCACTTATTCTAGCAGGCCCAGGAGTAAGGGAAGAGGTTATGGGAAGAAGGACAGGAATGGAGGTGGAGGGAGGACAATTCGGTGATGGGAATTCTCCTGATTTTATGTTAATATGTACCTAAAATATTATTGTCAATGATATGTTAGCCACTATAATTAAAATAAAAATTATATTTAATAAAAAAATCATTGATAGCAAAAAAAAAGAATTGCTGGGTCATATGTATACTCGAGTCCTTTTATTTTGTAGATGTCCATATTGTATTAAAAAAACTGAAAAGAGCTATTTCTCTGACCCCTCCAGGCTTTTTAATATAAACCATTCTCACTATTGTGAAGAAATTATCATGATGTCACTCTAATTTTCATTTTCCTAATGGTAAATGATAAAAAGCACTTTCTCATAGACCTATTTGTCAATCTGTGTGTCTTTTTTTGGAAGAAGTGTTTATTTAGCTCCACTTCCCTTTTTGATGGGGTTGTTAGTAATTTTTGAGAGCATTTATAAATACTGTGCATTAGCCTTTGTAATGTGTGGTGAAAAGCGATGTGTTTCTATGGTGATATAACTTTATATCACCATAATGAAAGTTCCAGAGATTCTGCAGGTCATAAATTCTTCAAACTGTACTGATTTATATTTAAAAATGATTTCAATAATTATTTATTGATTGACAAATGACTTATCTATTCATTTAATAACTGCTCATAAAACAAAGCACCATTAAGTACAACAGTTGCATCATCAAACTTGTAAGAACTTATGCTATGTCTAAATAAGATACAATATTTTTATTATTAATTTATCATTAGTTTACAATATTTGTAATTTCAGGGGATTATTCTACCCCTGTACAATACTCAACATGTGCCATCATCAAAGTTCAAGTACACAGTCATCACCAAAAAGACCCCTAAACCTATTCTTTCCATCCCTTCCTCTTTCTTAATAATTATTGTAGTTTACACTAAGACTAGGAATCTGTTGTATTAATGTTATAAGATTGTTGTTGGAGTAACTGGTTTATATCCTAATCAGGCTGGCTTCTTCTTTGCCTGTTTGTGGCACCTGGGAGGTAAGAACCTCTGGACAGAATCCCTACCCCAACCTATTCTCCTCCTATGGGGGTGGTCCAACTATTCTTAATAAAGTCTGTGACTAGGGAAGATTTCCACTGCCTGCTTGCCTACTTGCCTGTTTATTTGCAAGCTTGATGCTTGATGCTCACTAATGGTGCAACTTTCTGGACCTGTTTCACCCCCACTTATTGTGATTTATTCCCTGCATGAGCTTTGTTTCCAGACCCGCATTCCCCAGTCCCCTTGAAATTGAGGTATGAGGATTTATCTTCAGTTTGTTTCATTAGTTTTATTAGGCAAATTATTAAAGGTATCCAGTCTTTTACTTTATGAGCTATTTTACCAAGCATAATAATCTCCAAGTCATTTCTTTTCCTTGAGAAGGTATGCTTTAACATTTTTAATGGCAGAGTAGTATTCCATTGAATATCCAGCTATTTGTTGATAGATATTTAGGTTGACTTGATGTTTCAGTTTTGTATAATGTTAGTATAATATTGCTAAAAATCTAGAGTTTTGTATAATGTTTTGTATAATGTTTAGTATAATGTTGCTAAAAATCTAGAGTTTCAATTTTCTCTTAAATTTGTACTATTTCCTTTGGGTAAATATGTGTGTGACTGTAGTATTCGTAAATTATATGGAATTTTCATCTTAAAGAATTTCCTTTTTTTCCACAGAAGCTACACAATTACATATTTCCACTTACAGTGCATATACCAAGGTTGCTTTTTATTTACATCTCCTCTCCTTATTTCCCATCCTTGGCATATAGGTTACTCTTGCCTATGTGAGAAATGACATCTTACTATAGTTTCAACTGAAATTTCCCTAAAAATAAGTGAGAGTACACATTTATTTATGATTTGGGAATGAGAAGTAAGGGACTAACTATAGAGATGTCAAGTTTTAAATAATCAAGTAGAAAATAAAAACACAATCTTATAAAGAAGACACAAATCAGTGTACGAGGAGGGAAAGACTCCAATAATATTTTACCAGGAAAGGGGAATCTAGGCATTTCTTTGAAGGAGGGATAAAGTGCTCAGTGATCACACTGGTAAGAGGTTAACATCACATAAGGGAGGTGATTTTATGCACATTTATATTACTCAGACCTGAACTTTGCCTTTTTTGCTATGTGAAATAAAAGCATTTAACTCCCATTCATTCCTGTTTTCTGTTTTTGTTTAAGAGAATAATAGAAAAGATATTCACCACATGCGATGAAGATCAAATGACATCATTTTAAAAAGCACTTAGAGTGCAGTAGTCTGCTCAAAAATTGTCAACTCTTGCTATCACCATTATCTTTTATCATGTTATTAGTATGGCATATTAATTCTACATTAGTACTTTGAGGCATTTAGCACTTTTGGATTAATTCTGTGGAAGCTAAAAAGCTACCAAAGGAACAAGCAAAGAAAAACAGACTGAGGTCAAAAACATGATGAGTGTCTGCAAGTAAGAAACAGAAGTAGAAAGAAAAATCAACAAAGGACATTCGTTATCTGGGAGGAAGGAAGAAAGAAAACCAGGTAGTAAGATGCCCTGAATCT
Organism: Suncus etruscus; assembly: GCF_024139225.1. Classification (NCBI taxonomy): domain Eukaryota; kingdom Metazoa; phylum Chordata; class Mammalia; order Eulipotyphla; family Soricidae; genus Suncus; species Suncus etruscus. The sequence goes on along the minus strand of NC_064860.1, from coordinate 45,194,421 downwards.
CAGCTAGGAAAAACTTTTGTCAAAAAGAGTCCATTTAACACAGTCAACTGCTGTAAAACTGGAAGGGTGGGGAGCAAAAAGAGAGAGTTGTACTAAAAAAAAGAGAGTTAGTTGAATTTGAAAATTGTGTGTTCAGTCACACAGTGGTCACAGTGGTCTTTAAGAACATTTCTTTAGAGGAATCAAAGCAGGACCAGCCTGACAGCCATTGAGGAAAGTAAATGAATAAGTGTTGAGGAGGTGGAAGCCCTCTGAATAATTTTCTCCTGCTGTCTTGGGAGTATTTGTTTTCTGTGATTGAATGTGTACATTTATAGGCCACTGAAACAGCATCCCACAACAACCAACTACTTATCTTCCTTAAAAATTGTAGACAACTATTGTTTGTTGGTTCTGCCCCAGTGCAAACCTCTTTTGTTAATTCCTCCTACCTTCATATCTCAACCCTTAGAACTGACATGAAGAAGAGGTGGCTTTTTAAGAGGACCAACCCGAGAGAAAATATGAATCAATCTATGCCCCATAAGAGAAATCTTAACTTTAAAAAAATGTTGGTCTATTAGTCTTTCTAATTCTTCCTCTGCTGGAGTAATCCAGACAGTTTGAAGGGGGGAAAAAGTCTGGTTTTCAAAGAGAAGTAAATTTGGCATGGTTTTATGAGGGGGTTCAATTTTGGATACATTTTTTTTTTTGTTTTTGGGCCACACCCAATGACGCTCAGGGGTTACTCCTGGCTATGCACTCAGAAATCGCTCCTGGCTTGGGAGACCATATGGGACTCTGGGTATCGAATTCAGGTCTGTCCTGGGCAGCCGCATGCAGGGCAAATGCTTTACCACTGTGTTATCTCTCCAACCCCCTTTAAATTATTTTTATTAGGTATCATGGCTTACAATAGAATCAGAATTATTGTTTAATGCCTATAGTACTGTTTCGTCAAGTTCTTTTGAGCCATTGTCCCTTTCCTCTTCTGCACCCCTTTAGACTCCTCCATTTCTAGTTCTAGTAATAATATCTCAAAGTTTTTTCCATTGGAAATTGTCCAGTCACTGTTTTGTTGTTTCTTATACTCCACATAAGATCTACAGGTATTTGCTTTCACTTTCAGACTCATTGGGCATAACACCCTCCAATTCTATCCACGTTGCATTAAACTACAAAATGTCATCTTTCAAAGAGAAGTCAGTTTAAGAAGCAAAGCAAAAGAATCCTAAGGACAATTAGAAACATTCCAATTTTTTCTCAAAAAATATCAATATGGCTGTCTTTCACATTAACCATGATTCCATGAACCAACACATTCACCGTCTTGTCTTAAACTCTGTGTTACACATATATCCCTGGAGACAAAAATTACATAATGAAACAAGAACATTAGGTATATTGTAGCAAAAGTTTGGAAGATATTTAAACAATGTTCCAACAATGTTTCAACAATTAGATATATTGTAGCCAAAGTTTGTTAGATTTTGAAACAATATTAAAACAATGGCAACACAATATTTTTATAGTTGAAATGTAATGAGGCAATAGAATTCTTCCTATTAATAGGAAAGATAATCTGGTAGAAGGGATAAAGATATAAAATGCTCAAGCATGCATGAACACTGAATTTGATCCCAAAATCACATGTAGCCCTCTATATCCATCAGAAGTAAGTAGCCTTGATGGTCCCATGCACCATCAAGTATGACTCCTAACAATAAAAAAGGTGAACCTCCCCCTGCTGGACGAGAGACAACACTGGTACAACCCCCGAGGGCCTTGGTGATGCCAGGTTCCTTGTGCTGCTCTGGGCTTTGCTGTCGCCAAGAGGAGGCCTCTGATGTGTCTAGCTGCTCTTCTCGCAGTGGCCACCCACACAACAAGCCAGCCGGGCTTCCAATGAGTTATACACAGAGTTTGGGAGCACGCTGCCTGTTTCTGATGGATGCTGCCCTCCCTTCACGATGCCAGAAGTTTTTCCACAGCCTTGGAGAGGGGCTTTGACTGAGGGCTGGGGACCCCTGGCTCAGTATCCTTCACATTCCAGCTGGCCCAGATCCCTCGGTGGCCACAAGGCCCTGCCCCAATCATTGAACTCCTCTGGGTGGCCTCGGAGCAGACCTCCACGTGGCTAGTGTGGGGTTGGGAAAACTTTACAAACATTAGGACCTACCACTGTCTCATCGCTGAAATCAGAGGCCATAGGACTGAAAACAGCATGGGCACTGGCTGAGACTTCTTCCAGCCCGTGGGTGGCAGCGTCCTAGCTCACCTGCCACCATCTCAAAGCCATCCCCCCAGCCATCGTGAGCATCCCAGCGGCACCACCATTATCTCCACCAGCCGGCTCCTCAATCGTATACCTGGGGATTTCTTTTAATTTCAAGAACAGCCTTAATCATTTCAGTTTTGATTTACATGTATACCTCATAAACATTTTTTCTTTCATTTCTCCTCCTCCCTTTCTCTCTCTTCGCTCCCTCCCTGCCTCTCCCCACCACCACCACCATCACCACCATCACCACCACCACCACCTTGTGACAGATGGTTTGGTTTCCTCTCTGCTCTGCCCCTGCTCTGCACAGGGAGAATGTTGACTTAGAAGCAATAGTGGGCAGCAGGCCACCAAGAGCACAACTCCAGGGCGAGGTCTAGGGAGACCCCTCAGCCCGCCTCTGTTTACTGTGCAATTCCAGTCCTTCTTAAGCCATCACCAATGAGCATGCTCAGAGCAGAGGGGCCAGGGCTTCTGCCAGCCAAGGGAAGAGCCCAGAGCCCTGTGTCAGGGAGCATGGCACCGTCCATCTACTTGGTGGACTGGGCAGCCTGCCTCCCTCAGGCCCTTCCCTCGGGGGCCTCCCTTCATCTTGGGCACAGCCACAAGTCTCATCTCTAATGTTCTATGCAATGAAATATAAACCCTCAAAGACAAAAAAAAAAAAAAAGGTGAACCAAAGTTATATATAGCATAGTAGGAAAGAAGTTTGCCTTTGCACATACCCCACCCAGGTTTGGCCTCCTGCACCAAATATGGTCCTCCAAGCCCCATCAGGAGAGATCTCTGAGCATAAATCCATAAATAAAGCCTGGGTTCTACTATATGTGCCCTGACTCCCAAATCTTTTCCTAATGTTGGGCTTCCAAATCCAGTTTTATAAAGCCCCAAACTAAGAAATTTCACTGGTAAGTTTGACAAACATTCAAATCCTCATAGGGCAAACACTAAGGAATCAGTCATTTCAAAGATTTCTATGATAAAGAATTCTATTTAACCTAAGATCTACTACTTGAAACTTCTAAGTATGCCCAGAAAGAGGGTCGGGAGTTTTCTATCTTTGTTTGACAAGAAATTATTTTATTTTTCTTGAGGCAAGATAAATCTATCACTGGGTCTAGTGTTTCCAGTTCACTTATTTTCCAATGATGACACCTTCCACAGAGAGACACTGTTCCAAGACTGATGTGTTCTTAAAAATCTATGAGCTGGTCATCATCACTTTTTATTGTCTTTATTAAAGAGAGAAATTTTGCATTTTTAAAGAAATATAAAGCTTCTAATGGTTCAGAGTTAACAGCTACGTGGTAATTGGCTGTTACCACTAAAAAGAGTTGTTACAACAGCTCTTGTCCAATGAGATGGCTTTCCTCATTGAAAAATAGTAAGTGATCATTGGAAACCACAGTTGTATCTAACATTGAATATGTGTTCTCAACTTCCAACTATTAATTCATATAATGTAGACTCTAATCCCAATTTATAACTCACATATCAATTTTCCTCTTTGTCAATGGTTGATCTTATTTTTATCTGCTTACTGTGATGCTCAAAATAAAAATGTAATGTTTTTCTTTTGTGACTTGTTGATATTTGCTCCTTGAAAACTAAAATACTCGTATAGAAAGACTCACAATTTCTGGTTTATAATCTAGGGCACTGGAAAGCTACTAAATAGATAATTATTCACCAGACAGGTTAGAAAACAGACAGAGTTCACAGGTAGAAACCAGAGTTGTTAAGAGAAAGTTTTTTGGCTTTTTTTTCTCATTGAACAGACCAACAGTATCATAAAGGTCTTCCCTAGAACTTTATGTCAGACCAAAATGAAAACAATTTTGTAGAAACTGTTTTGAAAAAACTTGAAGTGCTGCAGGGAAATTTCCAAAACCTACTTCAAAAGAAATAGACAAGAACACACAGATACTGCACAGTGATAATTCAATTACATGTTACAACAGAGTTGGCTGACTTCTCCACAGTAAAGTAACAGGATTGCCAAATTCTCAGAATTATCTTAACATACAGCCAAAACTCTAAGGTGAGCAATGCCAAATTGAGCCCATGCTTACTATGTAAGCTTTAAAGTTAAAAAGACTGATTTTTTTAAATTGTTGGTATTATGTCTGTTCTTTTCCCTACTAATTAATTCTAAATCATGTGTTTTAAATCCCTTTTCATATCTGTTTTCTAATTAGTTCTGTTTTCTTTAATCAAATTTTACTGACTTACCATCAGTTTACAAGACTATATAACTTCAGGAATATAATTTCTCACCTACCTCTATGTAAATATTTCACACACCCCAGTACCAAAATCCCAGGGCCAAGATTCCATCCTTTGCAATATTTCACTGAGTATATTTATTCCAGTGTCTTTATCCCATCTCTTATCCTGTCCTTCACCATCAAGTAAATGGTTTTTGGGATTTCACTGCTAAGTATTTTAGTTATACATTTGTTACACAAAGTTTCTATTATGTTAAGGAATCTATTCACAATTTATTCCATTTTATTATAATAAGTTGAATTTTGTCAAATGCTCTGTAGCATCTATTGATATGATCATGCAATTTTCTTTTCTTTATATTGATGTGGGATAGCATATTCATTAGCATATGTTGAACTATTGCTGCATTCTTGAATGAGTACCACTCACTTATGGATATGTTAATGGATTTATCGGCATATAAATGAATTACTGCCATATTATTGTCATGACATAGTTGAAGATTTTTGCCTCTAGGTTGCTCAGAAATGTTAGGAGTCAGGGAAATGTTGGCCTCATATATTGAGTTTGGGTGACTTCCCCTTTCTTCAATGTTTAGGGAAAGTTAAAGGAAGATAGAGATTTTGTTTATAATAAATGAAAGTTTGGTGTGATTCATTGTGAAGCCACCTGGTCCTGAGTTTTTGTTCTTAAGGAAACTTTTGCTTCCTCTCTCAGTCCTGTACTTGAAATCCATCTATTCCTGCTCTTTGTTCCTAGTTCAATTTTTGAAGGCCGCAGACATACAAAAACATCTATTTTGTCTGAATTGTCCAATTGTTTGCATACAATCAGAATTTCTTTCATAATTTTTCTAGTTCTGCATAAACTTTCATAACTTTGCTCTTTCGTTTTAGAATTATTTTTGAGCAAATATGCATTTACTGACTAAGGAGAAGTCAAACTTGGGAAGGTCATTTTGAAGACTTGACTTACTGAAATCAGTTCAAGTGCCATCACTCCTTCATTTCAAATTGACTTAGTGTCAACTATTATTGGAACAGTAAGGAAAAAAAATCTGCTATTTTCAACTTCCCTCACCTCAATTCTAACCCATAAAAGACATAAGTATCTTCATCTGTTAGTGGTTTTCCTTACTTACTATTATTTTTATGAGATACCATGGTTTACACCAACTTCCATATTGTTTTAGACTTGAACACTATGATACCACACTCACAAAAATTATCAGTAACCATCACTGTCACCAAGTTCCTTTCCCCTTCCTCTTTACAGCCTCTGTTTACTATTCTGCTGGCAAATAGCTCAGGGTTTCTTTCCAATAAAATCTTTTCTAATTTCTTGCTTTATATATGAACAAGATTATCCAGTATTTGTATTTCCCTTTGATTCTTTTCACTTAGTCTAATCGAGTCAAATTCCATCCAAGTTGCAGCTAACTCCAAGATTTTACTTTGTTCTTATAGTGGTTGTTTCACTGTGTATACACATCACAATTTATAACTATTCATATGTTGTTGGGTGCTTGGGTTGTTCCCAGAAGTGGGATATTATTAAGAGCTTCAAACACAGTTTTGAACATTGGTGTGCATATATCCTTAAAATTAGTAGCTTTGACTTTGTAAATCAGTTGCTGTTTTTGTTTGTTTTTGTTTTGTTTTGTTTTGTTTTGTTTTTGGGTCACACCCAGCTGTGCTCAGGGGTTACTCCTGGCTCTACACTCAGAAATCGCTCCTGGCAAACTTGGGGTAGCATATGGGATGCCAGGATTCGAACCACTGTCCTCCAATATGCAAGGCAACTGCTCTACCTCCATGCTATCTCTCCAGCCCCTGTAAATAAGTTCTTTAATACAATTTTTTAAAAGGAGAAAGATACTAGATTTTGTCACTCATGTGTGGCAGATAAATAAAGCAAGGAAAATAATATCTGATAAAAAGCAAACACTTAGATTCTGGACTCTGGCAATAGAGATGGGGTTACCTAAGGATAGAGGGATGAAAGGGAATGTTTTATTTATAGTGATAAAAGGATGTTCACAACTCAGTAGTAAATATGGTAGCGTAACATGGACCCTTAAAACATTCAGTGGTCCCCCGATATTGCCAAGAATGATCACTGAGGGGTCTGGAGAGATATCATGGAGGTAAAGCGTTTGCCTCTCATGCAGGTGGTCAGTGGTTCAAATCTCGGCATCCCATATGGTCCCCCGAGCCTGCCAGGAGCAATTTCTGAGCATAGAGCCAGGAGTAATCCCTGAGCTGCTGGGTGTGACAAAAAAGAAAAAAAAAAAAAAAAAGAATGATCACTGATCAAAGAGCCTGGAGTAAGCCCTGAACATTATTGGGTTTGGCCCCAAAACAAAAACAAAACCATATAAACACAATCTTAAATACTAATTTTGCCACAGTAAATTATGCATCTTTATAAAGAAAAAAGAATTAGTACTTAATATCTTGAGGTGGATGCCCAAGAGGAGTATATATATGCCATATAGAAGTCCTATTCTAATTGTTTTTTTAAAAAATCTCCACATCATTTTTGATAATGAACCAGACAACAATGATTCATTTTATTAAGATTTTTCTTTTTCTTTTCTTTATTATTGAACTTCACTAAAAGTTTGTCAAATTTCTTATTCCTTCAAAAAACCAGCTCTTAAGCGGTTTCATTAATCTTTCTTAATTCACTCAATTTCACTAGTGGCTGCTCCACATTTTTTATTTCATTCTTCCAACTGACATTTGGATGTGGTATTTTTATTAAATTTTTCTTTTCAGATGTAATCTTAGATTATTTATTTAAATTTTCTGCCAGCTTTCTTATGGTTAGTTCTTTTATTAAATCGGGAAGTTCTCAATGATCATTTCTTTGCATAGGGCTTTTTTCTCTTCTTATAATTTTCTTTTCTTCTTTTCTCCTTGGTTATCCATTATTCTTACATTTCTTCTTCAACTGAAATTCATAAAATTTCTTTATTGCTCCTAAAGTTCTCTCTCCTCTTCCATGAGTTTCTTTGCTATAATCTTCAATTTTACTAATTGTTTCCTCTGTGAGATTGAACCTACTTGTTATGCTTTCTAGCATAGTTATTATTTCATTCATTGTAATGCTCATATCAAACATCTCTGGATTTTTAATGCCCTCAATATTTTTGAAAAACTCATTCTTCTGATATCCTTTTTCTGATATTATTGACCTCTTATTCTGGATTTCATTGAGATACTCTGATTTCTTTAAGTTTTATTCTGATCAGTATTGTAAGTATCTTATATAATCTCCAATTATGAGCCCTTAAGTTTGTTCTCTAGATAATTGGTAGTGCTCGGGGCTTACTCCACTCCAGGAATACAACTGAGGCCATTGCAAGGCATGAAAGGCACCTTTGAATCAACTTTTTTTCCATTAAATTATGCAGCAGCTTTAGGATTCTCAGTGTTAGGATTCTCATTTGTTCAGTGACTGTACTTGGGATGGGAAAGAAAATAAGACCACCAAGAACCTACAACACAATCTTGACCGTATGAGACCAACCTATAGGCAGTGTTCCACTCTGACCTTGTGACCAGGTCACAAACTAATCTCAAATTTTCCAAGGGTGGGAAAAGACTCAGCCACAATTGCTACTACCAACTTAACTAATTAGAATTTTTATTTGGTTCCAGCTCACTGTCACTGCCAACAACAAAGTGTTTGAACATTAACCTAGGAGCTTCCTGACATTAAAGACTTTTGGTCACCACAGTCTCTGGCCTCCTCCAGGTAGGTCAGTGTTGCATAACAGCCATTGATGGGGCTGGCTGACAGAGGGATGGAGGATGAGGTCTTTCTCTTTCAGATCGGACCACGTGTCTGCCACCCTATTCAGCTGGTGGTTCTGAGGTGAATGCAGCAGGTAAAAGGCTAATAGGCAGTCAGGCTTCAGAAGATATCAGCTTTATTCAGTGGATATGGCTGAAGAAAAAAGCCCCAGAAACAGCCCCAGAAAAAAGCCCTTGCCTTCCACAGACCCTTGCTTTTATACATCAGAATCAGGTACCACCCTAGGGTGGGAGCAGAATCAGGTACTGCCCTAGGGTGGGAGTAGAATGTCAGGTCACACCCTTGGGTAGGGCACAATTATTGATTAGGGTAGGATCAGTGGCATAATAATCTTTTTTTAGTAACTTAATAATCTTATGGAAATGTTTACATACATAACAGGTTAGTTACAGCAATGACTATTTTCTGATCTAAGATAATTTTTCCCTCTCCACCATGCCCTGATTCCATAAAACACAATCATCAGTCTATAGATTCAGAGATGCTAAAGGTTTTCCAATAAACCTGAACTTAAGCCAAGTTTCCCTGGGAAACTTGTAAGTGATGTCTGGCCATGGTTTAGTAGAGAGTAAGGCCAATCAAACCATGTCTGTAACATTCACAATTCCTAGTGATTTCTCCAAGAATCCATATTTCTCAGATGAAACAGTGTCTGCCAATCTGCTAGGTTCTCTCATTGAAATCAAACAGCTATTTAGTGTCTAGCATACTTAGACAACTGTGTGCCACCTTACCTGTGGTACATATACACAATGGAATATTATGCAGCCATCAGGAGAGATGAAGTCATGAAATTTTCCTATACATGGATGTACATGGGATCTATTATGCTGAGTGAAATAAGTCAGAGAGAAAGAGAAAGATGGAGAATGGTCTCACTCATCTATGGGTTTTAAGAAAAATGAAAGACATTTCTCAACAATTCTCAGAGACAAAAGAGAGGAGGGCTAGACGTCACAGCCGACCTCATGAACCTCACCACAAAGAGTGATGAGTTTAGTTAGAGAAATAACTACATTGCGAACTATCCTAAAAATGAGAATATATGAGGGAAGTGTAAAGCCTGTCTAGAGTACAGGTAGGGGCGGGGAGGGGAGGAGGGATATTTGGGTCATTGTTGATGGGCATGTTGCACTGATGATGGGGGGGGTGTCATCTGATATGACTGAAACCCAACCACAATCATGTTTGTAACCAAGATGCTTAAATAAAAAAAATTAAAAAATAAATAAAAATGAAAAGCAAAAAAAGGAGCATTCACAGGAAAGGATACCCTTGTTTTGTTTGGCTTTTCTTTTCTTATTAAATCACTGTGAGGTCGTTCAAAAGATGTTGATCATTAAGTTTCAGCCATATCATTTCTAGTATTCATCTCCCTTGGTTAAAAAATCTTTCTTCCCTAGAAATACATATTTTAAAAGCCCCTCAAAAAATAGCTATAATTTCATTTTCCCCATCTTATTCCTCTTTTTCAACACCTGTAATATAAAGGATGTTATTATACCTTACACCATGTAGCATTTGTACTTCATTCCTCACTTCCATTTTACCATTGCTGATTTTGCTATTAATCCATTGTAAAATGGTTTAGGATTAAAAGTTAAACTTGGGGCCGGGCGGTGGCGCTAGAGGTAAGGTGCCTGCCTTGCCTGCGCTAGCCTTGGATGGACCTCATTTCGATCCCCCGGTGTCCCATATGGTCCCCCAAGCCAGGAGCGACTTCTGAGCGCATAGCCAGGAGTAACCCCTGAGTGTCACGGATGTGGCCCAAAAACAAACAAACAAACAAAAAAAAGTTAAACTCACCACAACTAAGATATACTCATTATGACTCATATTGCCAGTGCTGCTGGCAACTTCGTCCTTTGTGACTGGACTAGCCCTTTTCCCTTGTGTATGACATTACAGTATTAACTGAGTGATTCTGCTCATGTGGAACCTTGCTAATAACGAAGGGAGTGCCATCATCACCCACCTCACATGGCCAGTCAGTCCTTAGAAATAGTAAAAGATTCGTGTCACGCGGAAATGAAAACACATACCCTGCTCATGGATTGGCAGGATTAACATCATCAAAATGGCAATACTCCCCAAGGCATTATACAGATTTAATGCTATCCCTCTAAAGATACCCATGACATTCTTCAAAGAAGTGGATCAGGCACTTTTGAAATTCGTTTGGAACAATAAATACCCTAGAATAGCTAAAGCAATCATTGGGAAAAAGAATATGGGAGGAATTACTTTCCCCAACTTTAAACTGTACTATAAAGCAATAGTTATCAAAACAGCATGGTATTGGAATAATGACAGGCCCTCAGATCAGTGGAATAGGCTTGAATACTCAGAAAATGTTCCCCAGACATACAATCACCTAATTTTTTATAAAGGAGCAGGAAATCCTAAATGGAGCAGGGAAAGCTTCTTCAACAAGTGGTGTTGGCACAACTGGATAGCCACTTGCAAAAAATTGAACTTAGACCCCCAGCTAACATCATGTACGAAGGTAAAATCCAAATGGATTAAAGACCTCGATATCAGATCCAAAACCATAAGATATATAGAACAACACATAGGCAAAACACTCCAGGACACTGAGACTACAGGCATCTTCAAGGAGGAAATGCACTCTCCAAGCAAGTGAAAGCAGAGATTAACAGATGGGAATATATTAAGCTGAGAAACTTCTGCACCTCAAAGGAAATAGTGCCCAGGATACAAGAGCCATCCACTGAGTGGGAGAATCTATTCACCCAATACCCATCAGATAAGGGGCTAATCTCCAAAATATACGAGGCACTGACAGAACTTCACAAGAAAAAAAAAAAAACATCTAATCCCATCAAAAAATGGGGAGAAGAAATGAACAGACACTTTGACAAAGAAGAAATACAAATGGCCAAAAGACACATCAAAAAATGCTCCACATCACTAATCATCAGAGAGATGCAAATCAAAACAATGATGAGATACCACCTCACACCACAGAGAATGACACACATCACAAAGAATGAGAATAAACAGTGTTGGTGGGGATGTGGAGAGAAAGGAACTCTTATCCACTGCTGGTGGGAATGCCATCTAGTTCAACCTTTATGGAAAGCGATATGGAGATTCCTCCAAAAACTGGAAATCGAGCTCCCATACGATCCAGCTATACCACTCCTAGGACTATACCCTAAGAACACAAAAATACAATACAAAAACCCCTTCCTTACACCTATATTCATTGCAGCACTATTTACCATAGCAAGACTCTGGAAACAACCAAGATGCCCTTCAACAGATGAATGGCTAAAGAAACTGTAGTACATATACACAATGGAATATTATGCAGCTGTCAGGAGAGATGAAGTCATGAAATTTTCCTATACATGGATGTACATGGAATCTATTATGCTGAGTGAAATAAGTCAGAGAGAGAGAGAAAAATGCAGAATGGTCTCACTCATCTATGGGTTTTAAGAAAAATGAAAGACATTCTTGCAATAATAATTTTCAGACACAAAAGAGAAAAGAGCTGGAAGTTCCAGCTCACCTCAGGAAGCTCACCACAAAGAGTGATGAGTTTAGTTAGAAAAATAACTACATTTTGAACTGTCCTAATAATGAGAATGTATGAAGAAAATGGAAAGCCTGTTTAGAGTACAGGTGGGGGTCGGGTGGGGAGGAGAGAGATTTGGGACATTGGTGATGGGAATGTTGCACTGGTGATGGGTGGTGTTCTTTACATGACTAAACACAATCATGTATGTAATCAAGGTGTTTAAATAAAATATAAAAAAAATAATAAATAAATAAAATTCCCAGATTTAAAAAAAAAAGATTCATCTGCCAGTGATTACTTCTCCTGAACAATCCCATTCATTAAATCCCATGAACCTCAGCATCTTTATTTTTTTGATTCACTATGTCTCTATTGCCAACCACCCTGGTGTCTGATGCTGGGCCATACCAGGTGTTGAATCAACTAAGGAGCCCTCTAACCCCTCTCCCCCAGCTCCCAAATTGCTCAAGCTAGTCTATCAATCACAAACCCACTCATCCAGCCTCATTTATTTCTTCCAAGAAAACCAAATTTTTTGCTCATGTTACTTCTGGTTCCCTATGCTACTGACCCCGCCTCCTTTACTGTCCCATTGTGACCCAGGGACCAAAAGTTCCTCCTCTAGAGAGTTATGGGTAATTTAATTGTCTTTTTCATAGAGATCAAAACCTGGTCTGTTGGCCACACTAGATCAGAAGAATCATAAAATAATAAACCCTACATTTTCAAATAAATAAGTTTGAAAATAAAAATAAAATAAGAGGCCAGAGTAATGATACAGCAGATAGGGTGCTTTCATTGCAAGCAGCTGACCAGGGGATCCCTGGCCTCCCACATGGTCCATCGAACCCAGCAAGGAGTAGATTCCTAAGTGTAGAACCAGGAGTAACCTCTGAGCATTGCCAGGTGTGGACCAAAAACAGTAACAAAAATATTAAGGTCAGAACAATGAAAGATAGGGTCAAGTATGGCCAAATAATTTTCTTTGGAGGAAAGAATCCTCTTCACAGGAGAGATCCAATTCAGGAAGGAAATAAACTGGTTTTCTTTAAGTTCACATGCCAATCAAGTTCCCAGTGATCCCAGTATCAGAGCCAGTCACTCTGTTGCTCAGAAGAATTACCCCATTTATAATCAACATGATTTCTAAACTGAAAAATTATCTGTTCAGCTTCATTCATTTTTCCAAGCTAAAGAAGCACCAAAAATGAAAAGAAGAAATGATCCAGCTGATGATGAACATATAAATCAAGAAATCATGGATTTAAGGGCTTTACCTTGCATATGTGGTCCACCTTGGCTGGATCCCTGAAACCAAATATAGTTCCCTGAATGCAAAGCCAGAAGCAAGCCCTGAGCATCACTGGGTGTGGCCCAAAAACAAAAAGGAAAACAAACAAACAAATAAGAAATGACATTTGTCCTCTGTTAACTTACCTCTAACAAATTTCCCTTCTGTGTTCTATCAGTTTGAGGTTGGTTCAGGAAAGTGACTGATTTGTCATTCCAGTGTATTATATTTACATTGTCATGGGTATATGGAACACTTGTTCTTATCCTAGAAGGCAAGTTGTGGGGATGATTTTGGAGAAATAGCAAGCTTTTGAGGTCAGAAGTTGAGAATGAGGAATAGGGTCCATTTTTCGTCCTGGCTGTTTTTGTGGGAAAAAAAAATATTTTTTTCTACACAAAACTGTCAGGAAGAGAAAATGTTCCACATATTTTAAATGCAATATGTCCATTATCAATTGATTTTTTAAGGTATAATAGTCTTTTTATTTCAAAAAGCAGATGAAAATGAAAAACTGTTAGCTATTCTCAGAATCATATGATCATAATTATCAATTTTAATTCCTATTGCAAGTACTTTCAACCACAGTGAAGTGATTTATCATCAACTATATCTCAGGGTTTTAATTGTGCGCATTTGAATGTATTTGCATATTCACAGCACACTTCATCATTTTTGCTCCTGATAAAACACTTTTAAAGGAAACTATGCTCTGTCAATCCAAAATAAAATGCTTTGTTCTTGAATCTCTCCAAAGTATGGGTAATTGCAGTCATATTCAGAACACATTCAGAATTAAAGCTAACCTGGAATAGTTTAGAGAATAGTAGCACAACACTTGGATCTCAATAAAGCTAGTCTCGATGCCCAGATTTAATGGTATTCACACTCACACTCTCTATAATGTTATTTAACAATTCTTTGTGTGACAATCGAAACTGGAGCATCAGTATTTCCCTTGGAAATGAAACTTTCTAAAAGCCAATCTCCTTCCTGCCTCCCAAAAGAGTGAAGGAGTATAAAGAGAAAGAAGCTGCTGGATAAAGTGTCCAAAAGATGAAACAATAACCAATCGGGTCTTTTTTTCTGTGTCACCTCCTCTTGTCTTTCTTCCATATCTGCCTCATGGCCTCGAGAGTGTATTTTTCTTCTCAGAGAACAAAATAAGCTCAGAGAGCTAGGAATAAGCTAATACATCACATATAAAAAGAAAAAAGAGTCGGAAGAGAGAGATAGTACATCAGGTAGGATAGTATAGCAGGTTGACTTGCATAAAGCCAACCTGGGTTAGATTCCCAACAATGCATCTGCTCCCCCTAACCCCACAAGGAGTGATCTCTGAGCACAGAGCCAAGAGTAACCCCTAAAGGAAGGAGGGAGTGAGGGAAGGAGGAAGGAAGGAAGGAAGGAAGGAAGGAAGGAAGGAAGGAAGGAAGGAAGGAAGGAAGGAAGGAAGGAAGGAAGGAAGGGAAGGGAAGGGAGGGAGGGAGGGAGGGAGGGAGGGAAGGGAGGGAGGGAGGAAAGGAGGGAGGGAAGAAGGGAGGAAGGGAGGGAGGAGGGAGGGAGGAAGGGAGTGAGGGAGGGAGGAAGGAAGGAAGGAAGGATGGAGGAAGGAAGGGAGGGAGGAAGAAAGGGAGGGAGGAAGGGAGGGAGGAAGAGAGGGAAGGAGGGAGGGAGGAAGGGAGGGAGAAAGAAGGGAGGGAGGGAGGAAGGAAGGAAAAGAGAGAGGGAGGGAGGAGGGAGGGAGGAAGAAGGGAGGGAGGAAGGGAAGGAGAGAGGGAGGGAGGGAGGGAGGAGGAGGAAGGGAGGGAGGGAGGAAGGAAGGAGGGAGGAAGGGGGGAGGGAGGGAGGGAAGGAGGGAGGGAGGGAGGAAGAGAGGGAGGAAGGGAGGGAAGGAGGGAGGGAGGGAGGAAGAGAGGGAGGAAGGGAGGGACGGACGGCGGGAGGAAGGGAGGGAGGAAGGGAGGGAAGGAGGGAGGGAGGGAAGGAGGGAGGAAGAAAGGGAGGGAGGAAGAAGGGAGGGAGGAAGGACATGAGAGAGGGAGGGAGGAGGGAGGGAGGAAGGGGGGAGGGAGGCAGGGAAGGAGAGAGGGAGGGAGGAGGGAGGGAGGAAGAAGGGAGGGAGGAAGGGAAGGAGAGAGGGAGGGAGGGAGGGAGGAGGGAGGGAGGAAAAGGAAGGGAGAGAGGGAAGAAGGGAGGGAGGGAGAGAGGGAAGGAAGGAGGGAGGGAGGAAGGGAGGGAGGAAGGAGGGAGGGAGAAAGGGAAGGAAGGAGGGAGGGAGGAAGGGAGGGAGGAAGGAGGGAAGGAGGAAGGGAGAGAGGGGAGGAAGGAGGGAGGAGAAAAATAAGTATAAGAAAGAAAACAGGGGGGCCGGGTGGTGGCGCTAAAGGTAAGGTGCCTGCCTTGCCTGCGCTAGCCTTGGACGGACCGCGGTTTGATCCCCCGGTGTCCCATATGGTCCCCCAAGCCAGGAGCGACTTCTGAGCGCATAGCCAGGAGTAACCCCTGAGCGTCACCGGGTGTGGCCCAAAAAACAAAAAAAAAAAAAAAAAAGAAAGAAAGAAAACAGGTAATAATAAGCCTTTTAGTGGGTTCAAGAGGAATTCACATACAACTTTACCTCCAAACACAAAAAAACTAATAACTCTCAAGAACTCACTGACCATTTTGTTTATACATTCCACTTATTTAATTCTTCCTCTTATTTGCACACCTAAAATGCATGCTCATTTAAATTCCTAGGTAATAGAGAAATATCAGGCAAGGCTGAAGATTGTTCATTGAAAATTAACCCCAATCTAGTCAAGTGTACTCTTGCAGTTCTCAGCATCAATGCAGAAGGTGTTAGCTTGCACCATAGCACTTTATAATCTAGCTGCATAATATGTAAATCATAAAGGAACAAAAGGAGCAAGGATGTGGCTGAGAGGTAGGGTGCAAGCTTCATAGGTAAAATCTGATTCATCCAGAAGAGAAAAAGAGTTGAATGACAGGCCATTATGGGAAAAATGTAGATTTGTATATGTGGAAAGAATTGCATCATGATTTAATTTTAAATTTTTTAACATTTGTTGTTGTTGGGCGGCACGATAGCACAGAGGTAGGTTGTTTGTTTGCCTTGATAGCACAGCGGTAGGTTGTTTGTTTGCCTTGCATGTGACAGGTCCAGAACGGACCTGGTTCAATCTCCAGTGTTCCATACGGTCCTCCTAGCCAGAGGGGAATATATTAAGCTGAGAAGCTTCTGCACCTCAAAGGAAACAGTGCCCAAGATATGAGAACCACCCACTGAGTGGGAGAAACTATTCATCCAATACCCATCAGATAAGGGGCTAATCTCCAAAATATACAAGGCACTGACAGAACTTCACAAGAAAAAAAAAAACATCTAATCTCATCAAAAATGGGGAGAATAAATGGACAGACACTTTGTCAAAGAAGAAATACAAATGGCCTAAAGGCACATGAAAAAATTCTCCACATCACTAATCATCAGGGAGATGCAAATAAATACAACTATGAGGTACAACCTCACTCCACAGAGATTGGCACATATCACAAAGAATGAGAACAAGCAGTGCTGGTGGGGTTGTGGAGAGAAAGGAACTGCTGGTGGGAATGCCTTTATGGAAAGCAATATGGAGATTCTTCCAAAACCTGGAAATTGAGCTCCCATACAATCCTGCTATACCACTCCTAGGGATATACTCTAGGAACACAAAAATACAATACAAAAATCCCTTCCTCACTCCTATATTCAGTGCCTATATTGCAGCACTATTTACAATAACCAGACTCTGGAAACAACCAAGATGCCTTTCAACAGATAAATGGCTAAAGAAACTATGGTACATATATACAATGGAATATTATGCAGTGGTCAGAAGAGATGAAGACATAAATTTTTCCTATACATGGATGTACATGAAATCTATTATGCTGAGTGAAATAAGTCAAAGAGAGATAGATAGAAGCAAAATGGTCTCATTCATCTATGGGTTTTAAGAAAAATAAAAGACATTTTTGCAATAATTCTCAGAGACAAAAGAGAGGAGGACTGGAAGGTCCAGCTCACGACATGAAGCTCACCACAAAGAGTGATGAGTGCAGTTAGAAAAATAACTACATTGAGAACTATCCTAACAATGTGAATGAATGAGGGAAGTGGAGAGCCTGTCTAGAGTATAGGCGGGGGGTGGGGTGAAGAGGAGGGAGATTTGGGACATTGGTAATGGGAATGTTGTACTGGTGAAAGGGGTGTTCTTTACATGACTGAAACCCAATTACAATCATATTTGTAATCAAGATATTTAAATAAAGATATTAATAGAATGAAAATCAAGAATAGATTAATTAAGATTAATTAATTAAGGTTAAGAATTAGGATGAATGTAGGGGCCAGAGAGATAGCATGGAGGTAAGGCGTTTGCATGCAGAAGGTCGTGGTTCAAATTCTGGCTTCCCATATGATCCCCTGAGCCTGCCAGGAGCGATTTCAGAGCATAGAGCCAAGAATAACCCCTGATCACTGCCGGGTGTGATTCAAAAACCAAAAAAAAAGAAAAGAAAGAAGAAAGAAAGAAAGAAAGAAAGAAAGAAAGAAAGAAAGAAAGAAAGAAAGAAAGAAAAGAAAGAAAAGAAAGAAGAAAGAAAGAAAGAAAGAAAGAAAGGAAAAGAAAGAAAGAAAGAAAGAAAGAAAGGAAGGAAGGAAGGAAGGAAGTGAAGGAAGGAAGGAAGGAAGGAAGGAAGGAAGGAAGGAAGGAAGGAAGGAAGGAAGGAAGGAAGGAAGAGAAGGAAGGAAGGAAGGAAGGAAGGAAGGAAGGAAGGAAGAAAGAAAGAAAGAAAGAAACAAAGAAAGAAAGAAAGAAAGAAGGAAGGAAGGAAGGAAGGAAGGAAGGAAGGAAGGAAGGAAGGAGGAAGGAAGAAAGAAAAGAAAGAAAGAAGAAGAAAGGAAGAAAGAAAGAAAAAAGAAAAAGAAAGAAAGAAAGATAGAAAAGAAAGAAAGAAAGAAGAAAGTAAGGAAAGAAAGAAAGAATGAAAAAAAGAAGGAAAGACAGAAGAATGAAAGAAAGAAGAATGAAAGAAAGGAAAGAAAGAAAGAAAGAGGGAGAGAGTGAAAGAAAGAAAGAAATAAAGAAAAGAGAAGAAAGAAAGAAAGAAAGGAAAGAAAGAAAGAAGAGAAAGAAAGAAAGAAAGAAGAGAGAGGAAAGAGAGAGAGGAAGGATGGAAGGAAGGAAGAAAGAAAGAAAGAAAAGAAAGAAGGAAAGGAAGGAAGGAAGGAAGGAAGGAAGGAAGGAAGGAAGGAAGGAAGAAGGAAGGAAGGAAGGAAGGAAGGTAGGAACGGAGGAAGGAAGGAAGGAGGAAGGAAGGTAGGAAGGAAGGAAGGAAGAGAAGGAAAGGAAGGAAGGAAGGAAGGAAGGAAAGAAGATGAATGTATCAAGAGAGTAGAACATATCTGGTTGCAAAATGACAGGAGTATCTGAAGAGTGCCTCACAGAACCTCAACCTTGACGGATAGAGAGTAAAGGAAAGAAATAGAAGCTAAGACATCTAAGAAGAGGCAAAAATGAACAAAAACAATTATCTGGGTATCCAATTTCTAGGGAAAAAAGTGAAAAGGTGTAAAATAAAAATACATGAGTTGGTGAGACCTCTCGAGGCTCCATATTTCTAACCCCTGGGGACGGGTCTGATAAATCAGGGTAGCTGAGAAGAATTTAAGCCAGTCAAAAATTAATCGGAGTTAGTCTTGCTCTTCATGGCCTTTCTACCTCATGGCCTCTCTCTGCCATGTACTACCTATCTGCCATGTGCTCTCACTCTCCTGAGCCCAAAACCTTTCTTTAGTCAAACCAACTCCTAATCCCAGGTGAGGAAAGGCCAAGTCAGATACAAAAGCAACTATGCAGTGTACTTTTACATACCAAAAGAAGAGGTTAGGGGAAAAGGAATTTGGGGAAAACACTTTTGTTCGGGGTTGGTAGCTGGATATTACCTTACAGAAAGAGACTAAGAACTTGAGCAGAGCCTTAAAACTTCAAGTAAACCAGCATTTCTAGTGATCATTCAATGACTGACTTGGGATTCCCACGTTGACCACATCCCCCAAAAACCAATAAAGAAAAATTCTGGATCAGAACAAGAACTGACGAGAATCTAGCTGTGAAAAGAAGAAAATGGGACACTGTCTTTATGGAAAAAAGAAGGTTCTCTCTTTTGACAGATAGGGGCATTGAAGGAAGTTCAAGGAATTTCTTTAAAGTGGTTTTATCATTCATGTGGGACCAGAAATAGAATTCTTCCATCTTAACTTCCTTTGTTGTTGCCATCTCTAACCTATGCTCTTTCATTCATAAATGACTTTGCAGCTATACAGGCCATAATTCAGGGGCCATGATGTTTCAGGGAAGGTTTTATATCTGTTTCCATAATTCTTCTGGTTATTATGCTCTGAAAACACCAGCTGTGCCTGACAAGTAGTCAACAGAGAAAGAGAAGAATTCATTTATGAAGCAAAGGACAAAAATAGTTTGCCTGGCATTTTACATAGTGCTCTTTGGGCCCCAGGTCAAACAGTTCAGTGAGAATTTTCTTTAGCAACCTAAACTTATTTGCTTTCTTTCATGGCATCAAAATGATTTTCAGTGTCTATTCAGGTAGCAGTGGACATGAGGTTCTATCAAATGTCACACAGTTGGATACCAGCTAAAATGGAAATTATAGGATTTAAACAAATCAAGGGCATGTCATTGAGGACACCAAGACATTTTCCTCGTGATCATGAAGAAGCTATAATATTGAAAATTGTCTTAAATGAAGAGTAGAAAAACAAACTCTAAAACATTTCCCTATGGAAATGTCACAACAGCATCAGATATATTCACTTTTAGAGGTGATTTTGCCCTCAGGGGTAAGATTAAAAAAATTTGCTTCCTAATGAGAAAAAAATGCATTTAATAAGTAAAAACACAGTTAAACAACCCAAATTCACTGCTCATTTTCTTTTTTCTTGGTGAATGGAGAGGCCTGATTTCTGAGCTATCTCCCCAGCCATCACTCAATATCTTTGTGATGTTTAGGCAAGTCTTGCGATATCTGAGTGTCTGCTTCCTCCCTGAGCAAGTTGGCTCAGAGATACCTGTAGATGATCTTTGGTTTATAGAGAAAATAATGTATGAAAGTATCTCACTGAATGTACAGAACCTTCTAAGAATATATGTAAAATGCAGCTAGAATAATTTCCATGCAATCATCTCATGCTAACTTAAGAAAAATATGACAAATTTTTAGTAAAAGTTTGAACAGTCACTATGATCTACCATAGGTTTTTTTTTTATCATATTGTATTTAAAAAAAAAAAGTGGACTAATGGATTCTTTTCAGTCTGAGAGAATAAAATCATTTTCTATCCATATGTACAAGCTACCCCATTCATTCATTTTATTCTCTCATAAATCTATATATACAAAATCCAGAGATCTTAGCTGGGGATTATGCAGAAACTCTAGAGAGAAATCTCATTCCAAGTTGATTCATTTGTGGCTGCAGCTCTGAGCTGCTATTTCCTTGCTGGCTCTTAACTAGGCTGCTCTTTGCTCAGAGAGCACCCTCCCTCATTCCTTCACATGCGGCCTTCTCCATCTTTAAAGTCAGTGAGTGAACGAGCCCCAAATCTCAGGCTTTATCTGTCAGGCTTCTCTTCTGCTACCTGCTAAGAAGTCTTCTACTTGGAAGAAGGCATGTGATTAATCAGGCCCACTCAAATAATTGTTAAGATGAACTGTTTGCCCTCTAACATAATATACTCGTGGGAGTGATATTTTATTATATTTCCAGCTTTATTGGATATGGGAAGAACACTCTTATGGAAGTGACTGTCTAAATTTTGCCTAGCATTAAAGAAGCAGGGTCAAAAGTTAAAAACATGGATTTTGGTGGAGTTTGACTTGGATTCAAATTTCTGCTTCCTACTTGCCAGACTCTCTTTGTCAATTCAAGGTAGTTGCTGAATCTCTCTAAGTTTCATTTTCCGTAAATTGCTGGCTACTTAGGAACAAGAAGTACCAATAGCTCTTTCCCGAATGATTTAACGAGTGTCCAAAACATGACAGTATTCAATTATATATGAAAGAATGAATGAATGATAGAACTAACCTTCAAGGTCTCTCTTCACTGTCATTTGTGTGTAGTTTTATTTGACTTGAGTTATTGAGTTGATCCAAGTACCTGAATCATGGAATTTCGACACACAAGAAAAACACAGCAATAAAGTGACACAAAGCTAAGTCAACAGTGAGAAAACAAAGAGAGCACAAGTCAAGCAGAATTGTGATTTAGATTTACCAAATAGATTTACCAAATCAAGTTAAAGGGAGAATTGATGAGTTTCCTTCCTTTTCTCAGCAGCTCAGCAGCTTGAATTGGCTTTTTGGCTTCACTGCAGTAGTTCTTCCCCTTCCTGGACTCCAGGATGTAGCTGATTCTCTTCATCCTTCATGTCTTGCTCTTTGTTGTGTTTCATCTTTTTATTGGAACAGGTTTTATCATAAACCCCCCTCAAAGCTCAGTAAGAAGCAGACAGACTACAACAACAGGTAATCCAATGAAAAAAATTTTATTTGCTAAATTCCAGCAATTTCAAAAACATGAAGATTTTTCTTGGGTAGCAAAGCACAGTGAGAGGAGTCCCATATAAGAGAGCCAGTGCACTGAGATACAGAAGTACAATTTCAGATTCTTTCAATGGAATAAATTGTGAGTACAAAGTTAGAAATTTTGGAGAGCTAAACTATAGTTACAAGCCCCAAGGCAAGAACTTAAAGGTATTATTCTAGCCTCATAACTCATTTTTCTAGCCCTCATTCCATGATACCGTTCAGTCCAGAAAACTTCAATTAAGGTCTGTGAAAATTTTATCATCTAAATGGATTCAAGTTATGTATAAAAAGATGATTATTCTGACTGAGTTGCCTAGACTGAGATGGAGGTAAAGAAAAGGAGATTTGGGGGCTATAGTTCCAAATAGTTCAGTGGGTAAGTTGCTTGTCATGCATGCAGCCTATCCAGGTTCAATTCCTGCCACCCTGTATGGTCTCTAAGCCCCCTGAGCACAGAACCAGGAGTAAGTCCTGAGCACAGTCAGGTGTGGCCCAAAAAGGAGAGAGGGAGTAAAGGAGAGAAGGGGGGACAGATTTTGAGTTATTATAAGACAGGAATGTTTTCATCAAAAACGCTGAGACATAAGATGACTCCAATGAGGTGGTTATTAAATAAATTAATAATTACTAAAATGAGCTTTAGTTTATACCTTGAAGTCCCTAAAACCACTTACCAAGTTACCACTGAAGAAAATTCAGTGATTTAATGATGAGTCTGATGCCATCTTGGTTTGTATACACAAAGCCATGGATTCAATCTCAAGCACTACAAAAAGAAGTTTATGAAACTTAAAAGTAATTACGTCATTTTAAATAAGTCAAGAAGTACAAGAATTGTTGGGTGGCTACACTATTGTGGAACAGGGGGAAATAAAGCAAATGAATTGGCAGAAAAGCAAACTAAACTAACCCCTATACTCAATGAAAACTCAGGTAGTTTCTTGACCAAGGGAAAATGAAGGGAGAAGAGAAGAATGAGCAAAATTTAAAAAAAAAAAAAAAGTCTTTTGAGGATGAAAACTTGGACAGGAACTTTGATGGTGGATATGGCAAAGCTTATACATATATAAAAAGACTAAACACTACCCCTGAGAGTTTATCATATTGCTAACTGGTGCTAACTTAATATAAAAGAGGAAAATATTTAAAAGTTATGTAAAGAAAAATAGAAGAATAATCCTCCAAACTTGCATCCTAGTGAGTTGCTGACTTGGAAATGAATGTTCAGTTTTTCCAAAGCCATGAGCATTAACTATCTTTGTGAGATAAATTTCAGTGAACATTCAGGGAAAGTTGAATTCAATGAGAAGTTCACATATGGTATATTATTTCTGTCAAGTAAATGATACTAGTCAGCAGAAGGATCATAAAAGCAAAAGCCTGGCCAAGATTTGTGCCAATCTCCATGTTCAACAGCTCTCATGAGTGACTTCTGGTTCCTGATCATTCTTTTTCCTTATTTCTTTTCAGACATATGTAATAGCCTGGGGAACATTTGATAGCCACATCAATTTTCTTAAAACTCTGATCAGCTCTCTCGAGCCCATCAGGCACACTGTCCACATAATATTTCACATTGGACTGAAGGCTATATGTGAAAATCATTAATACTGTTGCCTAACTTAAATATCTTTTAGTAACACAAAGCACACCAAATTTACTTTTTTTACTTTGAAAACTTTTTTTTTGTGGTTTTTGGGTCACACCCGGCAATGCTCAGGGGTTATTTCTGGCTCCAGGCTCAGAAATTGCTCCTGGTAGGCACGGGGGACCATATGGGACACCGGGATTCGAACTGCTGACCTCCTGCATGAAAGGCAAACGCCTTAACTCCATGCTATCTCTCCGGCCCCTGAAAACTTTTTTAAAAGATCAAATAAATGTATTCAAGGAATAACAAACATCATTTTCTTTAATCTATTTGCACTTTTTCATATAGGCACAGCAATTTTGCTCACAACCCTATTATTGTCCAATAAATTATTTAGCCTATGGTATAATTTTTAAAAGTTGTCCAACAATAACTTTTAGGCATCAAAGTTTTATTCAAGTTCTGTTAATATTTAGATAAATTTTTCCCTCTGATAATAATATCCATCTCCTACTTACAGCTCCATCTAACAATGTACAAATTTTGTATAGCAAATATCTCATTATTCATTAAGGGAGATGTATATGCTCATAAAATAAAGAGATAAACCAATGTGTCCTGGGGAAGGGACAGGTGTTGGGACGTTTTATGTCTAAAACTCAATCATGAACAATTTTGTAGTGATATATCTTATGGTAATTCAATTTTAAAATGTATTAATTTTTAAATTCCTAAAATAAATAATAAAAAATAAACAAACCAATAAGGAAGCAGTCTTAATTCTGGTACTCTCTTGATTTCCTTTATGGTGACAGTTTAAACTTGTTGTCTTTTTTTTTTTTTTTTCTGGCATGACTGGCTCTATTTCTAAAAAGAACATATACATGAAATCTAGAGACCCTGGAATTGGGCCCTGGATACATTAGGAAAATATTTCCTATCCCATTCTCAGCTTTTTGTTGTTGTTATTGTTGTTGTTTGGTTTTGGGCCATACCCAGTGAGCTCAAGGGTACTCCTGGCTATGCTCTCAGAAATCAATCCTGGCAGACTCAGGAGACTATATGAGATGCTGGGGATATAGTCCCAGGTAGGCTGCATGCAAGGCAAACACATTACTGCTGTGCTATCGCTCTGGCCCCTAAACTTGGAATTTCTTTTTGTTTGTTTGGTTTTTGGTTTTTGGGGTTTTTTTGGGGGGGGCACACCCAGTGAAGATCAGGGGTTGCTCCTGGCTAGGCACTCAGAAATTGACCCTGGCTTGAGAGACCACATGGGACACCGGGGATGGAACCGTGGTTCGTCCTAGGTCAGTCGCCCTAGGCACAGCCTACTGCTGTGCCACCTCTCCAGCCCCAAAACTTGGAATTCCTTAACACTAAAAAAAAAATGTGTTCCTTTGAGACCCCTAACCTGAAAAGAACTTCTGGTATGTACTAAAAATATTTGGTAAATAATCTGAATTGTTTGTTCTTCACTGACACTTCTATGTGATGGAGTTATTACTGATTTTCAACTATCTTCAATTGAAATACAGAAATCACGCAAAAAAGGAGTCTACAGTTCAATAATTTCACAGAGAATAGATTTGAGACTCCCCATAAGTTCACTCCCCATAAGTTAAAAAAAATAAAAAATTGTCAGTGTCTCAGGAGACCCATATATACACCTCATATATCCCAAAATATTACATCCTCAGGGCCAGAGATATGCTCCAGGACCAGAGCATGTGTTTCATGCAGAAACTTTAGGGATGCTGAGCATTTGAGCACTGTACCAGGAGTAACCCCTCAGTGCTATTATGGTCCAAAACAAAACAAAATGTGTGTGCATATGTGTATGCATTATATCTTCAAAGACAATCACTATGATGACTTTTAACCCTGTGATCTAATTTTCTGTCTAGGAACTTAACTAAGCATACAGTGTATTCTGTTATGATCCTTGGACTCTGCTACCCAACATTACAATATGAGACTAATCCAGGTATTGTATATGTAGATGTATCTTATGGTAATACAATACAGGTATTGTAGGTATCCTGTTTGGTAATTTTTGTTGTGCTGTTTCTTCCCATTCTATTCTTGTCTGGTATGTTGGCTTGTTTCTAGGAGTACCCAGAAGCAACATACATGTCTATTTCTGTGGTGCAAATATCTTTTTCCACCCTACAACTTGCCTTGACAGAAAACAATTTTTGACTTCTATTCCTTGGTAATAGCAAGGTCTTGGACCTAACTCTGGGAGGCAGAACAAAGAGTCATGACTCCAGATCTCAGTCTACAACAGACATAATAGTAGCCCCACTTATACAGCCTCAGTGCACAGTCAGCTGTAACAGGGAGTTTTGTGTAACTCCACTCTAAAAAGGGGTTTTCAAACTTATTTCACCTACCAGCCCCTTTTTAGAACAAAAAGCACTCCCCCAATTTATCTTAAGTGAACAAGCAGAAAATTATCCTCAATAGCACTCAAGGCTACTAAATCCCCCTAAGATTGTTCTAGTGTCTAAATAATGGTTCTCCTATCCCTAAGAAGCACTGTTTGTAAAATAAAATTCACCTATAGGATCAAAATTGTTCTTGGGGTGAAAAATTTTCCAAAACAGTGTGTGGTGTGTAAGTTGTGGGTATTAAAGGACAGGATGAGAAGGGTGGCTAATGTGATCAATGGAAGAACATTATGAGTCTAACATTAGGATATTTCAGGTAATATCAAACAGATTATCAATGGCTTTATATTATAAAAGCTATGAGTAAAATACTTTTCATATTTTGGGGTGGTGTCCAGGAGATGCTCCTGGCTCTGCACTAATGAATCATTCCTGTCAGGTTCAGGACACCATGTGGGATGCCGGGAATCAAACCCATGTCAGTCATGTACAAAACAAGCACCCTACCCCTGATCTTCACTGGGTGTGGCCCACTATCCCCAGATGAGTAAATTTTTTAATCCACAAATGTTCTTTGCAGTCCTCAAAAACTGCATAGCATAGACAATAATGAATAATCCAGCATAGTACTGCTCCCAAAAAGCCACATTAATGGATCTAGTTCTATGAAATTAATAGAGACAAAATTCAGTTTGTTCTGATGATAAAATTAGTTTATTACAACTTGGAAGTTGGACAATATATTGGTAGAGAAACACAGAGGAGAGAAGTTATGAAGACTTGAAGGAAGAGGTTCCAGATCTTTCCACAGAAAGTGTTTGCTATTAACATGTCTGCTGTGTGTGTCCTTTACTTGAAGTTCACGTAGCAGTCTCTATTATATGTGAAAAGCAGCCATGGAACTGAAAATCAGGATTAAAGCAGAACAAATTAGGATTCTCTGAAGATTTCCAATGGTCCAAAGTCCGAGTTCACTCTTTAGTAGAAGTTAGAAAATCCATAGCCTCCATAGATGGATGGATGGCAGGTGTTGAATCCACAGCCTCCAAAGCCAGAGCCATATCCATAACCCCCAAAGCCACAGCCATATCTGTAGCCTCCATGGCCACAGCCATAGCCCAGTTGGCCATAGCCACAGCCTAGACCTCCAAAGCCTCCGTAGTTGTTCAGACCTCCATAGTAGTTGCTCAGGCCTCCATAGTAGTTACCGTAGTATCTCATGGTGTCAGGAGCTGTAGAACTGATTGGCTACCAAGAATGAGTTTCCCAAGTATGAGTTTCACCATCTACCCTTGGGACTTTTATACCCTCAGTGATGGGTGGAGCTTGTAAGTTACTCAGCCTTGTGCAATTCTTGATGCATAGATTAAGTTGCATGAGGGGGGGGGGGGAAAGCAACCTCTCATCCACTTGAATTGTGTAAAATGTTAGAATAATTTCTCACCGTCATTAAAGATGTTTTCATTTGATTTCTGTAAAGTTTGGATTCCATGGGATGATTATGCGATCTTCAAAGTCTTCATGCTTGGCCCTCATATTTAAAGCTCTTTAATAGGACATCAGAGCATCAATCACCCCCAATTTTATCGCCTGGAATTCGTCCTTCATTAAAGCCCCCTTTCTACATCTCTGCGTCTTTGTGTAGCAATTAATTCATTTCACAAATATTTGGTGTCCACAAAATATATACAAGGCAGCATTTCCTTGGAGTTTTGAAAGGTCCCAGAATCTTTGGAGCTGAAGAGACCATTGTAAAAAAATAAGTGGTCCTATCTGAACCCATGGGTTTATATTCTTTATCCTTCTTAGTCAAGGCAATAGAACTAGCACTTTAATAAATCATACAAAACCTAGATGACTGCAACAAAGAGCCACATGTATTAGTTTTAAAGAAGAAAAAAATGACAGATTTATCTCATAATGCTATCTTTGGTGCTGTGTTATTTATGAAGTATTCAATGGCTCCTAGCATAACTAAACATTATTTCACATTATTAAACATTTATATTGGAAATGCTACTGAGAAGTTTGTTATTCACAGGTTTTTTTTTTTAAATAAAATCATGTCCTTCACCAGCATTACTTTCATCCCTTTTATTTTTATTTCAGTGGTTTATTTTTTAACTGTGGGGCTACCCTGGTGGTGCTTTGGGCTTACTCCTGGCTCTACGCTCAAAGATCACTTTGGTGGACTGGGGAGTGGGGAATCAGACAAGCCACCAACACACTCTACAATAGCTCTAGCTCTGTGTGTGTGATTAAAGAGAAAAAAAGAGCTCATTACTTCAGATAGAATTTTTCAATAGAAGAATTAGCTAAACATTCTCATTTTCCAGGTTATAAAACTAAAATTAAAGAAGATTGCTCCAGACAGCAGTGTATACAAAGCCCAGTCTACAAAACCTTTTGTACCCCATTTTCCCCTTTCCTTTATGTTACAGTTCATCATTAAGTTTGAAAAGATGGCATATAAGAAATATTTCTTTATTCCAGAGGGAAAATGGCGTCTCTGCTTTTTCTATTGATGAGCTACCAATCTTGACTTTGAACTTGTATGCTGATTGGTGATGCAATTTCCTCTGGACTGGAAGCCAAAGAGTTAAATTTTGCAAGAAAAACTGGAAACAATTGTTACACTTATTCTCACTCAAATAACGATCAAGATTCTGGTAACAGTGATTATCCAAGAGATGTTAGACTGAGGGTAAAGACAAAAAAAAATTCTTTAACTCTTTTTTGTTTGGTTGCTTGGTTTGGGGACCACACCCAGCAGTGCTCAGGACTTACTCCTGACTTTGCATCAGGGGTCCTCATGGTAGGGATCAGGGAACCACATGAGGTATTGGGAAGCAAACGTGTACAAGGCAAATGTCCTTCCTGCTGTACTATCTCATTAGCTTAGATCCAAAAACTCTAAATGGTCACAGATGGTGACAATCAAAGTCACAGAAGCACCAAATGTTCTGCTCCTGGGGGAGTATTTCTGCTGAGAGAAATCCAGGCCATAGTTGAGTGATGACTATATGTTGGGTGGTTACAGAAATGTCCGCATGAAAATGACCAGTAAAGGCTAAGTCCCATACCTCCTTGAGAAGTGAAGGATTTGGACCTCAAATCATTTTCACTAGTTTGAAAGCACCTCAACTTTTGATGGCCCACTTAAAAGATGAAACCCCAAACATCTAGTTCTGAATATCACTGTGTTCACAAGTCCACAGGACTATAGTAAAAAAATGGATTTTTGTTAAGAATTTATTGAGGTGACAGGGTCTGGTGCAACTATGTTTTAGGGTACAATTTCACACCTCTTCAAAAAATACAACCAATATCTCTCCACCACAGTTCATTGGAATTCTTTCTCTGATTCTCCTCCTTTCTGTTAACCTCAGCTGAATGCTTGAGTTTTATTTGGTTTGTCTTGGTGGAGGCCTTATTTTTAAAAATGCAGTTCCTGGGACTGGAGAGATAGTAGTAGAGAGGGCACTTGCCTTGCACATGGCCAATCCAGGTTTGATACCCAGTACCTTATAAACCCCCAAATCTTGCTAGGAGTGCTCCGGAAGCAGAGGATCAGGACTATGCCTAAACATACTGGGTTTGTTCCCCAAAAAATTTAATCTAATGCAGTTTATTTTTGAGGAAGCAGGTTGGACCACACCTGATGATGCTTACTTATGTGGCCTTGCACTCAGGAATCAGCCCTGGCAATGTTCAGAGCTCAATATGGGATTTCAGGGATCAAAGTCAGGTCAGTCAAGAGCAAGGTAAAAAAAATAACCTACTTTATGTACTCTCTTCAGCCTCATAATGCAATTCTTAATGGGCACATGAGTACTTATTAAGCTATTGTCCCTGGACGAAGAACAAAGGATGCAGAAATGCTTGCCTCCCCCTGCCTTTCCTCAAGAGGGATTTGCTACAGATGGTACAAGATGCTGATCAAGGATAAGGTGCCTCAGTCTAAACTTTCATTCTTCCCTGGAGCCCAGAAAACCCAGTGCCCATCTCTGCCATCCTCTCCCTCTGGCTCACTCTAACAATAAAATCAAACCACTAGTAACACTCTAGGACTCTATTCTAGAGTGCCCAACTTTATAGTTTCCACCCAAGAGACGGACAGCTACAAATTCTCTCACTCTGAGCTAACACAGCTGCATTCTCAACCTCCACCAGACTGGAACAAGCACAGAGCAGGTTTGTTCTTTTACGGAGACACATTGGACATATATTTTTATTCTATGTCTCAGTTGTACAACATAATGATGTCAAAAGGATCACCACAAAAAAAATCCATAAGCATCCTTTAGTTAGTATTATTCTGGTGATGAGAATTTTAAGATCTATATTCTCAGCAATTTCCAAATATGCAGTACAAAACAATGGACCAAAATCCCCACCTGATACATCACATGGCCAGGATTTCTTTGCTTTGTGTCTTTTCACACACACCCCCTGTACAATTTACCCACACCCTACCTTTAGCTATTACTATTCTGTTCTGTTTCTATGCTTTGACTATCAATTGGTTTCTTTTTCTTTTAAAATCTCACATCTAAGTGAGATGCTTAGTAGATTTTAGTGAGATGCTTAGTAGATTGAGGTGTTCAGTGAACAAAGTGTTGAGAGTTTCTGTCATGAATACTGACTTGTATAAATTTTAAAACCTACTTAGCCTCACTGGCATCTTTCACTAATTGGCATACCCTGAGAAATTACTGAGCTGAAATTTATGCAAGATTCACCCCCACTCACTCCAAGTAGATGTAGGGAGATAGTAATAGAGAAGGTATATATACTATTCATCAATGTCTCAACGGTGCCAGCTATATAAGGATGCTATTTGGATGTGTACACAAATAGCAAGTCTGCGATTTTATACAATTTGGTAGAGCTCTATTATCTCCATTTCTGGACCACACTAAGCTTTAGGAGATAAAATTTCTTAGGACTAGGTAGTAAGTGATCCCTGATCTGCTTCAGCTAGAGAGTCAGCTAACAGCCTGACATGCAGACATGACTTGACAGTCCGCAATGGTATGCATATCCCCAGACATCAATGGTATATTCCTTCCATCAAAGAAAACCCTAACGTCCTTCCTCTGGCCACAGAGGGCAGAACCACCAACCCAAGCCTCAGGCATCTGAAACCCAGAGCATACATCTGGAGCCAATGTTCCTTGAAGGAGGCACCAGCCCTTTGTTTGTTTGTTTTTATTATTTATTTAAGCACTGTGGTTATAAAATTGTTTTTCATAGAGTTTCAGTCATACAATATACACCACCCTTCACCAGGGCACATTTCCTGCCACCAATGTCCCTCCCACCCTCATTCCTGTCTGCCTATTTTACTTCTCTCTTACACTCTTTCTTCCTTCATATTTTCCTTTTGGGCATTGAAGAGGTACCATACATATCACTTTATTCCCTTTCAGCACCAAGTTTGTGCCCAGATTCATCAGTTCCAACTATCATTGTCATTGTGGTCTCTTCTCTGCCTTAACTACACTGCTCCACTACTTGTATCAAGCTTCCTACCATGGGCTGGTCCTCTTAGCCCTCGCCTCTATTGTCTTTAGAAATTATTACCATATTATCTTTTATTTTCCTTATATTCCACTAATGAGTGAGATTATTCTGTGTCTATCCTTCCCCTTCTGACTCATTTCACTCCATATCCATTTATGTATAAGCAAACTTCATGACTTCATATTTTCCTAACAGCTGTATAGTATTCCAGTACTATTTATAATAGCTAGAATCTGAAAACAACCCAAGTTCCCAAGAACAGATGAGAAGCAATAGTTGTTGACAGTGATTGCACAGTAATAAATATTTTCTTAGAAAACACTTGATCCAATGAAGTGGTTGACTAGACTACTCTAAAAGACAGAGAAATGAAGTCCTTGAAATGAGAAAAAAGAGATTCCCCATTCAGGAATCTAAAACCAGAGTGTGGTGGGGGAAGGACACAATGAAGACCAGTCACCCAAACTAGACAGGAATTTTTTTAGAAAAATGAAGACAACCATTTGCTATAAAAGAGAATTTAAGGGGCCAGAGAGATAGCATGGAGGTCGGGCATTTGCCTTGCATACAGGAGGATGGTGGTTGGAATCCCAGCATCCCATATGGTCCCCCAAGTCTACCATGACCAATTTCCTAGTGTAGAGTCAGGAGTAACCCCTGAGCACTTCGGGTGTGGTTGGAATCCCAGCATCCCATATGGTCCCCCAAGTCTGCCATGAGCAATTTCCTAGTGTAGAGTCAGGAGTAACTCCTGAGCACTTTGGGTGTGACCCCAAAACAAAACAAACTAAAAAAAAAAAAAGCGGTGAAGACTAGAAAGATGGCTCAAAGCTGACTTGCATAACTTTGATGCTGGAGCTCCAAGTATGATCCCGAACACCACATGATCCTACCTGCACTTCTGAAGGTTACTTCAAGTTATAAGTAGCCCCCTCAAGTTCTTCCTTATGTAGCCCACTGTTACCCTGCTGAGACTGAAATTAGGAGTCCTCCGATACTTAGGCCATCTAACCAATGGGCTTTATTCCTGGGTATTAGGGTTTCTCCATTAAAACAGCAAGATTTGGGAAGTAGACTTGGGAAAGGAGGTTCAGCACAGGATACTGATCAAGGAGAGTCCGTGGGGGAATTCCTGAAGGACAGGCAGGCAGTAGATACAGGAAGAGAAGTTCTGGTGCCATCATAATGCTGCAGAGCTGACCTATCCTCTGCAGGACAGCAGCCCTATCACTGAGCCAATCAGAGTAGAGATGTCCATTCTTCCTACACACAAACTGATCAGACATTGGCCAAGAGCATGACCTAGGTTTTCACTCAACCACTGAGCCCGTCATGCAAAGGGACTGCAGAAAGTCTGTGTGGGCACCATATTTGCAGAATCTGGAAGTTAAAGTTTACCTGGAAGAGAATCTATAGTTGCTTCATGGTCCCAATGCTACTGAGTGCCCCAGGTTGCTGCTGAAGGTGCTGAAGGTACTGTTTCCAGTGGACAGAATCCACATTGCTCTCTGCAGCTGCTGGTGCTTTGTTCTGGCAGCTTTGTTTATAGGCAAGAGAGGGAAAAAGTGGTACCAGGAGACTAAGGATGTAGTTCAATGAGAGAGCACTTAATCTTTCACTTATGCCCTGATTTTATCCTAAGCTTCACAAAAAATAAAAGGCATAATGAAGCTGGAACATAGCCAAAGTGCTAGAGCAAGTGCTTGGCATGCACTGGGTCTCAAATGTGGTTCTGAGCATCACATGCCCCCAAGTATCACCAAATGCTTCCCTGGTGGATGCCAACACTGCTGAAATTATGTAGTATCATTTTCTTGGTTCTTTGCCCTCGGCCATCAAGCATGCATAGTTGTGTTGAGAATAACTACTAGCAGTGTTCCCCTGATTCCCTGAAGACCTCTTGGGAGCAATTCTCCATAGCTATTCCCCTTCCCACAACAATATTTTATTCTAGACTCCTAAAGTGAAAAATATGCACTCCCTGGTCTCCTCAACCCTGCTCAGGTTCAGTTGTGGCTTGTGTTTCATCCACCCAGTTGCTCATCCTCCACTGCAATGTTTGTCTCGCTGTGGTTATTGTGGTGGTCAGAAACACTGGCTGTTGTTACTATCCTTATTGTGTTGCACCTCTTTGAACTTCTTCCCCAGTCCTGCAATCACTGTCTTAGGAATTCCCTTTTGCTAGCCATCATTTTTTTCCTTTCTCACTTTTCTTTTCCAATGCTTTCCTGTCCTGGTGATGCAAAATGTGAGCAAATCCTTTTGGCTGGAGCTTCTCAGGATAGAATCCAAACTAAAGAGATCCCATAGCAAATAGTCATGCTTGGGGAAGTCTTACATGAACACTACTACTTTGTTCAAGGCTGATCTACAGTGATTCTTGGATATGGGCACATATTACAGAAAATCCTTTCCAGAGTAGATAAGGATATGGAAATCTTACTTTGGAGTTGCAGGAAAAAGGAAGAAACTGAAATAAGAGACATGAACCAACTCATTTTCCTTCTCAACGTAGACATAAAGATTATGGGAACCACATCCAGTCAGCTGCTGCTGGGAAAATAATAAAATCAAAATCTCTTCTAGCCTAGAAGGCCTCTCCAGAATGGTAGAAGGGAAATAAATCATTTTATTCTTTGGTGGGGCTGTGTGTCATACTTGGTGGCAGCACTCAGGGATTACTATTGTCTCTAAGCTCAGAAATTGCTCCTGGTAGGCTCAGGGGGACCATATGAGATGCCAGGAGTCAAACTCAGGTCTATTCCAGGTCGGTCAAATTCAAGGTCAACACCCTACCACTGTGCTATTACTCCAGCCTCCATTTTATTTCTTTTTAATTCTTGAATAAGCATTCTATTCAATGCAATACCTATCAGGAGAAATGCCCATGAAATTGCAAAGATGAGATAAAATCTTACAGTTTATATAGCAGAGCAGACCCAAGTCATGCCACACAAGCTCTTAAAGCAAATAATGACCACTCAGCAGAGCCATCTGTCCCACAGAGCTCACCCTAAATTCTCTCATTACTGAGGCATCCATTTGTGTCTGTGAATGGGCTTGAGCCAAGGAAAGAATTCTCTTTTCACAGCTCTGGATAGGAAGAAATAATTTAGGGGTGAGATTCCTGTCCAAGTTGGGTTCTTACCCACTCATAGAAATTAGAAAGTGGAATAAGAAGGACATTCTATGGGACCAAAGTGGTGGTGCAGAGCATAAAATGTCTGCCTTGCATGCTACCTAGGACAGAACACAATTTGATCCCCTGGCATCCCATATGGTCCCCCAAGCCAGGAGTGTTTTCTGAGCTCATAGTCAGAAGTAACCCCTGAGCGTCACTAGATATGCCCCCCCAAAAAAGACATTCTATAAACAAAGCTGACAAAAGGCTTACTTAGCTGTTTTGTATTTGGGAGGGGAGTTGATCACTTTTTGGGGAGTGTGGGAGAATGTTCACCAGAAGTGTTCAGAGCTTATTCCTGGCTCTGGGCTCAAGGATCACTACTGGCAGTGTTCAAATGACCAAATGTACTACAATAGATCATACCAGAGTTGGCCACATACAAAACAGGTGCTTTAGCCCTTGTATTATCTCCCCAGTTCTTAAGAGTTACTTAGGTTTTTAAGTTTGGGGTGGTTTGGGCTGCATTGGGCTTAGTTTAGTTCAGTTCGGTTGGGTTCAGTCAGATTCACTTGGTTTAGGTCTGGGGGCCACACACAGCTGTGCTCAAAAATAAATAATCAGTTAAGCTTCCTACTAACTCTACACTCAAGGATCACTTTAAGCAGTGCTGGTGGACTGACTGTGATATTAGCAAATGCATTATCCACTTTATTATTTCTCTGAGTTCCTTCTTTTTTATTTGTTTGTTTGTTTGTTTGTTTGGACCATGCCTAGTGATGCTCAGGGGTTACTCCTAGCTATGTACTCAGAAACTGCTCCTGGATTGGGGGACCTTATGGAACTCCGGTGATCAAACCGAGGTCCGTCCTGGGTCAGCTGCATGCAAGGCAAATGACCTACTACTGCACTATCACTTTGGCCCCATCCTTAATTTTTTTTAAATATTTCATGCATAGCAAAGAAACAGAGAAAGAAGCTGAGTAAACGCTCTACAAAGGGGATGCTTCTTCCCTTCTTTTCAATATAAAATTAAATATATTAATTAAATATATTGTCTTTTATTCATACACACAGCCCTTGGCAGACAGGAAGAGTCCGATGGTTTTCTGGTGATGAACGGAGGAGAAAAATTGCAAGAGGCAGATCAGAAAAGACCAGAAGAGTAAGTTGCACCTGCTCCACAATTTTCAGGCTTTGGCTTTCACTGTGAGTGAGATGAAAAGAATTCTGAGGGCTCAGCTCAGAGGAGTGATGTGGGTGACATGCTGGAGAGTTACTTCTTGTGAAGTTGATAAATAGCTAGTGAGCAGGACTTGACTTCTCAGGGAGGTTGCAAAGTCTCTGGAGAGACTCAAAAGCAAAGCTTTGCCTTAAGGTTGTTTACTCTGGCTTACTGGGAAAGAACAGGGAAAAGCTCATTAATAACCTGAGGTCAGAGAGGCTCTGTTGCCCCCAACAAAAGTGGTCAGAGTACAGAAAAGGATGGAAGAAAAGAATGCAAGAGAATGGATGGCACAGACCAGAGGTCACCAGAAGCAGATGGGATTGGAACTGTACCTTGAAAAGTGGACATAGCTAGCCCTGTAGGGGAAAGCAGCAGAAAGGAAAGGTCAGAAATCACTCCGAATGGAGCCCATTTGAAATGGGGAGAGAGCAATTAGCACATTAAAATCAGAGACCAGATGCTAGAAAGGCCAAGTGTTATTGGTCAGGATAAATAAGGAATAGATACTTAAGGAACTGAGGATAAACATTTTCATTATCTAGTCCAGGGGTCTTCAAACTACGGCCCGTGGGCCACATGTGGCCCGCAGAGGAGTCTGATCCGGCCCACCAGCAGTGAGTGCTGTTTGGTTGCCGAGATACCTGCCAGCATATACACTCAGTGTCACGGTTTCTCAGGGATGACGTCAACTGCCTCTGCCCATGGCATGTTGTGTGATGGGAGAGTGGGCATGAGGGCGGTGTTGAGAGGGACAATGATGCACCCTTGAGCCTGGCACTTGGTGCACGTGTTGCTGATGACATCACTGGAGGGTGCCTGACGCTGCGAGGCGAGTTGTACCACATGTGGGTGACTATATGATGTAAAAAGGCGCCTGCTCCACCCCCAGGCAACATGGTGTCTGTGTGCTGTGCCTGCCTGTCATTGAGGTTTTCTTCCACTCCCTCCACTGCCAAAGGTCAGTCAAAAGTGCCATAGAAATAAATTTTTGCCAGATGGGGGGTTCTGCCCGATTGGGCTTTGGGTGACTCATATGAAAATTCCCCTTTGGGGTTGGTGAGGCATTCAATGCTGAAATCAAAGTTAGGGGGCGGGTGGTGGTTGGGAGGTTAGGGCTTCGGTGCTGAATTGCCCATGCGGAAAATTAGGGGTTCGGTGCTGAAGCATTTTAAAGGGGTTACCTTGAAAATTTTATATGCATTTTGCAATTGCTTTTCAGTGTTCACATGCTGATTCCTAACATATCAATTTGGGCATTATATAGGGAGATATAACTGAACTATCAGGGACTGAGCTGGTCTGCTTAGAAAAGCCTGCAAGGAGTAAGTGTTCACATCAGGGACTAATGGGGGTTCATAGACTATGTGTATATATACACACATATTTGTATTTCACTAATATCAGTTTGGAATCCCTAGAAAATAATGATGTCAATAAAAAGAAAAATTGACAGCGAGTGTAGGATATTCAAAGAACAGTGGACTTACGATTACTTTTTATGCGGTACAAAGAAAAAGTTGTGTGTCTGAAATGCCAGAATATAGTTGCTGTGTTCAAAGAATACAATTTGCGACGCCACTATCAAACTCAACATAAAGATAAATATGATTGTTTGGTTGGAGAAGTGAGAAAAGATAAAATATTACAACTGAAACATACACTGACGACTCAGCAAAATACTTTTGTGAAGCAGAAGCAGTTAAATACTTCCTCACTGCGGGCAAGTTTTCAAGTTGCCAAGCTAATAGTGCGCAATGGCAAACCATTTGTGGAGGAGAATTTGTTAAAGAATGCCTATTTCTGTTGCCAAAGAGATGTGTCCAGAGAAGGCTGATTTATTTAGTACAGTGAGCCTTTCAGGAGTTACAATGACATGAAGGATTGAAGAAATGGGAGAAAATTTGCTGCACCATTTGCAAAACTCTGCAAAGAAACTTTGCTATTTTTCCTTGGCACTCGACGAAAGCAATGATGTTCGTGATTCTGCCCAACTTCTCATTTACATGCGTGGGACAAATGAGTATTTTGAAGTCACAGAAGAGTGACTGCACTGCCAAGTATCAAAGGTACAACCACAGGAGTGGATATATTTGAAAAGGTTTGCCAAACTGTGAATGGTTTGGAGCTGGACTGGGTTAAACTAGTCAGTGTAACAACTGATGGTGCTCCTAGCATGGTGGGGTCTAAGAGAGGAGTAATTGCTCACATTACACAAGAGATGGACAAACATAACCATCCTCATCCAATTGCCATACACTGCCTCATCCACCAACAAGTGCTGTGTTGTAAATCACTGAAGTGGGACTCTGTTATGAAAATTGTGGTATCTTGTGTTAATTACATTAGAACTCATGCACTAAACTACAGACAATTTCAGGAATTTCTATCTGAGGTATATGTTGCCCATGAAGATGTTCTGTACCACACAGAAGTCCATTGGCTGAGTAGGGGAGAGTTTTGAAACGTTTCTATGACTTACTTCTGCAGATTACAGCTTTTCTACTTTCAAAAAACCAAGAAGTACCAGAGCTCAATGATGCAGAATGGAAATGGCACCTTGCCTTTCTGACAGATATAACAGAGCTACTCAACAGTTTCGATCTGCAACTTCAAGGCAAGAGGAAGCTCATCTGTGATATGGCATCACATGTGAAAGCATTTGAAGTAAAATTAGGCCTTCTCATCAAACAAGTACAGGAGGAAAACTTCAGTCATCTCCCAACAATTCAAAACCTGTCAGCGGACAAACCATTGGTTGCATTCCCAAAGGAAACATGTCTGGCTTCACTAGAATTGTTGCAAAAGGAGTTTCAATTTAGATTCAAAGAGCTTCATCTCTATGAACAGGACATACAGCTTTTTCGTAACCCATTTTCTGTTCAGATTGAAAATGTCCTTAGAATTTACCAAATGGAACTGGCTGAACTGCAGAATTGTGACTCTCTAAAAGACATTTAAGTAACCTTTTGTATTACTATGCATCTCTCTCCTCTGAGACATATCCAAATATCAGGAACCATGCACTCAAAATGGTAACCATCTTTAGTAGCATTTATGCCTGTGAACAAACTTTTTCAAGAATGAAACATCTGAAATCTCCAACCAGATCAAGATTAATTGATGCCCACTTGCATCACTTGTTATGGCTGGCAGTGACAAATATGGAACCGGACACTGACCATCTCATTAGCCAAAAGCAGGCCCACAGTTCCCATTGAAATACTGGTGCGTGATCTGTTTATTTATAAATGGTTTTCATTTTATTTATATAAGATATGTGCAGTGTGAGTAGAAATTAGTAGCTCATATAGTCCGGTCCTCTAGCTCTCTAAGGGACCATAATCTGGCCCCCACTTTAAAAAGTTTGAAGACCCCTGATCTAGTCCAATATCTTTACCTCCAGTGGATTAGTTACAACCTTGAATTGCATAATAGTCTTTCTGCTACTTCTACCAATTAGATTGGTTTTTAAAAAGCCATTGTTACAACTTTCAATTATTGGGCCCATTCCTACCTTATCTCATCATCCCTCTCTATTATCCTTAGATGAATAATATTATTCACCCTGGGTGAATTCAAGAACCCTAGACTTTTAGGTAAAGGTCATTTACTAGTGGGATAAGGGACAAAGTTTCCAGTAAAGCCAAAAAATATATTACGATGGTTCATTTTAGCTAGATCATAAGAGAGCTTAAAAGCTAATAGAGAGTTAAAGGAACTTACTCTGCATGTGGAACTTGCTCTGCATGTGGAACTTACTCTGCATGTGGCCTATCCAAATTTGATGCCCAGGACTACATATCGCACCTAGAGGACCACATGGAGTGATCCCTCAATACAGAGTCAGGAGTAAGCCCTAAGTCTGAATACAACCATGTGAGCCTCCATCTTTCCCGCAAAAAAAATTTTTAGACCACAAAGTGTCAGATCTGTGGTTAAATTACTCTGGGTGCTGCTGTAAGGGTATTTGAAATGAGACTGACCTTTTCAGGTGAATGGTTGAGTATGGGTGAAGTAGGCAGCCTTTCCTAATGTGGGTGAGCTCATCCAATCAGCTAGAGGTCTGAAAAAAAAAAGAGAAATAGAACTGGTCCTCCACATAACAGAAAGTGTCTCCTGTCTAGATGCATTTAACATGAGTCATGGATTTCCTCCTTTATTTTTTTTAAATTTTTTTTTTTTTTTGGTTTTTGGGTCACACCCAAGCAGCACTCAGGGATTACTCCTGGCTCTATGCTCAGAAATTGCCCCTAACAGCACAGGAAACCATAAGGGATGCTGGGATTCAAACCACCGTCCTTCTGCATGCAAGGCTAACGCCTTACCTCCATGCTATCTCTCCAGTCCCCTACTTTCCATTTTCAAGAAATTTCTGGATTCCATTTATTATCTTGTGTTAAGATGTGGCTTTTAATCTTTAGATATGGGATTCCAGCACTCTTCTAAATTAGAACCTTCTTATTTGGTATGACTTGGTTAACTAGGGGAGAGATAATAATACTCAATTTTTGTTTAGTGAGGTCACATCCAGGAATGCATGGAGACTCAGAGAACCATTGGCTTAGGGGCTGGAATATAGAGTTTTTACATGCAAAGCA
This sequence comes from Suncus etruscus, assembly GCF_024139225.1. Classification (NCBI taxonomy): domain Eukaryota; kingdom Metazoa; phylum Chordata; class Mammalia; order Eulipotyphla; family Soricidae; genus Suncus; species Suncus etruscus. Next base: position 45,154,161 of record NC_064860.1, on the reverse strand, counting down.
AGTGTTCCAACCCTTTGTGATCTCTGGACCTTGATGCTCAAAAATTTTCCCCAAAAATGAATGTCAGTTACATTTTAGAACCAAAGAAATGAAGCAACAAACCATACCAAATGGAAGTTCACATTTCAGAGAGTGGAAGAACTCTGTACCCAAACCTATAGGTTATTCAAAGCACTTAATCTACTGAGTAATTACTTGCTTCATGTATGTCATTTCCCCCTTAACCTTCTGCCTATCTGTGTTAAGAGGAGTCATTTGGAGTTGATCACGGAGCTATCATAAAAGATTCCCTACATTTTTTTTGTTTGTTTGTTTGTTTGTTTTTTGGGCCACACCCGGCGGTGCTCAGGGATTACTCCTGGCTGTCTGCTCAGAAATAGCTCCTGGCAGGCACGGGGGACCATATGGGACACCAGGATTCGAACCAACCACCTTTGGTCCTGGATCGGCTGCTTGCAAGGCAAACGCCGCTGTGCTATCTCTCCGGGCCCGATTCCCTACATTTTTAATTGAGTTTTTCTATTTGATACCTACTTAGAAGAAATAAAGAAATGTCCTTTAAATTGCTTTTGCCAGTCTGTGTATCAGAAGTCACAGTTTTCTGATTACACTGGATTCATTCTCGAGTCATTGCTCTTCGTTATTTTTCATTTTTCTGATGGCTGCCATGGTCGCTTTGCTGTTTTCCTCTCCTGGCCATAGTTTTATACTGAAAGTTGTTAGAGTCAGAGAAGTCTGAGACAAGAGAAAAGAGGAGAAGTTTGCCAAAAAAAGAAAAAAAATGGCACAGTGTTTTGCTTCAATCAGTATGTACCTATCAATGTTAAGTGGCTTTTCTTCTACAGGGGACAGGTCTTTATCTGGGGAGACTTGCTCGAAGCCCCCTCATCCTGTCATAGGTGTCCTCACAGTCTGGCTTTAAGAGCTTTTAGTTTGGAGGACCCATTCCCGAGGGGATATTCAGACTGTTCCAGTGAAGACGGGTTAAAGGTATAGAAAGCCAGGAAAGAAGAAAAGACAGGACATCAAGTTGAAAATCCTGGTGCCCTCCCCATCAATCTGAAAGAAAGACTACCAGTCAGTAATGCAATTAACAATCAAGGCTTATTACCTTGGCCAAGGGGTCCAACAGTCTCCATTGGTCCACAGACCCCGAGTGCCAGTCACATACAGCTTTTTATAAGTTTTTGAGATATTACATGCATCATTCAATAAATCATTAAGAGAAAATGCAGCAAATCTGAAACAATACTTCCTTCAATTTTTAACAAAAAACATCCTCTCCCATCTCACCTGATTTCATGGATGTCAACTTATTGCCCCTTCAGCTACTTTCATGTTTTTTTTTCAAGGCATACCTAGGACAATATCTAGTTTAAAGAAAATAACAAAGGTAAGGCATTCTTAGCTGCCTAGGTTCTGCCCATTGCCCAGGCTTCAAGACCTGGGCTGCCCAGGTATGTCTGTCCATTGTTCGGGCTTTGGGGCTCTAATTAAACTTTAAAGAAATACTATGAGCAGGAGCATGATTCACAGAAGCAGAAGCATGTTTAATATATTTCAATTTCATCATTTACTTTTCATTTTCAACAAAAGTAACATTTATTGTCTGTCACACATGTATCTTGTAGGTCCTGTTCCCTCTTTGGTCCTGATTAAATCTAATATGAACTATCAACTTTGAGTTAGGAGAAGCAAACTTAGCAGTGTTCTTCGAATTTATGAGACTGCAGCATAATGTTCTGTGATTGGAGAAAAGCCATCAATATGACTAACGGCTGCTACATGAAGAACATGTGGGAAGTTGTGCCCCTAATAAAAAAAAAAACTTTGGCTTTGATTTGGGCTCCACCAGGCTGTGCTCAGGGTTTACTCCTGGCTCTGCACTCATGATTCATTCCTAGTGGTGCTTGGGATACCATATGAGAAGCCAGGGAGTGAACGCAGGTAGGCCAAGTGCAAGGTAAATGCACTACTGGCTGTGCTATCACTCCAGCCACAACAAAATTTCATTTGTTTGTTTTTGGGTTTTGGGGTCACACCCAGAAGCACTCAGGGGTTACTCCTGGCTCTACACTCAAAAATCGCTCTTGGCAGGCTCAGGGGACCATATGGAATTGTCGGGATTCGAACCACCATCCTGCATGCAAGGCAAACACCCTACTCCCATGCTATCTCTTCGCAACAATATTTCTTTTGCAGCATTAAGATCCTGTTTCAGATCTAGATATAATAACACCGCCCCCAATCAGATGTAACCTCTCCCAGAAAACAATACTCATCTTCAAATATTGAAAAACTCATACTAAATATGGCAGCTCTACCCATGATTCTAATTGCCTTCATTAAAAAAATTAAAAGGGGCTAGATGTGAGAATTTATTGCTTTCCCCACCCCCAAAATCAAGATGGGAGAGGCCCCTAGGAAAGATTGGTTAGGTGATTAGAATGCAAGGAATTTGCAAATTTGCATCCCAAAAATCTGCCAGCTGCCAATGTGCTCCAGGCAAGCATAGAATAAGACTGCTTAGGGTGTTTTAGGTATGAAGAAGGCTTGGCTAAAACTAGAATTGGGACCACAGAGAATAGGGAGGAGAAGGAAACTGAGTGGAGAAGGAGAAACACAAATATGAAAGGATGGGGGTCAGGGGCCAAGAGGTCTCAGGTACATTGGTGAAGATTAATAAAAAAAAAAAAGTAATTAAAGAAAAGAACAGAACTAAATACCCAAGCTAAATTCAACAACAATGGAATCAAGAGACCCAAACTCTATCTAAACTTTAAATGGCACTGTTATATTGGCAAGCTGGGAGACAAAGGGTGGTAGTATGGGATACATTCTGGGAATATGATGGAGCGAGGTTAGCACTGGTGGCTGGATTGGCCATGATAGTATGACTGAAGGTCAAATATGAAGGACTTTGTAAATCACAATAATTTCAATAAAAGAAAATTTAAAATAAAATAAATAAAACTAGAATAAGAAAGCACCAAGATTTCAAATGCTTAGGAAACATTCTTATAGCTCTATAAAATGGCCCAGCCACTGCTCTTCATGAACCTATTGAATGTTGATGTCCTGACTAACTGTCCTTAATGTTTATTTCAACAATGTTTATCCCAACAATCTGTTGGGATCCTCAAGGGGATGGGAGAGCACTACTGTACTGACCAGCCTCTGAGACCAAAGATGGCTGCCCAGACTACCTGGATAATCCATGTGTGTTTTTTCTGTCTCCCTATGTCTGTTTTTGAATCATTCTTCCTGACTAGCCCTTGCTGGATGGGGAGCTTGTGCCAATGTAATTTTTTTAAGGTCAGGGAGCCTTTTACTCTGACAATGATGATCATGAGGCATTCACAGCCAGAACTTGACCTAATTTCTTTGATGAATCTCAGAAATCACAAAGAGAACAAAAAAATAGATGACCAGATTGTCCAAGATTTGGGTTAGGAGTAAAGTTCCTGAGACAGAAATAAAAATGTGATGATGATTCCACTTACATAAGGAAACTTGAATACCCAACCTCAAGAATTAAATTGAAAAAGTACAATAGTGGTTATCAGGAATAATTTTAATGCAAATAAATAAAATCTACATATTGCCCTACAACGCTGCCTATAAATAACCATATGGTGTTGTGCATGGAAGAGCACATGTTAAAGATCCTTACCAAAATCACAATATTATTATAAACTTACTCTGAACATTAGAATACTAGTTCTTGCCTAAAAATAAGTTCTTATCTAAGTATAGTTGTTGAGGTATACAGTAATCCACTTCTATTTTCAATGGAATTCACTGTTTTTCAGAGTGACTGTTCTATTTTACATCCTGCCAGCAAATGAGTGATTTTTTCTCTCCATCTTTAACAGCATATTATGTTATCACTACTTTCCACTGGGGAATTCTGATAGTTAAGAGTGGCATTTGATTTGCATTTTTCTGATGGCCATTGAAATTGACCATTTATATTTATGTGCTGGCTTAACATCTCTATCTCTTCCTCCGTATAATGTATGTGCATATATTTTGCCCCCTTTTTAGTTTGTGATGTTTTGAGGATATAACTGCACATTTAGATATATACATGTTTATATAATCACATGTCTATATTTGGTGGGGGCTGTATGTATGCGCTAGAGATCAAACCTACCCCACACATGCAAAATAAGTGCTATATGATTGAGCCATATCCCTGCTCCTGTTAGTTTCAATACTTTATGTTTCTAAAAATGAGAGCATGATGAAGTCCTTGCTGTGTGAAAAACTAAGTAACAGAAGAATGTGGAGATGGATTGAGCTAACAAGAAAGAATATGCAATCTGACTGAGTAGAAAAGGAGAGAAGGAAAAGAATACCATAAAGTACTCAAGGATAATATGTGGAGGAAAGTTTTGGAATTTGAAATAGTGTGAGCATACAAGAGCATATCTCCTTCATACAAGAGCATACCTCCCTCAACTAGCTTCATTCTCTCTCATGGTAGAATGGGCTGATTCATTTATTCATGCTATGGTGTCAACTGTTGATATAAATAATGGGATAGAATGAGGAAATGTAATGTAGTTAAAGAGGGATGTCTAGATGGCTCTTGACTCCAGAGATTAGGGAGGAGAAGAACAGAGAGGGAAAGACATCAAGATGAGAAAGGAAAATAATAATTGAGGAAGAGAAGTCAGGGCTTCAGTTATGTTGAGAATGTGAGAGAGTGGTATAGCAATACATTCAAAGTACAGACTCAACAACACTGACAACATAAAATGCAACCTCTGAATTTTGTGATATGTCTGTGCAGGTGCCAGGTAGGGATGGAGATTCGCAGGTATGGGCATAAAGAAGGTGTGGGGGGGTAGAGTAATACTGGTGGTAGGATTAGTGTTGAAATATGATATGCCTAAACTCCACAATAAGTGTAAATCATGGTTCTTTAGATTAAATTTTATTTTTAAATATAAAGAAAGAGGAAGGAAGGAAGGAAGGAAGGAAGGAAGGAAGGGAGGAAGGAAGGAAGGAAGGAAGGAAGGAAGGAAGGAAGGAAGGAAGGAAGGAAGGAAGGAAGGAAGGAAGGAAGGAAGGAAGGAAGGAAAGAAAGAAGTAAGGAAGGAGGAAAGGAAGGAAGGAAGGAGGAAAGGAAGGAAGGAAGAAAGGAAGGAGGGAAGGAAGAAAAGAAGGAGGGAAGGAAGGAGAGAGGGTAGGAAGGAAGGAAGGAAGGAAGGAGGGAGGGAAGGAAGGAAAGAAGGAAGAAAGGAGGGAGGGAAGGAAGGAAGAAAGGAAGGAAGGAGGGAGGAAAGAAAAAAAGGAAGGAAGGAGGGAGGGAGGGAGGGAAGAAAAGAAGGAAGGAAGGAGGGAAGGAAGGAAGAAAGAAAGGAAGAAGGGAGGAAAGGAAGGAAGAAAGGAGGGGGAAGGGAGGAAAGGAAGGAAGGAAGGAGGGATGGAGGGAAGGAAGAAAAGAAGGAAGAAAGGAAGGAAGGAAAGAAGGAAGGAAGGAGGGAGGAAAGGAAGGAAGGAAGAAAGGAGGAAGGGAGGGAGGGAAGAAAGGAAGGATGGAAGAAAGGAAGGAGGGAGGGAAGGAAGGAAAGAAGGAAGGAGGGAGGGAGGAAAGGAAGGAAGAAAGGAAGGAAGAAGGGAGGAAAGGAAGGAAGGAAGGAAGGAAGGAGGGAGGGAGGGAAGAAAGAAAAGAAGGAAGGAAAGAAGGAAGGAGGGAGGGAAAAAAGGAAGGAAGGAGGGAGGGAGGGAAGAAAGAAAAGAAGGAAGGAAAGAAGGAAGGAGGGAGGGAAAAAAGGAAGGAAGAAGGGAGGAAAGGAAGGAAGAAAGGAGGGAGGGAGGAAAGGAAGGAAGGAAGGAAGGAGGGATGGAAGGAAGAAAGGAAGGAAGGAAGGAAAGAAGGATGGAGGGAAGGAAGGAAGGAAGGAAGAAAGGAAGGAAGGAAGGAAGGAAGGAAGGAAGGAAGGAGGGATGGAAGGAAGAAAGGAAGGAAGGAAGGAAGGAAGGAAAGAAGGATGGAGGGAAGGAAGGAAGGAAGGAAGAAAGGAAGGAAGGAAGGAAGGAAGGAAGGAGGGATGGAAGGAAGAAAGGAAGGAAGGAAGGAAGGAAAGAAGGATGGAGGGAAGGAAGGAAGAAAGGAAGGAAGGAAGGAAGGAAGGAAGGAAGGAAGGAGGAAAGGAGGGAGGGAAGAAAGGAAGGAGGGAAGAAAGGAAGGAAGGAAGAAGGGAGGGAGGGAAGAAAGGAAGGAGGGAAGGAAGGTAGGTAGGAAGGAAGGAGGGAGGGAGGGAAGAAAGGAAAGAAAAAAGGAAGGAAAGTAGGTAGGAAGGAAGGAATGAGGGAGGGAGGGAAGAAAGGAAGGAAGGAAGAAAGGAAGGAAGGAAGGAAGGAAAGTAAGAAGGAAGGAAGGAAGAAAGGAAGGAAGGAAAGTAAGAAGGAAGGAAGGAAGGAAGGTAGGAAGGAGGGAAGGAAGGAAGAAGGGAAGAAAGGAAGGAAGGAGGGAGGGAGAAAAGGAAGGAAGAAAGGAGGGAGGGAGGGAAGGAAGAAAGAAGGAAGGAAGGAGGGAAGGAAGGAAGGAGGGAAGGAAGGAAGGTAGGAAGGAAGGAAGGAAGGAAGGAAGGAGGGAGGGAGAGAAGAAACAAAGGAGGGAAGAAAGGAAGGAAGGAGGGAGGGAGGGAAGAAAGGAAGGAAGGAAGGTAGGAAGGAAGGAAGAAAGAAAGAAAGAAAGAAAGAAAGAAAGAAAGAAAGAAAGAAAGAAAGAAAGAAAGAAAGAAAGAAAGAAAGAAAGAAAGAAAGAAAGGAAGGAAGGAAGGAAGGAAGGAAGGAAGGAAGGAAGGAAGGAAGGAAGGAGGGAAGAAAGGAAGGAAGGAAGGAAGGAGGGAGGGAAGGAGGGAAGGAAGGAGGGAAGGAAGGAATGAGGGAGGGAAGGAAGGAAGGAAGGAAGGAAGGAGGGAGGAAAGGAAGGAAGGAGGGAAGGAAGGAAGGAAGGAAGGAAGGAAGGAAGGAAGGAAGGAAGGAAGGAAGGAAGGAAGGAAGGAAGGAAGGAAGGAAGGAGGGAGAGAAGAAACAAAGGAGGGAAGAAAGGAAGGAAGGAGGGAGGGAGGGAAGAAAGGAAGGAAGGAAGGTAGGAAGGAAGGAAGAAAGAAAGAAAGAAAAAGGAAAGTAGGAAGGAAGGAAGGAAGGAGGGAAGGAAGGAGGGAAGAAAGGAAGGAAGGAAGGAGGGAGGGAAGGAAGGAAGGAGGGAAGGAAGGAAGGAAGGAAGGAAGGAAGAAGGAAGGAAGGAAGGAAGAAGGAAGAAGGAAGGAAGGAAGGAAGGAAGGAAGGAAGGAAAGAAAGGAAGGAAGGAAGGAAGGGAGGGAGGGAAAGAGGGAGGGAGTGAAGGAGGAAAGGAGGGAAGGAAGGAAGGAGGGAAGGAAGGAAGGAAGGAAGGAAGGAAGGAAGGAAGGAAGGAAGGAAGGAAGGAAGGAAGGAAGGAAGGAAAAAAGGAAGGAAGGAAGGAAGGAAAAAAGGAAGGAAGGAAGGAAGGAAGGAAGGAAGGAAGGAAGGAAGGAAGGAAGGAAGGAAGGAAGGAAGGAAGGAAGAGTGCTGTTAGAATCCAAAATTTGGTTCAGAAATTAACTCTAAATTAGCTTTGCTGTAAACCTAAGTACAACCATGACAGGCTCAAATTTTAAAGTATAAAGACCAGGCTCAGAAGAGCAGCCAGTTCCTAGAACTAGACTTTATGGGGATAGTCCAGGAACTGGCCTTCTGGTCAGATATCAGAGGCTAAACAGCAATAGCCAGATGACACCCACACCCTGGGTCCAACACCGCACCCTGGATCTGGAGATGTCTGTTCACCTTTTACTGAGCTTACAGCCCACCATAATCTTTTGTCTAATGCTACATTTGCACTGCAACCTATCCTAGCCCAACCAAGTACTAAGGACCAATCATTCTAAAAGATCAGTACCCAGAGGTGGGAATCCCCTGGACTGAGCCCTAGGTACGCTTAAGTTTGGTCTGTGAGACATTCTCAGGGTCCTCATTTCTTAGGAATTGTTGGAGCCCAGTATGTTGGAATAAACGACCATGTTTTTGTATTGCTGAACTGTCTCCCTGGTGGACTTTTGGGTCTTTTGGGATCCTGAGCTCCAGAATTAACAGTGGTACTACATTTCTGATTATCCTGGGAAAATGCATTGGAGAGTTTGGAGTTGGCAAAATCTGCCATGAGAACCTTCGGTGATATGGAAGCTAGAGAAGTGCAAATCCGCTTCTTGGATGTAAAGCAGACTTACCACTCAGGAAAGGCACTTTTTAGGGGACTAGAGTCTCTGCAAACTCTGGAGCCCTTGTTCACTCCTAACATAGCCGCTGAGGAAATAAAGGCAGGCAGGTATGATTGCTATAGGCTTTGAAGCTCTTTATGACCTATAGATATGCAAAATACATTTGCATATAGCAAGTCTTTAGGACCTTGGGGGCTAACAGCAGGTAGCTAAGACCTTATCTAGAATCTAAGTAGGCATGGAATTGAAGCTGGTATAAGCTGGGAATAAGGAAGTAGATATTGGCAACACAGGTTTAGAAAAACAAGTTACATGCTTGCAGATTATTTAAATTTTACACATCTCTGATTTGACAAATTTGCCCATATCACTAACATCCCAGAAGGCAACTAAAGTCCTCTTGATCTACATGGTAAGAAAATTAGTCACTGCACCCAGGTTCTCAGGGAAATTTGGATTCCGGCTAGAGGGAGAAATTGCTCTTTGCAGTTAAAGGAAAGTGAGCCCAAACTTCTGCCCCGATATTCCAGGATTCTTGTCTTCTTTTACAGAGGCAAAATAGGGCTTTCTATGAGATTGTTAGAGGACCATAGAAAGATCCTTGCCCTTAGCTTCTACTCCAGTTTCTTTTTTTCTTTTTCTTATTAATTAATTTGAACACTGGATACAAGGTTGATTTTTTCCACAAATACAAAGTTATTTCTGATTGAGTTTCAGTCATGCAATGCCCAACACTCTTCAGCAGTGCACGTTTTCCACCACCAATGTCCCCAGTTTCCTTCCTGCCCTTCCTCCTACCTGTCTATGGGGCAGACAGTTCTCTGTCTGTCTGTTTCTGTCTCTCCCTCTCTCTTTTCTCTCTTTCCTCTCTTTGTATTTCTCCCTCTCTCCCCCTCCTAGCTCTGTCTTTCTCTCTCTTTCTCCCTCACACACACACACACACACACACACACACACTCACACCACTTTTAAACACTGTGGTTTTGCGATATCATTATTGAGGACTTTCATGCCTATCACTTTATCTCTTTAGCACCCAATTCTTGTCTAGAATGATTGTTTTCAACTATCACCGTCATAATGGTCACTTCACAACTGTAATTGCACTCTCCCACTATTTGTGGAAAGCTTCATACCATGAACTGGTCTTTCTAGCACTCATCTCTATTGTCTCTGGATATTATTACCATACTGTTTTTTCCTTATGTCCCAAAAATTAGTGAAATCATTCTATGTATATCCCTCTCTTTCTGACTCATTTTGTTCAACATAATACTCTCTTTAAAAAAAAAAATAAAACAATATCTTTATTTAAGCACCTTGATTGCAGACATGATTGTAGTTGGGTTTCAGTCATGTAAAGAACACCCCCCTTCACCATTCCCATCCTGCAACATTCCCATCACTAATGCTCCCAATCTTCCTCCTCCCCCACCATCTTTATTTGAGATTGGCATTCTACTTCTCTCACTCATTGACATTGTCATCATAGTTGTCAGTGTAGTTATTTCTCTAACTGTACTTGTAAGGCTCAGTAGTCCAGATGCTGCTCCAACACAGAGAAATGAAGAGACAGTCACTCAGGCAAAAGCTCAAGTGGGTTCTTTATTCTGGCCAGCAAGGGTCCAATGCTCATTCAGAACCAAACAGAGGCAAAGGACCACATGGCTTTCTTTGTTCATCCTTATATACCATACGAAGGAGGGATAAAGAGAGGGGGTAGGGATGATTCCCTTATAAGATTATAACATTCACTTGAGACACTCTAAGGTAATACAAGTTACTTATAAGGGCATGACATCCGCTAAGGTAATACGAATTCCTTATAAGGGCATGACATCCGCTAAGGTTGGTATAAACTTCCTCTTTAGGACAAAAATGGTTAGATACAAAAAGCAGGTATAAGCATAGAAAATTACAGAACTCTGGTTACAAAACCTGACCTTCAAATTCTATGAGCTACAGCAGTGAGGGCTGGTGTAACTTGTTGTTGACTTCCCTTTTCATACTCACCACTCTTTGTGGCAAGCTTCATATCATGAGCCAGTCCTTCCAGTCCTCAACTCCATTGTCTCTGGGCATTATTAGAATAATGTCTTTTATTTTTCTTAAAACTCATAGATTAGTGAAACTATTCTGTGTTTATCTCTCTCTCTCTGACTTATTTCACACAGCATAATAAATTCCATGTACATCCATGTATAGGAAAATTTCATGACTTCATTTCTCCTGGTGGCTGCATAATATTTCATTGTGTATATGTACACAGTTTCTTTAGCCACTCATCTGTTGAAGGGCATCTTGGTGTTTCCAGAAACTGGCTAATGAAAATAGTACTGCAATGAATGTAGGTGTGAGGAAGGGATTTTTGTATTGCATTTTTGTGTTCGTAGGGTATATCCCTAGAAATGGTATAGCTGGATCATATGGAAGCTCAATTTCCATTTTTTGAGGAATCTTCATATTGTTTTCCATAAAGGCTGGACTAGATGGCATTCCCACCAGCAGTGCATGAGAGTTCCTTTATCTCCACATCCCACCAGCACTGATTATTTTTATTATTTGTAATGTGTGCCAGTCTCTGTGGTGTGAGATGGTACTATATTGTTGTTTTGATTTGCATCTCCCTGATGATTAGTGATACAGCACCTTTTCATGTGCCTTTTGGCCATTTGTATTTCTTCTTTGAGGAATTGTCAGTTTATTTTTTCTCAATATACATTCATTATTTCTTCTCAATATACATTCATGTATACATGTCCACCTTTTCTGAACGGTCCACCCTTCTCTGTATTAGATTTCTGTTTTAGCACCTCAAAAGAACTCAGTAATTGCATCTCAAAAAGATGTGTTTTTTATGATCTGGGGCTGCTTCAGGGACTGTAACTAATAACTCCTTTAAATAACATCTTGGTTTTATTACTAAGGGCAAAACTCATTTAATAATGAGTTCTTGAAGGCCTCATCCACATGCCTGCAATATTAGTACCCAGTAGGGTACCAAAACACAGTATGGAGACCTAATCAATGATGTTTTGAATAAATAAATGAATGAATGCAGCATCTCAAATAAGCAGAAGAAAGATGAAGCAAAAAAGAAAGTGGGCCCATCAATTATCATTTATTCTTCTTATGATGCTCCTTCCCATTCTTTCTGTTTATTCATCCCAATCAAAATTTTAATATAAAAGAAGTGAATAGAAAGAAACTGAGACCATCTGTGAATTTTATCAGGCTCCCTTTGTGTCCTAAGGATGATCATGAGTAATGATAAATTTGGGTCAGCACAGTCACAGGTCAATGAGTGAATTCTGTTCACCCGTCAAATTTTTATATTGAAGTTCTAATGTTCAGTAGCTCATAATACAACTATACTTGCACATAAAGACAAAAAAAAAAGGACAGTCAGTTGAGGAAAGTTATTAGAGAGGAACTTTTTGTTGGTTTGGGGGATTTAGGGAGTTGAGGTAGATGGTGGGGCCACACATGGTGATGCTCAAGGTTGACTCCTGGCTCTGCACACAGGAATCACTCCTGGCTGATTCAGGGGACAATATGGAATGTGGGGGATCAAACTGAGTTAGCCACGGCAACGCAAGCACTCTACTTGCTGTGCTATTACTTCAGTCCCTGGAGGGATCTTACTGCAAGCCAACCAACATCTATGTAAAAAGAAAAGTTGAACACACAGAGTTACTTGGAATATACACACTGAGAAAAGACCACATTAGGACACAATGAAAGAGTTGCTATTTGCAAGCCAATAAGAAGGACCCCTGATAAACTAAGCCTGCTGATACCTTAATCTATGTTAGACTTCTAGTCTCCAGAATTGAAAGAACAAAAATGTCAGTTTTGAAACCACTTCATCTGTGGTGCTTCATTGTGAAAGCCTGAACAGTAGAATGCAAACATCAATCAATAGGCTTTTCACACCCTGGATGACTTTAATAGACTAGAGAAGGCTGGATGGAGCTGACCTCCCAGTCTGGGAAACAATGAGGTGGAAAGTATATGGCTATGCAATCACACTCCCACTCTAGCGCATATGTACTCCCCTGGGCACATTGCCTAACTCTCCGGGAACTCATGTCCTCCTCCACAGTAGCACAAATGGAAGGATTACATGAGCGTATTTATAAAAGTACTTGGGATAGACCTTGAAGGTCACTGTTCAACAGACATTCTCTCCCTTCCTACCTCTTCCACTTCTACTTCTTCCAATTTCCCTGTTCACTTCCAGGAACAGTGACTAATGGGTAATAATGCCTCTATTCAAGATTAGAGAAAAATACAAAACAGCAGTCCAAGTAACTGGGCAAAATTAATACATCTGAACCTGTGAGTTTATACACACATTTATACACACATTCTCAATACTTGAGAATGTTGCAGCCAAGACTGGTCTCTAGACCGATCTTTTTAGCCAGCATCCATTCCAAACATCCGATTTCTACTAGAATAGTCATTTGATCATCTAAGTAATAATATTCCCTTACCACAAGTTGGCAGGAATATTTAGCTGAGAGAGCCAGAATCTGACATAATATATCTCAGCTTCCCAATTGCTGAATGTAATTAAAAATCAGGTTACTGGTCAAGAGAGAAGTTTGCATAAATTCAAAGTTTAGTAAATCAAAGTTCAAAATCCTGGGGCTCTTGGTATTTAACCAGTTCTCTGAGAAGAATCTCTCTTTGAAGATATTCTGGTTCTTTTATGCAGATAGGTCCTAAGTAATAACTTCCTGGGAAATGTAGATTTTACAAAATTGTGATATCATTATTTAATACTTGTGATGCTATGACACCAATTCCATTCACCAGTGTATTATGATTCCTACATTTTGAGTTCATTCCCATATTCATCCATTTCTGCCCCCCTTTGCTTCTCAATTCCCAGTTCTACTGACCATGTCTCAGGATTTATTCCCACTGGAAACTGTCTACTTTTCTTTGTTTCTCCACACCCTATATTTGAACGAGATCATCTAATATTTGTCTTTTCCTTTATGACTCATTTCATTTAGCATGGTTCCCTCTAGTTTTATTCAACTTACAGCAAACTACCAGATTTCATGTTTTGTCATAGTTGAATATATTCCAGTGTATTTAAAGGTAAACTTCTGAAGAGGACTCTTGGAGTCCTTGATTTGCATCAGGTTTCCAGTGTTGCAGGAATTAAGAGCATAGGCCAAAAAAAGGGAATAAATGGAACATAAGTCCCTCTCACTGCATAGCTAAGATTTCTATAATCACATTATGCCATTTATATTATGTCTGAAATTTAACGTGTACACGAGAAAGCATAGAACAGAAAAGTTTCTTACTTCAGGTCCCTAATGAGGAAAGTCTTGATGGAGATACCAAAACAATATTCCAGTCAAAGCACAATAAGGAAGCCTCCAAATGAATCCAATGAAGTGAGAAGCATGGATGACCAAGACAAGACATGGGGAAGGCTGAGGGTATATGTCCTTGACTGCCACTCCCTCCAACACATCTATGTTGACTGTACCATCTGGTATGGAAAGAGCAACATACTAAGAGAATTTGCCAAGAGAAGCTTTATAGTTGCCTGTGACCCAACATAAAAGACCCCACATAGCAGCTCAGTCTAGAGGCAGACTCAACCATCTTTGTTTTGTTTTGTTTTGGGGCCATATCCCATGACACTCTGGGGTTACTCCTGGCTAACGCTCAGAAATTGCTCCTGGCTTGGAGGACCATATGGGACTCTGGGGTCAAACCGAGGTCTGTCCTGGGTCAGCTGTGTACAAGGAAAATGCCATAGCACTGCGCTATGGCTCCGGCCCCTCAACCATCTTTATTAAGGTCTCCTCTACACCTGGGTGGGTGTGTCCTAATCTTCTTAGCCTCTGGAATTACTAGAGATTCAGTTTAAACCCATGACTCTACTTTTCTAAAAATGCACATAGTACATGTGTTGTGTGAAATGTCACAGGAAATGAAAATTCCTACCATTTACTTAGAAACCCACAGCAACAAAATTTATGACCCAAAGGAAACAACAAGGTTGCAAGTGAGTCTTGTTGGGGACTTGTGGAGGGTAGAAATTTCTGCAAGAAGTCACAGAAGACAGAGTTAAGTAAGATAACCAGTGATTGTACCAGTGATGAAACAAGTCCGCCCTTCATCAGGGATGTGGCTCTATCGTAATGCAAAATCCTGTGTGGCAGTACTGGTGCCATATCATGCACACGCTCCAAAATATATATGCTCAAGGGACTAGAGAGACAGCAGGTAAGGCATTTGCCATGTACACAGCCTGCCCACGCTAGATATAAGGCATCTCATACAGTACTCCAGGAGTGATTCTGAGCACAGAGCCAGAAATAAGCTTTGAGAACTGTTGGATGTGGGTGTGGCCCAAATAGCAGACAAACAAAAAACAAAAATATACTTGAATAAATTTAACAACTACGCAATCTTATTTCATTGGTAGAATCAAAGAAATAAGCTCATTGATGGGAAAATAATTTTTCCCAGTCTATGTTTTGTGTGTGTAGCAGGACAGCCCCTGAAGAGGTTGACTGATGGAGGGATGGAGAATGAGGCCCTTTTCTTCCAGCTCGGAGCACGTGTCTGCCACCCTGTCTAGCCCACGGTTCTGAGGTGAAACGGCGGGTAAACAGCTCGCAGACAATCAGGCTCGTGGAAATATTTGCTTTATTCGGATGGACAAAACTGAAGTCCAAAGACTCCGATTCAGTTCCATCCAGCCAAAGCCCCTCGCCTTCCACAGACCCTTGCTCTTATAGTCCAGAGTCAGGTCCCACCCAATGGTGGGATCAGATACCAACCAATGGTGGAAGCAGAATCAGGTCCTACCCTGGGGTGGGGGCAGAATGCCAGGTCACACCCTAGGGTAGGGCACAATCACCTAATCAGATTAGGGTGAGCAACATAGTAATCCCCCAAAATATTTACATACACAACAATTCCCCCCTTTTGTTTTTAGTAAACAAACAATATTGTCTACAATTATTAAAAGAAAAAATTAGTCAATAATAAAAGAGCGGCTGTTTGCATAAGCGCATCACAGGAAAATGTAAAGAAAAACTTCTAACCTAAGCACAGGGTGTCTAAAACCAGAAACATGTATCAAGGAATCAACTACAAGCTCCTGAGAAGATAAATCTAAGACGTACATAGATCTTTCGAAGAGACACCAGAAAGGTTGTGTAGCAGGCAAGAAGAAGCACCTTTTCTTTATTTGTTGTTGTTGTAGGTGGTGGTGGTGGTCGTTTTTGGGTCACACCTGGCAGTGCTCAGGAGTTACTCCTGACTCCACGTTCAGAAATCGCTCCTGGCAGATACCGGCATTTGAACCAATGACCTTCTGCATGAAAGGCCAACGCCTCGCCTCCATGCTATCTCTCCAGCTCCATTTTTATTCAAGTTCAGGTAGACCAGAAAGCCCATCTTTGAGGGCATTGAACTAGGCCTTTATTTCGGAAGAAGTGGCACATACACCCTCTGCACAGTGGGGAGCCACTGCAATGATGATCAATAGATATCTGAACTTAGTCCAAGTTCTTAATCCGGTCTGAAGTCCATAAGATGTCTGAAATTGATGTCGACTATTTATAGATGGGAGCTTAAGTCACAAACCAAAACAAAATGTTTAAGGCAGAGACCCTCCCTGTGTAAATAAACAACTTGAGGGCCCATCCAAAATGGATGGAACCTTCTATAAACCTAGTATTTTGCCTATGATGCGCCCACGCAAAAAACCCTGAGAACAGACAAAAATATCATTTGGGAAATTATAGACAATAGTATATAACTCACAAACCTAAAGTCAAGAAAGCAAAACCTTAATGTAATACAACATCGATTCCTAATATTAAAAACTAAAATAGAAAAACATTAATTACGATAGTCAAAAGAAGCGTAGTACCAAACATAACTTCAAAGGATTACAGTTATAGGAAAAACAACAGATGTAATTTCTACAGAGTTCAATACCAATGTGTAAATATGAGGGGTCTGGGACTCCAAAAAGACCGGCAGAAGACACTTGATGGGTCTGGAAAAGCCGGTTGAAGCCTTGTACAGGAGATAACATCAAGCTGAATGAAGAAGGAAGGCCAGTACAGTCATCCATGTGTTGGGGCATCCCCAAGCGTTACATCATTACATCATAAGTTGGTTGGGCTTCTGTATTTCCTTTGGGATTGGTGCAATCTTGGGGTAGCCATTGTAGAAACGGTCAACAATAGCATTTTGTATGTGGATGGAAAACCAGAAATTCAGACAGCACAGTTTAACTGGGATCCAGAGACTGTGGGTCTTGTCCATGGATCTTTTCTCTGGTGTTACATTGTGACACAAATCCCAGGTGGCTTCATTTCCAACAAGTTTGCAGCATATATGGTGTAAAACTCCAACAGTCATGGATTTCTTCTTCCCGCCGAGATCAGGAAGCTTGTAGTTGTGGGTGAAGGAGATGGGTTGCACATGTGAAATCCTGAAAATTAAAATGTTAAGGACTAGGAAGAGAGAAGGAAGGATAAGGAAGACTAATTTGGGGAAGATAAAGTTAGGAAAAAGGAAACTATATACAAAATATGCAGAACAGACAGACACTAAACAAGACATACATACACAGACTTCACAAAAAATATGGCCATAACTCTCACTCATACTAAAAAATATTTGTTGGAAAGGATCCAAAATAGAGCAAAAGAAAAGAGAATTCAGCTGAATCAATTAAAAGCTCCTTAAAATGTAATAGCCGGCAATTGTTAGATAAATCATTTCAAATTCACAAAAAAAATTTTTTTTTTTATGGTTTTGCCTAGCAGATCTGAAAGAGAATTTCATGCATAATACAAACATGGACAACTCTACTATACGTGTATATCAGTATATATACAAAGTTATTGTATAACAGTAACTTTATGATAATCAATCATAGGCAAGAAGCACTGTGAAGAAAGTCCACCTAAAATTATCATTATGTAAGCGTCTTAAAACCTAAATTGAGGGAAATAAAGCAATGATGTTAAAATAAAAAGAGTGAAAGTCGTTAAATGAGTATACCTAGAAAGAAAAACAACATAATATGATGAGAAATTTCTCTTTCAGGTGAACCTTGACTAAATTAATTTGTAAAATTTCATGATTAACTGAGACCTAGAGCAATAATGAAATTAAGACATAAATCCATCCTACAAGGAAACACATTGGGGATTCATGATTTTCAATCTATATTCATTGATCATGCCTGTGGAAAGAATCCTAGAGCATTAATAGCAACTGATAAGGAAGTAAAATGATTATCTGGTGTTCATTGTAGATCTCTAAGAAGTATAAAACAGTATGTATGCTGCTGTGGATTTCACCAATGTATTAGGGACTTTTTTGATCTTCTTGTCATCAAAATTGATCCAGTGTTGTTTTGCAGCAATTTTACAGTATGAAGTACAGTGTCCATAGTGAACTTTACCATAATGGTTTGACACCGATGATAAGTTGTATTTCTTAATCTTGCTTTTATTCTCTGAAGTGAATTCCTCTAAATTGAGGTCTTCTAAAGGAAAATCTACATAAGTATGCAATTTTTTTATTTGTTTGCCATCAAAAGCAAAACGTTTCAAGTGTATTATAAGTACTGGTGGCAGTTTCCATAAGTACGTTTTCTTTGAAAAATCCCTTCTATTTTTGCAACTGTTGCACAGAACTTTGTTGTCATTTCTTAATTCTTCTTCTTTAAAAAATTCAGAGAGGCATTCCTGTAATGTACATTTATCTGTAGATGTAACAGCCAAAGACAAATGAACAAATGTCTCATAAACTTCAGACTTTTGGTGGCAAGTGAGACACTGGAGTATAGATTTGAATTGTCCTTGAAAGAGATCATAAATAATAGATTTATGAGCCTTTTGGTGTTCTGGACTAAATTGTTCATAATTTTCATTTCCCATGAGATGTGTAGTTTTGTCTGTCATTAGATTTACAGTAAGCAAGTCCTGATGTAATCCCTCTATTAGGAACATCAGTAGTTCGTGAGGATCCTGCTGATTGTGTCCAGCAAACTGGTCATTAAGTAAACCAATTGTTACTTTGAAGCTTTCAGGGTTAATATATCTATGAAATCCATTTCCCATGGTTTTGATGAGCCGACCAAATTCTTCGGCTAATTTACCTTCATGCCCCATCGGATTTTTCTTGTTAATATCCTTTTTATAATGATCTTTATAAAAATACTGAGTTAAGTCTGAAATATTATACAAGCATTGCAATATTGAGTTCATGTAGCAAGAGTTTCCTATATTTTGGAGCCCAGTTAAGACAGGTTCCTGTCTTTCCTTTTGCATCTCGGAGTGTAAGGGTTTATCACTACCATCAGTCTCACTCATTGTATGGTGTGTGACAGCTAAATCGTTCCCTGCCCCAGAGACCTTAGTAATATTACTGCTGTTAGTGTCTGAAGTATTCTGTTTTTTCTCTGAAGGGGAGTTTGTAGTCTGAACCTGATCATTTGTGCTAGCCCGATTTCTAACAAGACGTAATGGAACCCAAAATTTTTTGGGAGGGTCATCATTTATAGAAACATAGGCATAACCCCTTCCTCTTAGGAGAAGATAGCCAGCTATCCATTTTTCATCCTCCTTGATCCAAATAGGTTTATGGGTTGTTTCTTGTCTCTGAATATCTTCTTTAAAATGTCTTTCCGCTGCAGTGTAGCTTTCCCCTTGGGGTAAGTTAAAGTAATTTAGTGTGATAAGAGTCAAAGACAGCAAATCCGTTGGTGGTAAACCTCTTTTTCTATTTTTTTGCAATTGAGTTTTTAAGGTTCTGTGAGTCCTTTCTACAATGGCCTGTCCCCTACAATTGTAAGGAATTCCTCTGAGATGTCTTATCTGCCATTCCTTACAAAAAAATTCAAAAGTTTTGCTAACATAGGCTGGCCCATTATCAGTTTTTATAGAATATGGAATACCCATCACAGAGAAACATTGTAAAAGAAAACTACAAGCAGCCTTAGATTTTTGAGAAGACATGGGAATTGCCCACATAAACCGAGAATAAGTGTCCACCACAACATGAAGATAAGGTTTCCTTGGAAATAAATCTGTTTGAGTTATATCCATTTGCCAAAGTTCGTTAGACTGTAAGCCTCTTGGGTTTGCTCCTGCTATGTGAGTCTTTTTTGTTAACGGTGCACATACGTTGCAGTTTTCTACGATTTCTCTAGCTTGCCTCCATGGAATTTGGTAATTCACATGTAAACGGCGAGCATTTGTGTGTAGGGCTGAATGTTCCTCTATAGGTGATTTAAATATAGGCATTGCTAGCAAGTCAGCAGTTTTATTTCCTTGAGCCATAGGTCCTGGAAGACCTGAGTGGGCTCTAATATGTGTGATGAAGATGGGCTCAGTTCGTTTTTGAAGAAGCTGCTGTAATTGTTTAAGTAAGTCCTGTATGATCGGGTTATTAGCATTAAGGGATGCAGTGGCTATCACATGACATAAATTTACCACATACAAAGAATCAGAAACTATATTCATGGCTTCAGATACATTTTCTAATAGGTAAATTAACGTTGCTAATTCAACTTTCTGTGCAGATTTATATTTGGTATCTATGGTCATATTAATGTTGTCTCCAGTTATTCCTCCTTTTCCATTTTGGGATCCATCAATGTAAAAAACCTTGGCATTGGGAATAGGGGAATCCCGAACAATTGAAGAAATAACAAACTGAGTTTTCTTTAAAAAGTCCCAAATTTTTCCTGCTGGATAATGGGAGGATATTTCTCCTGTGAAATCTGAGAGGGCCCTTTGTAGAGATTCATTAATTGGCAATATTGACTCAATTTCCTTTTTTGGTACTGGCAAAACTATTATATCTGGATCAAAACCTAGTAAAGATATAGATCTGAGTCTTGCCTTGATAATAATCTCTGAAATCAGTTGTAAGTAGGGGACAACTGAGCGAGGTTGTTTGTTATGTAAATACACCCATTCCAAAGGTCCTGACTGTTGCATCAAGGCCCCTGTGGGGGTTTCTATAGTAGGGAAGATTAACAGTAATACCTTTTCTCCTGGGATGAATCTTGAGAGAAACGATTTTTGTAATCTGCTCAAGAAGATGTCCAATTCATTTTTTGCAGCTGTTGTTAAATTTCTCGGGCTATCTAAAGCAGGATCACCCTCCAACGTTTTAAACAGATTAGATAACTCTGCATTTGGGATTCCTAGTGCAGGGCGGAGCCAATTTACGTCACCTAAAAGTCTCTGAAAATCATTAAGCGTTCTGAGGTTTTCTTTTTTGATAGAAAATTTTTGTGGACGTATAGACGTCCGGTCCAAAATAAAACCCAAATATTGATACGGTGGCATTATCTGTATTTTTTCTAAAGCTATTTTCAGTCCTGATGTTTGTAAACAGTCAGTAACATAAGAGTATAATTCCTGTAAATCTGTTTCGTTGTTCATTGTGAGCAAGATATCATCTGTATAATGAAATATCATGGCTTGAGGAAATTTTTCACGAGCAGGGCTCAAAACCTTATCTACAAAAAACTGACACATGGTTGGGGAATTCAGCATGCCTTGGGGGAGAACAGTCCATTGGAAACGTCTGCAGGGATGGGTATTATTGAGAGAAGGAACTGAGAATGCAAAACGTTTTTTATCATCTGGGTGGATAGGAATATGGTAGAAGCAGTCTTTCAGATCAATTATAATTAGTGGCCATTCCTTTGGAATAACTACAGGTGATGGTAAACCAGTCTGCAATTTGCCCATAGGTATCATGGATAAATTTATAGCTCTAAGATCCATCAAAAGTCTCCATTTACCGGATTTCTTTTTTATAGTGAATATAGGTGAATTCCATTGAGAAAAAGATGGTTCAATATGTCCTAAACTTAGCTGTTCCTCCACTAATTCTGTCAGCACCTTTAATTTATCAGTTTTAAGGGGCCACTGACCTGTCCAAATTGGTTCATCAGATTTCCATTTTATTTTTATTGGTGCTGGTGTTTTTACGGTAGTGGCCCCCACTAAAAATTTTGGGTTTTTAAATCAAAAGAAGGTTCGGACTCTTCTGGAGCTAATGGGATGTGGAATTCTGCTTTCCACTGTTTGTGTAGGTCACGGCCCCACAGGGATGGTGAAAATGGGCCCACGTGAGGTCTGATTATTGCTTTTTGATTTTCTGGGCCGTAAAATAGTATAGTCCTCGTACTCAACAGACAGGAACTCAGGCCTCCTATTCCTTCTAGGGAATACGGGATTTCCTGAAGAGGCCAATTTTCTGGCCATTCTTTATCAGAAATTACGGTAACCTGAGCACCCGTATCTATCATTCCATCAAAGGGTTTGCCTTCCAAGTGAAGTTTGATCATTGGGTGTTCATCTTTACATTTAGTAACCAGAGCCACGATTGGGTTTTGAGCAGCACCCGGATCTGTGCTTCCAAAACCTCCAATTCTAGTCTTATCTGAAGTCCCAAATTTGACATAAGGCACTATTACTATCTGGGCAATCGCTTCTCCTTTTTTAAAGGTCCATGTAACTGGTACAGTAATAACTACAATGATTTCTCCCATGGAATCTGAGTCAATGACACCAGTGATTACTGATATACCCTTTATGTTGAGGGAACTTCTGCCAAGAATCAAACCCATGGTATCTGGGGGTGGCGGGCCTACAATGCCAGTTTCTAACATGTAAGGGCATGCTCCTGGGTAAATTGTAATGTCCTCTGGGCATAATATGTCTAATCCGGCACTCCCTGAAGTAGAGTGGATTAATTCCCTTATCGTGATGAATTTTCTTGGGCTGGGCTTGGAAGGAATATTGTCTGTGAACTTTGCCCCTGATTTGGAAGGGCCTGGGGGGAGGCCCTGTGGGCGTTTCCCTGCATCTTGTATGTGTGTTCTTGGGGAGCTGAATTTATAAGGAGACGACAATTTCTTTTGATATGTCCCTGTTTTCCACAATGGTAGCAGGCGATTTGCCTCCTGGGGACTGTGTTGAAACCTCTACTTAGGTTATTATTAATGAGGTTTCTGGATCTGCAATCTTTCGCCCAGTGGCGACCCCTTTTGCATTTTGGGCAAAGACCTGGTTTCCGGAAAGTGTTCTGTCCCCGAGGGGAGTAAGACATTGTTCCCTTGGTAACTGGGAAGGTTTGTACTGAGTCTGAGTGGGGTGGGGATTGGGGTTCCACATAGACATTCCGGCAGGCATAAAGGTAATCATTCAGATCTGACTTTTCATTTAATGTATTCAATACTAATCTACAGGCTGAATTTGCATTATGATAGGCCACAGATTTTACTAGGAAGTTTCTAATCTCCTCATCTTCCACCTGTAACTTCAGAGCATCTTTAATCTTACCTACAAACTCTGCAAATGACTCATAAGGGCCTTGGGTAATTTTTAAAAAGTTTCCTCTACCAATGCTGTTAGAATCAATTTTTTCCCATGCTGACAATGCAATCTCCCTGATTAAATTTAAGATTTCCTTAGGTAAAGCTGCTTGTGTCTGAATATTTGCAAATTGATTTTCTGCCATCAATAATTCATACGATAGAGTAACACCTGCCACTTGCTTTTTCATACCATCCGGACTATATAATTTAGCTTTTACGCCTTCTGAATAGTACATTTCCCATTCGGTTCGCTGTTTAGACGACAGGCATATTTCAGCGATTCTTTTAAAATCATACAAAGTCCAAGATGAGTTATGACTCCAAAGTCTTAATAACTCCACACTGTATGGCGATTTTGGCCCATTTTCTTTACATGATCTTTTAAACCGATCTAATTCTTCCATCTGATAGGGTACATAGTTAGAAACATTTACCCCGTCTATAGGGGATAAGGCCTGATTAGCAAAATTACTCTGAATAGAGCTCTGAGACTGAGCATGTGGTTCATTTTTTGAATCTGCTCTGCTCTGCGATTCAATTTTGTGACTAGAAGGAGGCATACTTCGTGGAGTTAGCACTGGAGGTAGATCATTATCTGAGTCACTACTGTCAAGCAATTCACTAGAATCAGGCTTAACATTCTGAGTTGTTTTTCTTCCAGCAAAAATTTCTATATTGTTGATGGTGGGGCTGGATTCGTCAGCCTGCACCTTGGTCTGAGTTTTCGTCAGATAAATTTCCTTATTATCTATACTGGTTTTAGCCTCACCATTTCTACACTTTCTATTTCCTAAATAGAAATAACAGCAAATAACTATGCTCATAATAATAATGTTAGTCAACACAGAAATTCCACAAACTATGATGGCTAGAGACACTACACTTTTCATTTGAAATATAGACCACAACCATCCAACTGCAGTGATTGTCCTTAGATCAAAACCAATTAGTTTTAAACAAAATGGAATGATCCACTTGTATACTAGAGCACCAATGCGTAAGACTAAGGGTGGTAAAATCCACATGACTAACCACAGAAACCATTTGATGGTCAGCATAGGAAATTTCCAATGAAATATTTCACTTACAGTTCTGAGGGTCCAGGGTTCAGGTCCCTGTCCGGGCGTCATTATGTAGCAGGACAGCCCCTGAAGAGGTTGACTGATGGAGGGATGGAGAATGAGGCCCTTTTCTTCCAGCTCGGAGCACGTGTCTGCCACCCTGTCTAGCCCACGGTTCTGAGGTGAATGTCCCTGTTCGGGCGCCATTATGTAGCAGGACAGCCCCTGAAGAGGTTGACTGATGGAGGGATGGAGAATGAGGCCCTTTTCTTCCAGCTTGGAGCACGTGTCTGCCACCCTGTCTAGCCCACGGTTCTGAGGTGAAACGGCGGGTAAACAGCTCGCAGACAATCAGGCTCGTGGAAATATTTGCTTTATTCGGATGGACAAAACTGAAGTCCAAAGACTCCGATTCAGTTCCATCCAGCCAAAGCCCCTCGCCTTCCACAGACCCTTGCTCTTATAGTCCAGAGTCAGGTCCCACCCAATGGTGGGATCAGATACCAACCAATGGTGGAAGCAGAATCAGGTCCTACCCTGGGGTGGGGGCAGAATGCCAGGTCACACCCTAGGGTAGGGCACAATCACCTAATCAGATTAGGGTGAGCAACATAGTAATCCCCCAAAATATTTACATACACAACATGTGTGTTTTCCAGTCATCATTTCTTTTAAAGGTGCAGAAGCTTCTGAATTTAATAATGTCCCATTTGTTTATCTTTCATTCCATTTACTTGGTCCATGGCATTTCATCTTTTCAGTATTGCAAATCACAGCACCTGAAAGGAAAAGGTGAAAAGGAAGAAAATGCTTGTTATGAAGAAAGGAAGGGGGGTGGGAGAAAAACTGGGGGCACTGGAGGAGTGAAGGGATGGGGGCTGGAACACTTTATGCTTGAAACTCAATCATTAATAATGTAACTTGATAATGCAATAAATATTTTAATTTAAAAAAGAAAGACATTAGTACTCATGCATTAGTTTGCTTGGGATACCATAAACTATCTTAAATTTCTGTAATTTAAACAACAAAAATTGTTCCAAAAACTGCCAAGTTTATAAGATCAAGCTGCTGAGAAGACAGGCTTAAATGACTGTAGCTCTGGGCACTGTTAGTTTTTTCATAAGGCCATGAATTCTATCAGATTAGGACCCTGGCTTTATAATACCTTTAGTTTTAATTACCTTCTAAAGACTGTATCTTTAAATATAATTACATTGATAACTATGATAACGTATGAATTAGGCTGAAGGATATAGGGAAACCACAATTCAGTCCCTAATAATGGACAAGGAAAATGGTATTTTTGATCAGCTCTTCTCTTGAGAATCTCATGTGATTTCCTTTTATCTCTAGATCATCTGCCTGTACTGAGTTAAGTCAACAAAGAAACAATAGCCATTAATACAATAGCAATACCCTCCCATCCTTGAATTACCTGAATCCAGAACTCAGACAAGCTTAATTTCTACTTTTTGGGTGGCCACACCTGGCAGCACTCGGTGGGGGGGGTGGGGTTTACTCCTGGCTCTACACTCAGAAATTGCTTCTGGCAGGCTGGGGGTTGGGGGTGGGGAACCATATGGGATGCCAGGATTCGAACCATGGTCCTTCTGCAAGTAAAGCAAACATATTACCTCTATGCTATCTCTCCAGCCCCTAATTTCTATTTTTTAAATGCTTCTTTCAACAAAGAATAAAATATTAAAAGACATTTTTACAGATTTTTTTTATAAATCTGGAAACACTGGTAGAAATAGCAGTGTAGTAGCTCTACAACTACAAAACAACCACTTCTATATTATCATAAACTGAGTCTTCGATAAAAATAAATTGAAAATATAAAGGAAGTCTCAAGAATAATATTTTTAAGAATCTTCAGTCTGAAAGTCAGAGAGATGGCACAGCAGGTAAAGCACTTGCCTTTCACATGGCTGACTCAGTTCTGGTTCCTAACACCCATTATGGTCCCCATTATGAAATCCTGCCAGGAGTGATCGCTGAACTCAGGTCTGACCCGAAAACAAAACAAGGCTAAAAAAAAAATCTCCAAATATAAAACGAAACTGAACATCTGTTTTGTGTTATATTAGTAACTATGAGATATAACTACATATGTTCCTAATGAATGGGCTGGAGAAAAGTGATATATATATGTACATATATTATTTATATAATATATATGAGCTTTTTAACATTTAAAAACTACTTAATGCAATTAGTTGCCTTGGCTAATGTAGCATCTTTACTTCTTTAAGATATTTCCTATTAGCAAAGTATTTCCTGTTAATAAAAGCCCTTACATAAGACTTAAATATATATATATGATACATATATAATTCAATGGGAATTAAGTATCTCTATGAGATGTTTATAAACCACACCCCATCACGAAATTAAAGAACTTCCCTATTCTATAAGTATACAATGTTAAGAATACATGTTGTTAAGAATACAATGTTGACAACAATGTGGTAGAAAAGTCCTGAAATGTATGCCACAAATTTCAACAAGTCCTTTCTTCACCCCAAAAATCTCTAACAGATGTTAGTATCTACCATTGACTTTCTGGAGGATTGTTTGGGTTTTGTTTTGTGGATTTTGTGCTATAGATAAGATCTTAGCAACTCTGGGAAACTTCTGTTTGCACATCAGGTGAATACCACCATTCTGAAATACTTACATTAAAAATCTCTTTTCAATCCAGGTGTCCAAAGTCTGACGAGTAGATATAAAAGTTGTGCTATATGAAGACAAAGAGACAGTAGAAAGATAAAGAAAAATACTACCAGGTGTGGCCCCTGAGTACAGATCCAGGAAGGACTCTGAGCATCAATGCATGAACCCCTTCACCCTCCAAAAAGAAGTTCTAAGATAGGCACACAATGCTATAGCACTCAACTATAAGATAGAAACTTGCCTTTAATCACAACATAGATGATCATCATGCTAAGGGAAGTAAGTCAGAAGGAGAAAGACAAACACCAGATAATTTCATGTGTTAGGTAGAAATAAACCCTTAAACAATGATCAGAGACTTGAGGTTTTTGGGCTGAGGTGGAGGAAAGTGAGCTTAAAAGGCAGAGGAAATCCCACGAACTGTAGTAAAAGGATACTGGCATTTTGGTGGTAGCTGATGTGGTATTAATGTACCCCTACAATATAAACATCTTCGCTCTCTTAAATCAGTTCCCTCAATTAAAAATAAACTTAATGAAAATATATTTAAATTTTTAAATAAAGTTACACACCATAAGGCATAAAATTTACATACTCGTTCCAGACTAAAAATTTAGTGACTCATTCCAGATCAAAGACTTTAAATATTCATTTCAGTATTGTTTTCTTTTTATAATTTTTAGTTGCCCCTGTGAAAGACAAAAAATATAAAATAAAATATAAAATAAAATGAAAGAAATTGAACTCAACTCAAATATGGGACCCAAGGCCTCACTCAACCACTAGACTCTATCTTGACTACATGAGAATATCTGAATGCTCCCATTTAACTGTTTACAAAGCAAGAGTTCTCTAGATTCTTGAACCCAACACAACATGAGCAAAGCTTCAACCCCAGAGGCAAAAGCAGACTTAGCATCTAGGGAGGCCTTCTAAAGAGCACAGCTAAAGCGCATTGCAGAAAATTTGTCTCTTTCCTGGGCTTAAGATGTCATGAATCACTATCTTTTGTGAGAAAGGTGATTCAAAAATTCAGAACTGTTAGGAAAAAAACCCGTTCTGCTAAGAACAGGAACCGTGAATTTAGAAAGAGAAAACTCAAAGGAATGAGTTAATAGGGCTGAAAAAAAAAACACGGTTCAAATAGGAATCCCTCCTTCAGCACAATTAGGTAAGTTTTCTCTATTTCCAAATCATTAACTAACATGCTATGAATAATTTTAACTGTTAAGAATATATCACCTCGCTGGAATTTTACTATACCTTCCAGTGAAAAGACTGTTTTCCAGAAGTAGCTGAAGGTTTGGAAAATTCATTAAAAATTGCTTAATAAAACTATCTCTTGAAGCAAGTAACAAGTTATCAGAGGATCAAATAAAATATGATCAAGTCCAAAGTTTTAAAAAAAAACTTTGTGCTTTTAAATTTAAGATAGTGGTGTTTTTTTCCTGGATGCTATTCATCCTGATAAGTATGGGGAGAATAATGTCTTTTGGTCTATAATCACAGGAATATGTTTCCATAGTAACTTCATATTTCTAAATGTCACTGCATTTTACTTTTTGTAATCTTATCAGTTTGATGTCTTTTCTGACACCTCAAAGGAGTCCACATTAGAACCGGTGATGTGGGATTCATGGTCACAATGCCAGCCTGAATTTGTTCAAGTTTGTTGGGAAGAGGAAGATTCTATTTCATGACCTTGAACATCTATGTGGAGATGAAAATAGTCTTCACCCAAGTATAACAAAATCAGAACTTGAATTTCCTCTTTAACATCAACTTAACTTCCAAGTGTCTCTCAAAAAATTGGAAATCCCTAATCTTGCCATTCCAGTCAACTGGATCATGGCCAGTTAAATCTGAGGGCATTCAAGCAAGACTAAATCCTGGTCAGTTCAAACTTCTGTTCAATGAGATTCTCTGATAGAGAATGATGTAGAACTGTGGATGAATTTGCATTGTCCTGACATCAATTGAAAGGGGAAAATACAATTGAATCCTGTAAATATGCCCACATGCCATATTTCTTTTTTTTTTTTTTTTTTTTTTTTGGTTTTTGGGTCTCACCCGGCAGTGCTCAGGAGTTACTCCTGGCTCCATGCTCAGAAGTCGCTCCTGGCGAGCATGGGGGACCATATGGGACGCCGGGATTCGAACCGATGACCTCTTGCATGAGAGGCAAACGCCTTACCTCCATGCTATCTCTCCGGCCCCACATGCCATATTTCTAATCCCTCCGAGTGGATCTGAAGCAGGGCACAAAATAACCCAAACCAGGATGAGGGTGAAACACGTGTAGTCTGACAATTTCTACCTCATATGGAAAGCGAGCTACCTGCCAGAATTGACATTTTTTATTGAGTACAGAGACCACTCCTGGGTGGGGAAATAAGGACAGAGTAAGGACAGATAGCTCAGGCTATTCTGAACCAGTCCCTGCCAGGTTTGCATGTAAGACAATCTCTGTTTTTGGGTAAAACCAAGTTGTAAACAAATAGATACAAAGAAACCATGATGAGTCAATAAAATAATTTATTTATTAAAAATTATGCTTAAGGGGGCCGGAGAGATAACACAGTGGTAGGGTGTTTGCTTTGCAAGCGGCCGACCCAGGACCAATGTTGGTTCAAATCCCAGCATCCCATATTATCCCCTATGCCTTCCAGGAGCGATTTCTGAGCACAGAGCCAGGAGTAACCTCTGAGCACTGCTGGTGTGACCCAAAAACAAAACTTAAAATGAACATAGATCCAAAGGAAATGAAATCACCTTCTCAATATCTAAGTCTCCCTACTGACTGCAGGTTTACTTACAGATGCCAGTAAAAGCAACCTAAATGTCCTTCAACTAATGAAATAATAAAAAATGATAATATATAGTGATTTGTTTTCCAGTCATTAAAAAAGAAGCAATTTTCTATTTCTAACAATTTGAATGGACTCTGGAGACTTTATACTGTTAAATACTAGTCAGAGATAGATACTATGATCTTAATTACATTTAAAATCTTAAGAAAACATTAAAGAATAGATAAGTGATTGCCAGGAATAGGCAAATTGGGTGAAAGTGGCTAAAGGGAACAAGTTTCCAGAAGAAGATGGATAAGTTCTGTGGATTAATGTCAGTGCATATTGCATGGTATAGTTTAAGGTTGCTAAAGGAGCAGTAGATACAAAACTGAAACTATGAGAGATGGTAAGTTGATAGTTGATAAGTGACATTATGATGACCAGTTTTCTATACACATATAACAAGCATTGTGCTGCCTACCTTATACAATGGTGTGAGTCAATTATATCTCGACAAATCTAGGTAGAACAGAGGAAAAAAAATTCAGGGATGTAAGGAATTGGACTGGCCCTTTCTGGAGAGAGCCACTCTTAGTCATCATATATCTTTCCCTATTCTGAATTTGTTGTATAATATCACTGTTTTCTGTCCCCAAACAAGTGCTATTTTAAAACCTCACATACTTTTATCTGTTAAAAAGTTGGAAATGGATCCCCTTTCAGCACCCAGAAGAGATAAAGTGACATGCATGGCAGCCCTTCATTAACAGTAGTGCAAACTACAGTGTCATAAAAGAAAAGAGAGAGAGAGAGAGAGAGAGAGAGAGAGAGAGAGAGAGAGAGAGAGAATAAAATGCCTGCTCCAGAAGCAGGTGGAGGAGCATGGGTGGGAGGGATGAGGGAGGGCATCATAAAAGGTGAGAGGGAAACTGGGGACATTGGTGGTGGGAAACGCGCACTGATGAAGGTTGATGTACATTGTATGACCGTAACTCAATCATGAACAACTTTATGGAAGAAAAAAACTGTATTCTGAACAATCTAGTAACTATGGTGTTTAAATAAAAAAAATGTTTAATGCCAGAAATTAAAAATCTAAAATGTAGATATATTCAGATTAAGGATTTTACTAAGCTAAAGGCTGTTTAAAAATCAGAAGTCAAGAATTTGTCTCTGTTCACATTGTATTCTTTTGGGCCAGCCTAAGATTTATGGATTCATTTCAATGATAAAGATATCTTTAGTATAAAATAGAATGAAGATGAAGCAAAGTGATAGCACAGTGATAAAGGAGTATTCCTTGTAAGAGGCTGGTTTGGCTTCAATTCATATATCAATCATACGTCACTCCATATGATCCCCAAATCCACAAGGAGATCCCTGAGTGCAAAGTCGGGAGTAAATCTTGAGTACAGTTGGGTGTGGCCACCAAAACTCAAAATAAATAAATAAAAAGGAATGACAGAGCAATAGTACAAGGTAGGGCTTGCACACAGGCAACATGGGTTTATTCCCAAGCACTCTCGGGAGAAATTCCTGAGCACAGGATCAGGAATAACCCCTGAGCATCCCTATGTGTAGCCCAAAAACAAAAGAAAAAAAGGGAAAGTTCATGGATTTCTATGCTTACAATAATGTCATAGCACAAATACTGTGACCAACACAAAAAGAAAAAAAAATGAGTCAAAGACTAAAATGTAGCTCATTTATCCAGCATTTATAAGGCCCTGGGTGAGATTTAGCACCACTTGGATCCCCAGGTACAAAGCTAAATGTAGCTACTGAGTGCCAGGTAAGACCCAAAAGCAAACAGAATAACAAATATATTTATATAAGACTGTACAGTGTGGTTAGAAACATTTCACTTACCAATCCAGTGATGTCCCAATGAAAAAATGAGAGAATGAAATCATTTTTTTACTCAAATCAATATATTTCAAAAATCTGATATCAGGAGAAGCCCTAGATATTGCTATGCTATATCTGTTTATAAATTATATCTTAGTTCTTAGACTAAGAATTCTATATAAGTTATAATTTTTATTTTAAAAACTGCTAAAAGTTAGGTACCAGAGAGATAATAGAGGAGATAAGGTGATTTTCTTGCACAAACCTGACTGGAGTTCAAACCCTGGTACTGCATAAAGTCCCCCAGAACTACCAGGTGTGATCCCTGAGCACACAGCCATGAGTAAGTCCTGTGCACAGGCAAGCATGGGACAAACCAGTCCCTAAAATTCTGAAACTTGGGGTTTAGAATCTGACCCAAATTGATAGCTCAAATACTTATTATGTGTGAGACCCTGAATTCTAACCTGAACACCTCCAGGTATAGTCTCCATATTTTAAAAAAATTGGCTTTTATACTTTAACTCTGAAAGGATGCATATTAATAAGAGATAAAAATTCCTAAAGAACATGCCTCCAATATATATGTGCCCTTGTGTAATCTTTGCATATTCTTTCTATGCTCAACCTAACTTGTTTAACAAACAAGAATATACAGTAGCTCTGCCAGCTTAGGGACTTATGAAAACCTAGCCGCTCTGCTTGTTCTGCTCTTAGGAGTCATGAATAACGATGAGGGAGCAAAGCAGTCTCTCCCGCTAAGAAGATGGAGATGAGACAGTGAAAAGGTGAGGGAAAGCCATTGATTCTATTTGATGGTGAGAACTGAAGCTTCAAACCCATCCCCAGTCAAGCCATTTTTGCTTAGTCACCACACCTCTGAGTGAAGGTGTCTTTGCAAAGACATCAGATGGGGTGGTGGTGAGCTCTCCCTACCATATTCTTTCTAAATTTCTGGCCCACGGGATAACAAGCACATAAAATAATTGTTATTTGAAGCTACGATGCGTACAAGGTGGCTTTTTTATGTAGCAATGCATGTGGTTTCCTGAGGAGTGTGTCATAATCAGTTGATTGATGACAAAATAGTTACAGGTCTGATTTATAAATGGCTCTGTGTGATAGGCTTGAACCTCCCCCAAAATAGATGAGAACATCACTGCACTTTTCTGAGGATACTCCTAAAGACAAGAGTGGTGTGGAATCTCTCCTATGGGCTGAGTTTCAAGCAAGGGCAGATGGCTTTATACAGATATCTATGCTGATTTGGAAGCAGTGGGCTTATGACTTGGCTTAAAGGACAGAGAATTTGAAAAGACTGAATTAGAAAGCAATAGGGATGGTGTAGGTCTTGTGAAGACGTATGTGTAGATGGAGGCCCCTAAAAGCCACAAGGTTGAAAGATTTTTTTTCTCAACAAATATTCATTCAAAAGCAACCTGTTTATGAGATATACAAGATGACCTTTTCAGAAGCTATCCATTTGTCTCATTTTTAAGCCACTCCAGTTTGACCCAATAACCTCTTTAATCCACTGGTCATGCAGGTAGAAATGAAGAGTACACATGGACTCAACAAACCATTCTTAATTAGCAAAAGCCAGCTACTTTGTGTGCAAATAGTGGACAGAGACAAACTCAACAAAGTTTCAGCATCACTTTCTGGACAAATTTTCTAGTATCTGGAAAGGACAGTGCTTTGTAATCACTGGAAAAGACACTCTGCAATTGAATTTTTTTTTTCCAACTGCAATACCTCTGCCCAGATCAATATTTGTAGACACACAAATTGCCCAATCAGGTATCACGATACTCCAAAGAGTTTTATTTCCAGCTTAGGAAATCATATAATGCCAAAGTGGGAGAACAAGCTCATGCATATGGAAATCCTGAGTTTGGACTGAGAGCCAATGGTTGGGACTGAGCAACTGAATGGTCACTTGGCAACTCAGTAATTGCATCAACTAGAGGATAAATTGAGGGGAATGAAGTTATAACTGTGTAACTGTTAAATAACTACAACCAGAAAAGAGAATTTGTGGCATCTGTCAAGTAAGGACCATGACCAACTAGACTGGGCAGAGGAAGAAGAAAATTATAAACACCAGCTGGGCTCTCCTAACAAGTTCCAGAAACAAGGGCATGCATTTCAGTATTGCTTTCCTTACTTAGACACCAACATGTGTTTATATAAACTAGGTTGGGGAATTTTTTTTTCACTCTCCCTTCTAGCATCATCCAGATTTTTTATAGTTTATTATCCTTTTCTAAATAGTGAAGTTATAAGATGTCAAAGGAAGAGCATGATGTTCTTCAGGGAGAAATAAAGGCATCTTAATCTAGATTAAATGGTGTCTTAGTATCCTTTCAGGAAGAAGAGGGTTTAGCCTGTTTTCAGTGAGCTGAAAAATTGTGCCTTGTCCATAAACAAAATGACTGATAAGTTGACAAGAAGAAGACTATGGTTCTATGTTACGTCCTTTTCTGGGAAATGTCTAAGATTTGAAAGAGGAACCATTATTATTTTTTTTGTTTGGGTGAAACACCCAATATTACTCAGGATTTACTTCTGATTCTGTACTCAGGGATGACTCCTAGCCATGCCTGAAGAACCATATGAGGTACCAGGGGTAGAATAAATGTTAGCTGCATATAAAGCAAACACCCAACCGCTGTGCCATTGCTCTGGCCCCAGGTAGCCATTATTCTTGAAGATCATCCTAGTTCAAGGGAAGGAGAACTAGAGGCAGTCTTTGTCCTTGTTCTTTATTCCTCTATGTCTAGTTCTTAACTGCTAGCCTTGCTGACTGTGTTGGCAATTTTACATGTTAGCTTAAAGACTGCTTTGGCATGTCTTTATCTTTACAATCAGATAACACTGGATTAAGCCATTTGCTTTCTGTATTACAGGTGGGCTTCCTCCAAGCAGTCCAAATAAAACAAAAAGACTGACCTCTTACCTCAAAATAAAATCTTCTAGCTGAGTTCTTCGAGGACTCTTCTGAGTCTTGTGCCTGCTGGCCCACACTGCACTTGTTAGACATTCCAGATTCCACAGTCCTTGAACAGGTTCTTTACAGTAAATCACTTGCTACACAAGAACCTAGGAAATATATGTTGTTATTCCGTATTATAAAGAAAACAGTTGTACCATTCTCTGGGGAAGTGAGGGAAAGTACATCAAATTTACAAACTCTTGAAAAGCAAAAGATTAGGGCCAGAGAGATAGTTCAAAGGGCTGTACATGCTTTACATGTGGATGATATCAGGCACCACAAGTGGTTCACTCAACACCACTGGGAATCACCCAACAGGGCCAGGCATAGACCCCCAAATAACTAACCCCCAAATTTTAGTCTTCTTCCTGATATCTTGCATTAACTTTAGAGAAAATATGAATTAAATTTCTCTTAGAAACTCTGAACTAGTCATATAAAATATTCTTCGCCATTTCATTCTTCAAAATGAAAATAGTCATGCAGCTCTATAGGGAAACTTGAGAGTTAATGCCTTTACCTTCCATGGTAGTGTTTATGACTCAATTTACAGATACTCTAAGATGTAAATCTAAACAAATTTGTTCCCAAACCTTAATGTTTATAATGTAATTTAGGGGTCAGAAAAATAATGCATTGCGCATGATGCTTGCCTGACACACAGTCAACCAAGTTTGATCCCTAGTACACCAGATGGTCTCCTATGGGGTGATCCCACCAGGAGTAATCCCTAAGTAGAGCTGGAAGTAAGTCCTGAGCACAAATGGGTTTGGCTCAATAATAAATTAATAAAAATAAAGTAAAATGCAAATGAACATTTTTTTTTTCAAATAGCCACCTTCACATCTCCTGCTTCACATCTCTTGCTCTTACAAACCCCAAGAGGAAGTTAACTTTCAGGCTGATATACCAGGGTTTTTTTTATTCCAAAGCATATTCCCCTTTCTTCCAGATGAGCTGCAGCAGTCTCCACACCTGACCCTCTCCTCCATCTTTTCAGTCAGCAGCCCTACATTTACAGGGGGACTAACTACAAAGATTCACCTTCACAACAGCAGGAGCACAGTAAACACAATAAGGAAGATGTGTGGAACCCCATCAAGTTTAATGAGTTCTATTAATAGCATGGAAGGCTCAACCAATACCAACCAGTGCTATAAACTCTCAGAGAATGACTATAATGACACCATGTTGAGCTCAAAGTAATGATGGCACAGGTTGTTGACAAAGCACAAGAAAATACCAGACTCCATTTATACTACACTCAGTCATTTCAGAAATGCAGAATATGGTTGGGGTAATCAAACAGAATAGAGGGTCTGAGAAGCAGAATTAAAGCAACTCAAAAAAACAGTGAGGAGTTCTATGATGAGACACAGGAAACCTCTAGCAAACAAGCAATAAAGAGAGAAAGTTTGAAAAGGAACAAGAGGAACAAAATAAGTATCACCAGAAGGGGCTGAAGTGATAACATAGCAAGTAGAGCATTTGTCTTGCATGCAGATAACCCTGGTTAAATATCCATAATCCTATATGGTTCCCCAAGAGGGCAAATTTCTGAGCACAGAACCAAAAGTAACTCCTGAGGGTTGCCAGGTTTTATTAATTTTTGTTTGTTTTGGCTCCCCCACACAAAAAAATCACCAGGGCTCCTGAAGAAAGAAAAATCAAATTTGATGAAAAGTCAGTAGTTAAAGAAATCAGAGCTAAGAATCTCCCAGAGTTGAGGCATGCGGGAACAGAAATCCAAGAGACTAGAAAGATCTCAGCAAAAATAAACCCAAATAGAAAATCTATCAGACACAATATAATCCCAATGACAAAACTCATAGAGGAAGAATATGAAAAGCAGCAAAATATTTTTAAAAGGAACTTACCCAAAGTTAAGCCCCTCAGTCTCAATATAGATCTATCAAATGAGACTCTACAAATCAGAAGAGAATAGTGGGATATAATAAAAACATTCAATGAAATAAACACCTCACCAAGAGTACCCCATTCACCTACATTATAATTCCTACTTAAAAAACAATCCAAAATGCCTGCAATGATTATTCAAGTAACCTTGGGTTGGGGTGGGGAAGGTGCATTTTTCATACTTTTGGCACCTACCCCTAGCACTATTATAACTTTGCCTTCCTGAATTCTTCTCTACTCCAAGTCTGGAGTTCTGTTCACCTCTAATTGTGCAAGATATGCTCTTTCAGCCCAATAAAGCTTTCTTACCTAGCATGGTATCATAAAGTTTGGGTTCTCTTCTGTGTACCTAAATCTTCCTACTGTGGAAAATCTTTTAATCTAGAAGACATTAGAGGATATTAGGATTTCTTGTTAGTAACCAAAATTATTTTCGTTTGTATACAGCTGAAACAATATGGAGAGAGTTCAGAAAGAGTAGAAAATTAAAATGTCTCACATTCACAATCATAAGTCATTTATTGTTGGGGTAAATTCAAACTTTTTTTCAAATGCATTTGCTTTACCAAGGTGTTGCAAAAATTCTTTCCCAAAATAAGATGGGTTCCTTGTCACTAAATTTGTAATGTGGAAGTTTTGGTATATCTGTGTTTGAATCTTTTTTTTTCAAAAGTGCTCTTCTATTATCAATTAAACATCATAACCTAATCCCATCCCAAAAAATAAAAAGTACTTGTAGTGAAAATGGTATCATCCACTGAAGCATTTTAACTCAGTAGCTGGCAGATATAGAAAAGTCTATTCATCTCTAGCAGTGAAGTTGTGTCTTGGCTGAATAAACTATCCATTGTAGATTATTCTGCAACAATATTCTAGAACAATCTAAAACAGTTGTTCTTTTTCCATTTGAACAGCACCCTCCAGAATATCTCTATAATTTGTTGAATTTCCTCAAAAAAAAAAACAAAAAAAAAACTGTATAGATTCTGAATCAGTTCTTGAAGTTCTTATACCTAAGACCACCAGAACATTCTGTGCTAAGTCATGTCTACACTCAGATGTTTTAATTTCAATTTTTGTATTGAATACATCAAATTTATTTTTAAAAGTATCCTTTCCCCAGACCACTTTTGGGAGCAGCTGTCTAGTGCAGACAATTCCAGTAGTAAATCTAAGGATTGTTTCCTCTTGTGCTGCTGGATATTGTCTTTGCATGTTAACAATGCCAGCCCAGAAAACCATGGTAGTCACTGCCATTTTACAGGTGTTCCACTCCATCACGCTCTGAAACAGGCTTTTTAACCAAAGCTAAGATAAATTGTCTAAATTATCGATTTATATCTGTCTCATTTAATCTTCTAGGTGAAAAAGGGGCCAGACACCTGTTTCCTTGGGGCTTCCAGTGAAAGGGGTTTAAGACCATTCCATGCACCCAGACTCCCCCCACCTCTACATAATCATATTTACTCATACTAAGAACTTCAGCTGTGTGATCTGGTAAACACAGTTCATCTATTGAGAAAGACTCAATTCAGAGCAATAAAATTGCTTTTGTCAAGTTAGGTAGAAATAGTTTAGGATCCGGAACTTAAACGCTACAAAACCCCACTTTTTTTATTTTTTTGCTTCGTTCACTTCAGGTTTCTACCCAGAAAATACTTTCAGCTCCCTGATAGGTTCTGTTAAGTCGCAGATTCTTCCCCTGAAAGGGTCTGTGACCTTCTGATGTTCCAACTCCAGGAGTCTCTTGAGACACTTGGCATTGCACTTGTATATTCATACACTGACCTCTAGAGGAAGCTCACGGTCCTCTCTTCCCATTGGACAGATCCCAGGAGATAAGTAAGGGCTAAAACATAATTGGGTCACAACGCTTAAAGGTCTCTGGCGTTACCTGATGGTTAACTGCAGTAATGAAAATAAAAGGAAAGGTCGTCTTTTTTAAAAGGATTTCCTTTTCTTGGAGCTATTAGGTCAAAATTGCCAGACCACAATGACCATTTGAGACAATTTGACATGCGTTTAATCCAACTCTAAATTCAAAGGAGTGCAGGGAGCCTTTGAAGCTGGGCCATTCTAAAAGAAACGTCTCTTTGCCTTTTTCCATCCTAAGGATGACCAGCTTACCTGCCCCGTGGCTCCTTTATCTTGAAGTGAGCAGAATTATATCTGCCTCACTCCCTGTTTTTTTTTTTCTTTTCTTTTTTTTAGCATAAATCTTTATAGCTCTTTTTTATTATTAATGGTTTTTATTTTGACCAAAGTGGTTTACATATCCTTCACAGCAATATTTTAGGTACATATTAACATTAAATCAGGGGCATTCCCATCACCAAAGTTGTCCTCCCTCCACCACTGTTCCCATCTTGCATCCCATATCCCCCACCTTCACCCCCTGGACTACTAGTTTAAGTGGTCTCCTCTGTCTAGCTTACTACTTAGTGATCATACAACTGTTTGGTCTTGGTACTCTCCATTATTTTCCCCTCTATTTGAGAGGCGGAACTAGGTAGTTCAAGTTATGTGGTTTTGTTTGAAGAAAAGTCGTTACATTTATGTTGTAATTTAAGTAACATGGATACAATAGAGTTCATATTTATGGGCTTTTTGTACAAAATTACTGCACCTTCCACACTAACAGTGTACTTAAGATCCTCCACTACTATCCTTTTCCCTCTGACCTCTTAGAAAGCCCATCTGAGAAATTCGAGATAATCTTTGCAATTCTAGAGTCTTAGCAGGACCACAAATATGCAAAGTCCCTTTGGCTACATAAGATTAGATAGTCACAGGCTTTTGGGACTAGGACACAGACATTTCAGGAGGCCATTAATCTCACTTTTAGTTACACACACACACACACACACACACACACACACACACACATTCACATACACGTGTGTGATCATTCAGACACTTATAAAGAACTCCCAAGCTAATATGGAGGCTTTGAAAAGTAGTTCGCTTTGTTCCCACACCAGAAGCAATGAAAGAGGAAAGGGAAGAAGTCACACTGTCCACCATCTATAGGAAAGAGAAGGATGAGGGAACTCAAGTCTTCTCTTCTAGACAGGAACCTTCATCCATGACTCTTTTTGGTATTGGGGGGGGAGGAGGTTGGAGAGCCTCACTCAGTGATATTCAGGGGATACTCCTGGCTCTGCATTCAGGAACCACTCCTGGCATTTTTTTCAGAGGACCATATTAGATACTGAAGATCAAACCATTCTTGGACATGTGCAAGGCAAGTTTCCTACCACTGTATTATTACTCAGATCCCACCAATAACTTTTATAACTGCAAGGTTCGTTGCCGGTTCGTTGCCAACTAAAAGTTTGTGGCCACAATTGCTCTATTATAGATATGTTTATCATATTGTTTAAAGAACATACAGAATTAGAGATTCTTTTATAAGAGAAATCATCACTCTCTAAATAAATCATTTGGGTATTTAGGAACTATTGCACAAAAGTCAGAATTGTACAACAACCCCAGTTGTTATGTGAGGCTCAGAACTCTAAATCCTTTTTCTGCTCCCTAATTCCACAGGGTATAATTATCCCCAAGATGGAAACTTCTTGGGATTCCTCCCTAAGAAACAGAACTTGATAATCTTTGGAATAAAATAAAAGCTGGAATAGAATAGAGGAAAAAAGAGGCCAGGAAAAAAAAGACATAATAAATTAAAATTTTCTTAGCAAATGAGCATGGAAGAGGTATCTCTTTGGGGTGAGATAGGACTGGAGCCTTGGAAATAGATATAGTGAATATTAGACACACAGAGAATGGCATCACATTGGAAGCCAGAAAAGAGGGGAAGGAGTAGAGCAAAAAAGAGATAAAGGGCAGCCATTCTTTTTTTTGGGGGGGTGGGTCCACACCCGGTAGGGCTCAGGGGTTACTCCTGACTCTATGCTCAGAAATCGCTCCTGGAAGGCTCAGGGGACCATATGGGATGCTGGGACTTGAACCACCATTCTTCTGCATGCAAGGCAAACTCCTTACCTCCATGCTATCTCTCCAGCCCCGAGGGGCAGCCATTCTTAAGGATGACATTAAGACACTACTTGGGAATAGGGAGGCAAAGCAAAAGATACACTATTAAGTGCTTGAAAAAATGGAAATAGCATCCCACATGACCAATTCAATTCTTATACCAAAAAGTAGACTCCTGGTCTGGAGCAAAAGACATTTGTGATGCTTGAGATTCCCACCACAGTGCTCACCCCCTTTCTCATTTAACAGCCCCAGGAGTAGACCAGGACAGAGATAAACACCCAGCACTCTCCAGAGAAGAAAACTGAGGTAAGGGACTGCCAGGCAAGTGTCCAAGACCAAACAAATTTTGGGCTCTCCTAAGTGGCCCTATTTCCATGATACACCAGGAACCTGAGAATCCTTCCTTGTCCAAGATAATAAGGCAGCATCACAACTGCCTGTCTCTCTACTATGCCATCCACTTTACCTTTGGCAGCTGTTGGCTATAGGCAAAGATGCAGGAAAATGTCTCTCGAGCAGGATTGCCAAATGAGAGAGTCCCCATCCATTCTCTTATCATACATTCCATAAAATCCAGATCAAGAAAGCCCTGGTAGCTGCAAAATTGGGGATAAACTTTTTTTAAAGCACCCTCACACTTGCTTCAACACCTCCCTCCCACCGTCTTTCCCTATAGCTTTCCTTTATTTGTTTTCTATTTCATCCCTTCTGCCTCCTACTGAAAACCCTTCCTGGAGCCACTATGTGCAAAGAGTGTCAACACTGAGGGTGCTGGGAATTTGCTCCATGGTTGCATAAACAGTTAGAGAGAAAGTAGTGGAGGAAAGGCATTAATAAAGTGCTTCAGAAACTGTCTTATTTCAGGGTAACCCTTTCCTTTCTTTTCTAATTTTTTTGGAAAAATGGAGGTCTGGGTCACACTTGTCTATGATCAGGAATCACTACTGACAGTAGTGATTAGGGAAGATTTGTTTCCAGGGATTGGACCTCCATTTGACACATGCAAGTCAAGTGCCTTATTCTCTGAACTATCTCTCTGATCCTAATGCTTTTTCCCCTTCCTGGAATGCACCATTGCTGCCTTGTCAATGAGGAAATCAAAGTGCCAGGAAGAGAAATGAATAACCAGGTAATATGATAGATTCAGAAACAGGTCAAATATTTGCAGTTTCCATGTTTGATCTGAAATGTGCTGGACTCTCTATTTTTCTACATGTGACCCCTTTCTTTTGGCCTGAGAAAATTCTTAAGTAATTGCAGATACATAAAATAAATCTACAGATCAATCATTTACTGATGATCAAATCTATTTTATTTTTAATATACATAAGTGACTGAGATTTTAAATATTTACTTTGTATCAGGGAGGGATTGGGTTTACTACTACTAGAGCTCAGTAACAATCCCAGCTCTGTGCTCAGGGATCACTCCTGGAGTTATTTGGAACTGGAGCTGCGAACACCCAAAACAGGTGTCATACACCCTGTACTGTCACTCTGGCCCCAGAGTTATTTTAAATCAAGTTTTTAATAACCCTCACATTGAATTACACAACCCCACGTAGAGTCACCACTCACTGTTTAAAAAGCCTAATGCTATGCATGCTGAGAACAGAGGTGGAGGGAGGACAATACTGGTGGTGGAAATGGCCCTAATTCACTGTCATTTGGTACCTTAAATATAACTGCGAAAGACTTGTAATTCACAATGGTCACAATAGATTCTTTTTTTTTTTTAGCCTAATGCTGTCACCTTTCCAACACACATTTCCTCCTATAGAGGCCAAAGCAATAGCATAGTAGGGAAGGCATTTGCCTTACATCCGACTCATCCAGGTTCAATTCCCAGCAACCCTGTGGTTTCCTGAGCCTGCCAGGAGTGATTTCTGATCAAATAACCAGCAGTGATCCCTGACCACCGCCAGGTGTGGCCCCAAAACAAAACCTTTCCTTCCTGTAGTTTGGAGAGAGCAGTTCAACAGAAATACCTGTTGTTTTTTTCAGTCTGGACCCCCCAGACTAAAATTCAGCGGCTGGTTTTTGCCCCTTTCTAATTCTTACAGTGCAATAGTTCTAAACAATGAACTTTTCTATTGGCTGGGAACCACCTTATTCTATTTTGGTAAAAATAAATGCCCCTGAGTGTTGTCATTTAAAGACAGTGCAATAAAATGAAATGGTCTGCTAGAAGAAGTGGGGAAAGGATGATTTGCAACTGGCAGCGGGCGCTACTGCCACATCATTAGAGCTGATGTCTATCCCTCTGAGCTCAATGCATCTCCCACCAAAGTACCTTCCTCCTGTCCTTCTGCTCTTCCTCCTAGCTTAAAACTTTCGCATGCAGGCAGGCAGTCACCCACCTGGGCAACACCTGACAGTGAGTCCTAAAACTTGGCTGTGTCTCCGAGGAAGGTGCCAATGCAAGATGCCATCCAGATTCAAGACAAATTCTGGAGAAGAGAGAGGCACTTCCAGCTAAGAAAGACGTTTGTTGGGCCAGCTGTGCTTGAGAGATATCTAGAATGCTAATGCAAGTTCAAGGTCACCTGGGTAGGTCAAGAGAGGTCAAGAGAGAGTTGCCCAAGGAGAGACAGACTCTATGAGGGAGATTAACAACAACGTAAAAGCCACTGTTGCCTATGGAGCAGGTGCATGTGAGGACAGAAGATGGAAAATCTTCCAGAAGGACCTGGGGAAAAAAAGATTAAAACTGAGGCCTAAGGAACAGCACACCAGGGAAGACATTTGCCTTGAATGTGGCTCACACAGGTTCAATCCCCAACATCCCATATGGTCTCCAGAGACCACCACAAGTGATTCAGAGCCAAGAAGAACCCCTAAGCATCCCCAGGTGTGGCCCTAAACAAAACAAAACCAAAATTAACAACAAAGGTCAAAACCAAGAACAACCACAAGACTACCCAGATATAAATGAACACAGATGGCCTCACCATACATAATTTCTTGCTGACGCTGATCTTGAGTCAACATCCTGGTGAAAATACTTTGGTGGTGCAAGAAGAGGAGAAATGATCCCCTGCAGAACCAGCAAATCTCCAGTAGCCCATGCTTCTTCTGCCTTTTTTAAACACCAAGCAGGTGGGGTCCATCTAACCAGTCCCCACTTCCTTCCTTCTCCCTTCCCCAGAAAGAACCAACATTCAGGATTTGAACCTTCTCACTGGTATGTTTTCCAGGAAAGCAGCACATCAACATGGATATTTAGTTCTGTTTTCTTCTTTTTTGCAAACCTCATTGCTTTTTCTCTCTTCCACATTGCTTTGCCTCCAACATTTAGGCTTCTGTAATTTATGCACTTGCCACATGGGGGTCCTGACCTCGTCCCTTTTGGAAGATGCCTATTATTCTATGAAGCAGTAGCCGAAATGTTTTGTCTTGCTTCTGGACAGTTAGGATGGCTTCGTGATGCTGTCAGTCATCTCTTTTCCACCAGTAGGTTGAATCAGTGATGTTAGATCTCCCTCTAAAGATCTAAGTAGTGAAGTGCAGCGTGTTTTCCGCACACCAGACACACCTGTCCTAGGATCCCCCCAGTCTAACAGAAGACAGTGAGTTCTGATGGCTGGTCAGTCCTTTTAAGATGGCCACATCCCTGCCTAAAAGGCCATTACTGAGTTGAAAATATTAAGGATATTCAGTTGTTTTGTGTGTAATTCCTGGGGCCAAGTGATCTCAGGTGCATTGGTGATGTCAAAAAAGAAGAGAGTTATGGGCGCCGGAGAGATAGCATGGAGGTAAGGCCTTGCATGCAGAAGGATGGTAGTTTGAATCCTGGCATCCCATGTGGTCCCCTGAGCCTGCCAGGAGCAATTTCTGAGGGTAGAGCCAGGAGTAACCCCTGAGCACTGCCGGGTGTGACCCCCCACACACACACAGACACACACACAAAAATAGAGCTAAATATCCAAGCCAAAAGCAAAAAAATGGAATCAAGAGATCCAATCTATTGTTAAAATGGGCCTGTTATACTACTGACTGGGGATTAGGGGTGGTGGTATGGGATGCACTCTAGAAACATGGGTGAAGGGAGGTCGACACTGGTGGTGGGATTGGCCCTGATTCATTGTATGCCTAAAACTCAACTATGAAAGACTTTGTCAATCAAAACAGTTTCAATAAAATAAATTAAAATTAATTTTTATTTAAAGCACGTTGATTTACGAAGTTATTCATCGTTGAGTTTTAGGCGTACAATGTTTCAGCACTAATCCCACCACCAGTGTCAACCTCTCTCCACCCATGTTCCCAGAGTCCATCCCATGCCACCACCCCACCATCCCAGCCTGTCATCATAATAGGCACCTTTTTAACTTTAGTTATTAAACTATGGGTCTCATGGTTTCATTGTTGTTGACTCTATGGCCTGGATATTTAGTTCTGTTCTTTCTTAACTCCACCACTGCACCTAAGTCCCCTTGGCCCCTGTCCCCTATTATTTCACATTTGTCTTTTTTCTCCTCAACTTTCCTTCTCCTCACTATACTCTAAAACCTAGAGTGCTCTTGAAGAACTCCCATTTAAACCATTGCATTCATTCATGC
The DNA here is from genome assembly GCF_024139225.1 of Suncus etruscus. Taxonomy (NCBI): domain Eukaryota; kingdom Metazoa; phylum Chordata; class Mammalia; order Eulipotyphla; family Soricidae; genus Suncus; species Suncus etruscus. Next base: position 45,109,638 of record NC_064860.1, on the reverse strand, counting down.
AGTTATTTTAAGTAGCACATATAAGTGATATCAGAGGATGTTCAGTTTTGTTAAATAATGATAAATTTCTTTCTCAAGTTTTTTCCTGAAGTATCACTAACTCCAGGGCTGGTGAGCTGAGAAAATGCCAGTCAACAAGAACATTAGGGGCCAAGGACTAAGCTCAATGGTAGAGCATTTGCTTTGCAGACATGAGGCCTCAAGTTCAACTCTTGGCAATGCCTCCCTCCCATTCTGGCATAGCTGAGTGCCATCTTGGAGGCACTGCTATGAGGTTCCTAATGTCACACAAAGTGAACCATCTCGGGTCACAGCCAGCTGCTCTATCAGTGCCATTGAAGAGTTCAAGAGAGAAAATTCTGCAGCCAAGTGTCTGTGAGCAATTTCTTCTTCTCTTCCTCCTCCTTCTTTTTTGTCTCCTCCCCTCTCCTCTTCATTTTCTCCTGTCCTCCTCTCCTTTTTTCTCCTCCCTTTTCCTTTCCTCTCCTCTCTCCTCCTCTTCTTTTCCTCCTCCTTCATCTCTCTCTACCCCCAGGGGTCTCAAACTCGCGGCTCACGGGCCATTTGTGGCCCTCCATATAACATTTTGTGGCCCACGGCCGGCCTTCAAATATCACAGTATTTGCGATTATTCGCTTACCGAATAAATCGCATTAGTAAGAAAAAAATCACACTAAACATTCCCATACCCCGAACAGATCCATTCGGGGTATGCAAATGTTTAATGCGATTTTTTGCGATTTTTTCTTACTAATGCGATTTTTTATTGCGAATATTGGGTAAGCAAATAATCGCGAATACTTTGCACCTAGTGCAGACGTTATTTTCGCTGCTCCTGCCCGATGTCCCTTGTATTATTGGAGGCCTAAGGGAGAGATTTATTACAGAATTAGATTTTGTCATACCTTCATCATGACTTCATCAAAGCCTGCAGTGAAGAGAAAGATTGATGATGAGCACAGACAATTTCAGGAAAAGTGGGAGATGCAGTATTTCTTTGTTGAGCACAGGGGCATCCCCACATGTCTTATTTGATCAGAGAAAGTTGCAGTGCACAAGGAATACAACTTGAAACGCCATTATTCAACTAAACATGCTGAGAAATGTGCAAAATATCAAGGAAATGAGAGAGCCAAGCGGGTTGCCAGTCTTGAAGCATGTCTAATGAGGCAACAAGATTTCTTCCAGAAAGCAACCAAAGAGAATGTTGCATCAGTCGAAGCTAATTACATGGTTAGTGAGATGATTGCTAAGGCAGGGAAATCATTCACAGAAGGAGAGTTTGTTAAAAAAAATGCATGTTACAGGCTGCAAGTATTATCTGTCCTGAAAAGAAAGGTCAGTTTAGCAAAATCAGCCTTTCTGCCAACACTGTGGCAGAGCGCATTTCTGACATGTCAAGTTACATTTATCATCAACTGTGTGAGAAAGCCAAATGTTTTGATGCATACTCAGTTGCTCTTGATGAGGGCACAGATATAACAGACACTGTGCAGCTCACAATTTATGTCCATGGTGTTGACTGCAATTTCGAATTGACAGAGGAGCTGCTCACAATAATTCCAATGCATGGCCAGACCACCACTGAGATATTTCTGCATCTGTGTGATGCCATTGAGAATGCAGGTTTGCCATGGAAGAGGTTTGTTGGAATAATAACCAATGGAGCGCCATCGATGACAGGGAGGAAAAATGGACTGGTGGCACTTGTTCAAAAAAAACTTGAAGAGGAGGGTGTAGAAAAGGCCATTGCTCTTCACTGCATTATCCATCAGCAGACCCTTTGCAGTAAATGCCTGCCGTGTGACAATGTGATGTCTGTTGTTGAGAAATGCATCAACCAAATCAGATCCAGGGATTTAAAGCACAGAAGGTTCCGGGCTTTTTTTAGAGAAAATGGAGTCAGAATATGGAGATGTGCTCTATTTCACTGAGGTACATTGGCTCAGCAGGGGAAATGTCCTGAAAAGATTTTTTAAGTTGAGAGAAGTGAACATCTTCATGGAGAAGGATGGGAATGCTGTTTCTGAGTTGAGTGATCACAAATGGCTCATGGACTTAGCTTTTCTTGTTGACATCACACATAAGCTGAATGTACTAAGCAAGATGTTACAAGACCTGGGGCAGCTTATCAGTGCTGCCTATGACAACGTGAGAGCATTCTCCACAAAACTTGTGTTATGGAAATCCTAGCTCTCTCAGACAAACCTTTGCCATTTCCCAGCATGCAAGGAACTTGTGGATGCAGGCATACCATTCAGTGGTGAGAAATATGTTGATGCTATTTTTCAGCTAGAGAAGGAATTTGATCACAGATTTGCAGACTTCAAAAAGCACAGAGCCACTTTCCAAATTTTTATGGACCCCTTTTCCTTTGATGTGCAAGATGCCCCTCCTGTGCTTCAAATGGAGCTCATTGACCTGCAATGCAACTCTGATCTCAAAGCCAAGTTCAGGGAAATTAGTGGAAAAGCAGACATGCATTGGCAATTTTTGAGAGAATTGCCCCCAGCTTCCCTGAGCTTTCTCAAATGTTCAAGAACATCATGTGCCTTTTTGGGAGCACATATTTGTCTAAAAAGTTATTCTCCACATTGAACTTCAATAAGTCAAAGTACAGGTCTAGACTTAATGATGATCATCTTCAAGCCATACTGAGGGTCTCAACTGCTTCCTCTCTAAAGCAAAATGTGGTTCAGATTTGTGAGAAGCACTGTCAAGTCTCTGGCAGCAAGGAATAGGCAAAAGATGCCATGTTCAGAAGAACTGTTCATGATCTTCACTCAATGTTCTATTCATGTTCAGAAGAAATAATTAAAACTGTTAATAATGATGTTTGAGGACTATTTTTTTTTGTGAAATCCCTTATGAGGCCCTGCCTCACCCCGACTTTGCCTCCTGCGGCCCCCAAGTAAATTGAGTTTGAGACCCCTGCTCTACCCCATTAGTTCAGTTTCCTGGCATAATCATGACCGATACATTTGGAATAATAAATCACAATGAAGTCATGCCACCAAGAGCAAAGGCAGGAAGACTTGTAAGATGGTATCTGAGAGATTTGGTGAAGGATCAAATTTCCCCACTTCCTGTGGTGATGGAGACAAATGAAACCTAGATAAGGACAAAAAAAATTACAAACTGATCAAGGTTGCAGGAGAGTGAGAATAGAAGCAGCTAAGGCCAGTGTAGTAGAAGGAAGTAGAAGGCTTGCTACCAACCTCCACTGACAATTTCAAACAGCACATTGAGAAACAAACAAAAATAATCAAGTGTAAGTGGATTCGAACCTAGACCCTCATCTTGCTCCAAACCCAGGACAGTTCAGATCTTTCCTGATGTGAGATATGAGATATAAATCTCCAGTGTGTTGAAGGTTTCACTAACCAAGCAGAGGACAAGGTATAACCTGCAAAACCAGCTGAATTTTTGATGTCTATGCCCCTCCCACTTACAATCAAAAATTAACTCTCCACTGCAAGGCAATTAAAAATGCAGACAACAGACATAGCTGATCCCCTGTCTCTTATGTGATAAAGTTCATTTTTCAACTACCTTTGAGGGTCGGGGATCCGGTAAATCCGGTGATCTGGTAAAGTGGGAATGACTTACCTGTGTGAGGCCCTGGGTTCAATTCCTGATACCATAACAATAAAGATGCTTTTTGCACTTAAGTTTCGGGTGTTGGAGATAAACAATCCTGCTTTGTATCATTCCTCTTTGGAAAAGACTGTGTGGTGATAATTAACTTTCCGACGTAAAAACAAAAACAAAAAGACGTCAATAAGGACAGAAAAAGGGTTCATTGTTTTGTCATAAACAATATAAATACAAATTGTTTATGACTGCCTAGAAGCAGGCTAAGGTGGGTGGGAGATGGGAAATGGTCTACTGGCAGTGGGCTTGGTGTTGGAACATTTAATGTCTTTAATGACTTATTATGAACAAACTGGAAAATCAGTATTATGATAAAAATTGCGGGAGGGAAACAAAAAGGGAAGGGTTGACACTCGCCTGGCATCCCCACCCCAACACCGCCAGAGGTCGCACCTGAGCACAGAGGCGGGTGGCCCAATCTGACCCCAACTCAAACCTCCCAATAAAAAAAATTAAAAAATAAAAATTTCTCTTGAAATTTGGCAGGTGGAGACAGAAAAAAAGAGAAGGGCATCGAAACCGGGATGAAAGCATTCTAAGTAATGAGATTTTTTTCCCCTCCATTTGATTTATTAGTCATCATGAAAGAACTTCTGGAAATGTGTTGTCTCTGTGCAGAAATTTGAATTTTAACTATCAAATGTCAAAATGTTCCATGATTCCCAGATTGAACCGTGGGCTTTTCTAAATATCTCCCATGTTGCCCTCCCCGGGGCCAGGACTGGTGAGTTTCTGAAAATTAAAGGGAAGATTGTCAAAGCAAAGCATTAGCTCCTGCATTGGACTGTTTATTTACACACGTGCATGTGCATGTCATTTTCGAAATTTGAAAGCAAGCAAAGAGGAAGGTGGAAGTCTCTTCCATTTGATCTGTTTATCTGGGACTTGGCTAGTAGGAGGAATTGCAACCAGCCAGCCAGCGGCTAGATGCTTCAAGAACACAGTGAAAATATAAATCCTGGGGTGGGGGTGGGGCGAGAGAGAGGGAGAGGGAGAGAGGGAGAGAGAGAATAGAGAGGAGACAGAGACAGAGAGAAGAGAGGCAGAGACAGAGAGAAACAGAGAGAGGAAAGAGGACAGAAAGGAGAGTGGAGAGGAGCAGGAGAGAGAAGGGAGAGGATAGGGATAGGGAAGAGAGAAAAGAAAGAAAAGGAAGGAAGGAGGAGGAAGGAAGGGAAGGAAGGAAGGAAGGAAGGAAGGAAGGAAGGAAGGAAGGAAGGAAGGAAGGAAGGAAGGAAGGAAGGAAGGAAGGAAGGAAGGAAGGAAGGAAGGAAGGGAGGGAGGGAGGAAGGGAGGAAGGGAGGAAGGGAGGAAGGGAGGAAGGGGAGGGAGGGGGAGGGAGGGAGGAAGGAAGGAAGGAAGGAAGGGGAGGAAGGAAGGAAGGGGAGGAAGGGAGGAAGGGAGGAAGGGAGGAGAGGGAGGAAGGGAGGGAGGGAGGGAGGGGAGGGAGGGAGCGAGGAAAGAAGGAAGGAAGGAAGGAAGGAAGGAAGGAAGGAAGGAAGGAAGGAAGGAAGGAAGGAAGGAAGGAAGGAAGGAAGGAAGGAAGGAAGGAAGGAAGGAAGGAAGGAAGGAAGGAAGGAAGGAAGGAAGGAAGGAGAGAACGCAATAAATTCTGAGTTGAAGCTGTCAAGGCTGAGCCGGTCCTGAAGACATTCGTGGTGAGAGAGTGCCCCCTTCTGGTAATATAGAAGAAATTCAAGCTTCTCTTTCTACTTGAATTCAAACCAGCATGATTCTCCACCTTGAAAAAGACCCACTTGGGCCTGAACCATAGCACAGCAGATAGGGGATTTATCTTGCACGCGGCCAACCAGGATTAAATTCCCAGCACCCCATATGGTTTCCCGAATCCACCAGGAGTAAGCCCTGAACACTGCTGCATTTGTCCCCAAAACAAAATAAACAACAAAAGATCCACTTTAGGACCAGAGCAATAGCACAGCATATAGGGGCGTTTTGCCTTGCACGCGACCAACCCGGGACGGACCCAGGTTCATCCCTGGCATCCCATATGGTCCCCCCAAGGTCTTGCCAGGAGCGATTTTCTGAGCACAGAACCAGGAATAAACCCTGAGTACTTTCTGGGTGTACACCCCCCCCCAATATACTTTAGGGGACAGAGCAATAGTAGTATAATGGATGGGCATTTGCCTTGTTCATGGCAGACCTGAATTTGGTCCCCAGAAAACCATTTGGTTCCCCACAAGCCTGCCAGAAGTGATTCCTAGGTGCAGAACCAGGAGTAACTCCTGAGCACCGCTTGCCAATTTCTAAATTGAGCAATTTTTAAACCTATAGCCATGCACTGAAATGAACCCCAGGAATGAAGAAACTCGGTGTCTCAGAAAATCTCAGAAAAAGATTAAGTTCACTCGCAGTCTCCCTCCTTCGCCATCTTCCTCTCTGACTCATTGAACCTAAGTCAGATCCAAGAAAGACGGCTTTTCCAGAATCTAACTGAGCATAGACATGGCTCCCTCTTCCAAGAACAGCAAGTTTGGGACATCCAAGGCCACTGTGAAGTACCTGGCCCAGTTCTGCCCTTAAAAGTCTTGCAATTGAGGGGGGGCCAGAGAGATAGTACAAGCCGTAGGACATTCGCCTTGCATGAGGCTGATCCAGGACAGATAGTGGTTCGATTCCTGACATCCCACAGGAGTAACCTGGAAGGAAGGAAGGAAGGAGGAAGGAAGGAAGGAAGGAAGGAAGGAAGGAAGGAAGGAAGGAAGGAAGGAAGGAAGGAAGGAAGGAAGGAGGGAGGGAGGGAGGGGGAGGGAGGGAGGGAGGGGAGGGAGGGAGGGATGGAGGGAGGGAAAGGAGGGAAGGAAGGAAGGAAGGAAGGAAGGAAGGAAGGAAGGAAGGAAGGAAGGAAGGAAGGAAGGAAGGAAGGAAGGAAGGAAGGAAGGAAGGAAGGAAGGAAGGAATCTTGATTCAAATCAAGAGCTATGAACCTGAACTCACTGCGCTGTTTTCCCAACAGGGAACATGTTGAGTGAAATAAGTCAGAGGGAGAGAGATAGACACTGAAAAGTCTCACTCATCTATGGGATTTAGGAGATTTAAAAGAAAAAAAGAGGACAGTATAGTAATAACACTCAGAGACAATAGAAGTGAGGGCCAGAAGGACAAGCCCATGATATGAAGCTTATCACAGAGTGGTAAGTGCAGTTGGAGAAATAACTACACTAACAGCTACCATGACAATGATAGAGAGAGAAATACAATGTCTGTCTTTAAGATAGGCAGGGTATTGGGGAGGAGGAAAAGGGGACATTGGTGGCAAGAAAGTTGTACTGGTGAAGGGATATGTGTATTTTATGGCTGAAACCAAATTACGATCATGTTTGTAATCATGGTGCTTAAATAAAGAAATTATTTTTAAAAAAGAGAGACCAGAACTTGAGACCAAGTCCTGGGCACCTGCAAACAACCAGTTACAAGGTGGAGCCCACAAGTGTGGAGAATTTAATTTCTTGAGAGTGCATCTTGTAGTGCTTAAGCTCACTTCTAGCTCTGCACTCAAAGCTCACTCCTGGTTCTGTATTCAGGAATCATTCTAGTGGGCTCATTCCATAAGATGCCAGGGATTGAACCTAGGTCTGCCATGTGCAAGGCAAGTGCCCTGCCTGCTGTACTATAGCTCCAGCACTTTATCTTCTTTATTCACATTGATTATTTACAGAAACCTAAAGATAGGTTGGAGAGGTGGTACAGAAGGCTAAATTACTTGCCAGGCACGTAGCCAATCCTGGTTCAGTTCCCAGCACTTCACCATTCCTTGAGCACTGTAAGAAGTTACTCCTGAGCATACTGACAGAAATAGGGCCTGAGAACTACTGGTGTAGACCCCCCCAAAAAAATACCATTAAAGAGACTCATTTCTATACAGTCTTTTGTTTTGGGGACACATCTGGCTGTACTCAGAACTTACTGCTGGTCTTGCACTTAGGAATTATTCTTGGTGAGCTTGTGGGACCATATGGGAGGCTGGGGATCAAACCCAACTGGATTGTGTAGAACACAATTGTCCTCCCCACTAATCGATCACTCCAGCCCTGCGATCTCTTTTATTGCAGAGAAAATAACAATCACATAAGCCACTTATTTAACCAATGTAGAGTCAGTGATTTCCATCCCCAGTGTGCCAACACCACTTCTACTTCCAACACTGTCACGGACCCCAGGAGAAACCCTGTACCCATTCCACAGTCACCCCTCCTTCCCAAGAGGAACCAGTGAATGTAAGAATAAAGCAATTAAGGGTAGAAAGATTGATGCTGAGAACTATGGCAGAGGGAGATCACGACAGGTGGTGGTGAGAATAGCCCTAATTCACTGTCACTATGTGCCTGAAATACAGCTGTGAAAGACTTGTAATTCACAATGCTCTCAATAAAAAAAAAATTTTTTTTAAATAAAAGCATTAGGGGCAAACAGCAGTTTGCCTTGCATGCAGCCAACCCAGGAGAGACCCAGTTTGGACAATTCCCAGCATCCCATATGGTCCCCCGAGCCTGCCAGGAGCGATTTCTGAGCACAGAGTCAGGAGTAACCCCTGAGCACTGCCAGGTGTGGCCCAAAAGAAAAAAAAAAAAATCAAAGCATTGAGTTCCGGTTCAGAAACTGAGCTGGAGCAACTCTAAACTTTATAGTTCTAATAAGTTGTAAGTTTTCAGATTCAAGGGAGGGAGGGAAGGAGAGGAAAATAAAAAGTTTTCAGATTCAGGGGTTGGAGCGATAGCACAGTGGTAATGTGTTTGCCTTGCACGCGACCAACACAGGATGCACAGTGGTTTCGAATCCCAGCATCCCATATGGTCCTCTGTGCCTGCCAAGGGTGATTTCTGAGCACAGAGCCAGGAGTAACCCGAGCACCACTGGGTGTGACCCAAAAATCAAAATAATAATAATAATAATAATAATAATAATAATAATAATAATAATTTTTCAGATTCACAGGCCAGAGAGATAATACAGCAGGTAGGGCACTTGCCTTGTATGCAACGGACAAGGGTTCCATCCCTAGCATCCTATATGGTCCACCCAAGCCCTCTTGCAGTGATTCCTAGGCACAGAGACAGGAGTAGTCCTTGAGCACCACCAGGTGTGCACCCCACTCAGAGTCCTCAGGTTCAATAAGTGGTCCCAGCAAGTGTCTAAGCTCATCTGTGGGGACACTCACTCAGGCTGTTCTCAGGTGGCGTGGCGCTCACCTACACCTTAACATCACCCTCTTAACTCGTTATTACACACCTTAGAATTCCAAGAAAAGATGCAGATGCTGAATTCCAAAGGGCCTCCCACATCCCCAAATCAAATAATTTCAAAATAATAATAATAATAATTAAATAATAATAATAATCAAATGATTCTAAATAAGATGCAGCACTGCTGATCTATCACTATCAGGGGGACACCAGACAGGGAGTTGCACCTGAACTCAGGTGGCATCTGCCTTGAACCAGGATACAGGAAAACCAGGAGATTAAAAATAATTTAAGAAGGGCTAGAGCTATCAGTAAGTGGTAGACGTAGCTGACCCGGGGTTCAATCCCCAGAATCCTATATGGTTCACCGACCACCACCAGGAATGATTTCCGAGTGCAGAGCCTGGAGTAATCCCTGAGCATCTCCAGGTGTGGCCCAAAAAGAAAGAAAAATAATAATAAAATAATAATAATTTAAGAAGCAGTAGTAGCTGCCAACTTTCTTACAGTTCTTGATCCCTTTATCAAGGCAAGAAGTATTTTCCTGCTCTTCCCTGCTTGAGACCATTAGATGTATGATTTTTTTTTCAAGGTAAATTAGATTCAATAAGTTTCAGTCCAATTATAAGAGACAAGGAGAAAAAGATTAAGTTTCTGGCCTATGATTGATATCCCCCGGGGTGCTTTTAAATATATCGATGCAAACCCAGAGAAAAGTGAGTCCCTTTGGGTTAAAAAAAAAAAAAGGAACAGGCAGATTCACTCCAGCTCACCACCCTCCTGCTAAATAGTTTAACTCCGCCCTGTGTACACCGCAAAGGAAAAACTTGAGAAAAATCTAAAGGTTGCCACTAAGAGGCAGTGTGAGTGTGTGGGATGAAAACACTGGCAAAGGGGATATTTTACTTTTTTAATTAGGTTATTTTGGAGAGCACACCTGGCTGTGCTCAGGGGTTACTCCTGGAACTGCGCTCAGAAATCACTTTTGGAGGGCTTGGGTGACCATCCCCTGATCATGCCAGGGAGCAAACCCAGGTCACCTGCATGCTAGGCAAATGTCCTACCTGCTCTGACTCCTAGTAAAGCGTTTTTAAAGGGAGGGAGGTGGAGAGATATCACAGCGGTAGGGAGTTTGAATCCCAGCATCCCATATGGTCTCCAGAGCCTGCCAGGATTGATTTCTGAGCTCAGAAGCAAGAGTAACCCCTGAATGCCACCGGGTGTGACCCATAAATCAAAATAATAAAATAAAGGGAAGTGGAGGTGGTTAAATTTGGGTTATCATCCTTGTCAACAAATCAACCCATAAAGAAATTACCACTGGGAATGTTTAGAAGTGACACTTCATTTGTTTCCCAGGAAAAGTCAGGACGCAAATCCATCCATGTAATTCTAGCATTCTGCTACTACAACCAACCAATGAATTTCTGTCTGGCAACGTATAAATTTGCATTGGTTTCTTGTCTCTCCATGCAAATGTCTAATCCTGTTTATCTGCGCTTGGGAAAAAGAGGCAAAGTGTCAGGCACAGTTTCTCTGAGGCTTCTCTTCTCACCTCTATTAGAGATAAGAATAGTTGCTTCAAATCCCTGAGGATTTGTGTGTGAGCTAGACAGAACCTGCTTCGAAATGTAAAAAATGATGCAAATGCCAGGTAAAATATTTAGAGGTTAAAGTTACTGCTGTGCTTTTTCCCAATAAAAAAAAATTCTAAAATGTTCAATTTTAAATTAGAATCTTTTTAATTCTTTTTTGGTAATATTTGAGAGTCTTTCTGTATTCACTCAAAAAAAATCTTTCTGGGGCCGGAGAGGTGGCACAGGCAGTAGGGCATTTGCCTTCCATGTGCTGACTTAGAATGGACTTTGGTTCAATCCCCTAGCATCCCATATGGTCCCCCAAGCTAGGAGTGATTAATGAGCACATAGCCAGGAATAACCCCTGAGCATCACCAGGTGTGGCCCAAAAAACAAACAAACAAACAAATCTGGGAGCCAGAATGATAGTTAGAGTGGGTAGAGTGCTTGTCTTAGCCTGCAGCTGACACAGGTTCGATCCCCAACATCCCATATGGTCCCCCAAGCTCTCCAAGAGTGATTCCTGATTGCAGAGCCATAAATTAAGACTTGAGCACTGCAGAGTGTGACCTCCCCCCAAATAAATAAATCTTTGTAACCCTTAAAAACTCTATTAGTTTTTAGTAGCTAGAAAGATCATACAGTGGGTAGGGTGTTGTCTTGCACACATCCAGCTAGCTGGGTTCAATACCCAGTATCCTATATAGTTCTCCTATATAAGGATCAGGAGTGATTACTGAGCACAGAGCCAGAAATAAGACTTGAGCACTGCTGGGTGTGGCCCAAAACAACAACAACAACAACAGCTCTATTTCTTTTTAAGACTAATATAGCTTATTTTGTTTTGAGCTATAATTGGTGATGTTCAGCAATTACTCCTGGCTCTACTCTCAGGAACTATATGAGGTACCAGCGATAGAACCTGGGCTAGCTACATGCAAGGCAAGCAACTTACTTCCTGTACCCAAGATTAATATCTTCAGCCCAAGACAAGCATTACTTTTAAAACTGGTTGATTCTGGGGCCAGAGAGATAGCCCAGCAATAGGGTGTTTGCCTTGCATGTAGCCAACCTGGGATGGACCCATGTTCAATTCCTGAATGGTCCCCAGAGCCTGCCAGGAGTGATTTCTGAGTGAAGCCACCAGGTGTGGCCCCAAACCTAGATAGATAGATAGATAGATAGATAGATAGATAGATAGATAGATAGATAGATAGATGGATGGATGGATGATGGATGATAGATGATTGATGAAAGAAAGAAAGAAAGAAAGAAAGAAAGAAAGAAAGAAAGAAAGAAAGAAAGAAAGAAAGAAAGAAAGAAAGAAAGAAAGAAAGAAAGAAAGAAAGAAAGAAAGAAAGAAGATTGATAGATAGAGATAGATAGATAGATAGATGATAGATAGATAGATAGATAGATAGATAGATAGATAGATAGATAGATAGATGGATGGATGGATGATAGATAGATGATTGAAGAAAGAAAGAAAGAAAGAAAGAAAGAAAGAAAGAAAGAAAGAAAGAAAGAAAGAGAGAGAGAGAGAGAAAGAAAGAAAGAAAGAAAGAAAGAAAGAAAGAAAGAAAGAAAGAAAGAAAGAAAGAAAGAAAGAAAGAAAGAAAGAAAGAAAGAAAGAAAAAGAAAGAAAGAAAGAAAGAAGAAAGATGATTGATAGATAGAGATAGATAGATAGATAGATGGATGGATGGATGGATGGATGGATGATAGATAGATGATTGATGAAGGAAAGAAAGAAAGAAAGAAAGAAAGAAAGAAAGAAAGAAAGAAAGAAAGAAAGAAAGAAAGAAAGAAAGAAAGAAAGAAAGAAAGAAAGAAAGAAAGAAAGAAAGAAAGAGAGAGAAAGAAAGAGAGAGAGAAAGAAAGAGAGAAAGAAAGAAAGAAAGAAAGAAAGAAAGAAAGAAAGAAAGAAAGAAAGAAAGAAAGAAAGAAAGAAAGAAAGAAAAAGAAAGAAAGAAAGAAAGAAGATGATTGATAGATAGAGATAGATAGATAGATAGATAGATAGATAGATAGATGGATGGATGGATGGATGGATGGATGATAGATAGATGATTGATGAAGGAAAGAAAGAAAGAAAGAAAGAAAGAAAGAAAGAAAGAAAGAAAGAAAGAAAGAAAGAAAGAGAGAGAGAGAGAGAGAAAGAAAGAAAGAAAGAAAGAAAGAAAGAAAGAAAGAAAGAAAGAAAGAAAGAAAGAAAGAAAGAAAGAAAGAAAGAAAGAAGAAAGATGATTGATAGATAGAGATAGATAGATAGATGGATGGATGGATGGATGGATGGATGATAGATGATTGATGAAGGAAAGAAAGAAAGAAAGAAAGAAAGAAAGAAAGAATGAGAAAGAAAGAAAGAAAGAAAGAAAGAAAGAAAGAAAGAAAGAAAGAAAGAAAGAAAGAAAGAAAGAAAGAGAGAGAAAGAGAGAGAGAAAGAAAGAAAGAAAGAAAGAAAGAAAGAAAGAAAGAAAGAAAGAAAATGAAAGAAAGAAAGAAAGAAAGAAAGAAAGAAAGAAAGAAAGAAAGAAGATGATTGATAGATAGAGATAGATAGATAGATGGATGGATGGATGGATGGATGGATAGATAGATGATTGATGAAGGAAAGAAAGAAAGAAAGAAAGAAAGAAAGAAAGAAAGAAAGAAAGAAAGAAAGAAAGAAAGAAAGAAAGAAAGAAAGAAAGAGAGAGAGAAAGAAAGAGAGAGAGAGAGAGAGAGAAAGAAAGAAAGAAAGAAAGAAAGAAAGAAAGAAAGAAAGAAAGAAAAGAAAGAAAGAAAGAAAGAGAGATGAGAGAGAGAGAAGAAAGAAAGAAAGAAAGAAAGAAAGAAAGAAAGAAAGAGAAAGAAAGAAAGAAAGAAAGAAAGAAAGAAAGAAAGAAAGAAAGAAAGAAGAGAAGAAGAAGGAAGGAAGGGAGAAAGAAAGAAAGAAAGAAAGAAAGAAAGAAAGAAAGAAAGAAAGAAAGAAAGAAAGAAAGAAAGAAAGAAAGAAAGAAAGAAAGAAAGAAAGAAAGAAAAAGATGATTGATAAATCTAGATAGATAGATAGATAGATGATAGATAGATAGATAGATAGATAGATAGATGATAGATAGATAGATAGATAGATAGATAGATAGATAGATAGATGATAGATAGATAGATAGATAGATAGATAGATAGATAGATAGATAGATAGATAGATAGATAGATAGATAGATAGATAGATAAAACTGGGTGATCCTCAGTATGACTGGGCCCAAATAAGAACATCACTGAAACGTCTGGCTGATTGACTAAACAAATACCATAGTAGTGAACCCAGGGTTTGCTTAGAACTGCTTGGAAGGCCACCAACCCCACGCCCCCGAAGGGCATAATTATCCATAGTGTCTTATAAAAGAATTAAAGCAGACTGAAGTATAATAAGGTGTAGGTGGCTCTATTTAAATATGCAAGTATGATTTCATACACACACATAAATAGAATCTAAGAAGGAATGAAGGCAGTGCCCGCAATGATATGAAGCACTCAGGTCATTGCATGTGTAGATTTGGGGACTAAAGAGTGAGAAATATAGGGCCGGAGCGATAGCACAGTGGTAAGGTGTTTGCCTTGCACTCGGCCAACACAGGACAGATCCAGTTTAAATCCCAGCATCCCACGTGGTCCCCTGAGCCTGCCAGGAGCGACTTCTGAGTGCAAAGGCAGGAGTCACTCCTGAGCGCCACCAGGTGTGACCCAAAAACCAAATAAATAAATAAATAAATAAATAGTGAGAAATAAGCTCAAATGGAAACTACCAATGGGTAGTTCCCTCATTTTAATTGAGTATTAACATGTTGGCACAAGTGTGTACCACTGGTGGCTCACACTTGCCTGTGATTTAGTTAACATTGAGCGAAGATGTCAATAGTCAATTCATGTTCCAACAAACATACTGCATGCATTTGAATTTACATTCATTTCATGCTTTTACTTATTAAGGGGTACTGGGTCACACCCAGCTGTGCTCAGGGCCTCTGTACTCAGGGATCATTCCTGAAGGGGGCTGAGGAGAAAGCCCTGTGGGAATTGAACCCAGGTTGGTTGCATGCAAGGCCAACCACACACACACACACACATTGTATTTTCTTTTGGGCCCCTGAATTTTAGCTTTCAAACCAAACACAAGGAAGAGTTTGCTTATGTGAGCTTTATTTAGTCTGTGTAAGAAAAATTGTCGATTTCACACTGTTGACACGTTGCATTTTGTGTGATCCTTGCATTATCAAATGTGGTCAGAGATCTCATTCTCAGAGGTGGGGACAGAGAGGTGAGGAACCAACCCTCAGTGGGCAGGAGGTGCCCAAGCCAGGCTGCGAGGCTGCTGGTAAGTGATTGGTCTCCTCCACGTATGTCCCAAGTCTCTTTTACACAGCCCAGAGCTCTGTAAGCATGAATCAGCTATGGATCTTGCAATTACCAAGATAAGTTCAATCTTGTAATTTTTCAACCCAACTCCAAATCTGCAAAGAAAATATTTCTTTAAATAATGTTTTGTTTCTTTAATTATAGAACTGTAATTTACAGGGGCCAGAGAGGTGGTGCAAGCAGTAGGGCATTTGCTTGCATGCGATTACCTAGGACAGACTCGCGAATCGAACCCCCGATGTCCCATGTGGTCCCCCAAGTCAGGAGCCATTTCTGGGTGCATAGCATCACCAGGTGTGGCCCAAAAAGTAAAAAAAGAACTGTGATTTACAAAATCAAATCTTTTGGCTCAACTGAAAGAAAAAAAGATTTTTCTCTCTGTCTTTGTCTTCATGGACTCATAATAGTGTAAATTCTATAATAGTGTAAAATCAAGAGTATAACTTAAAACTTCTCTTGGTGTATAGAACACATTATGCCTCTCACTGAAGACCCCACTACCCATACTTCCCCAGTTGTCCTGAAAGATATTCATTTGCACAGATTCCAGCCCCACCCACAATTTGACTAGTAGAAAAATGGCCCCGCTTCAGGGGGCTGGACATCACTGCCTCTGAATCAGTTACTTAAGTGGCTTTGTGGTAGCTATTTTCTCAAAAACAGATAGTAGGGCCGGAGCAAGCATGCAGCAGGTAGGGTATTTGCCTTGCACGTGGCAGACCTGGGTTTGACCCTACCCCGACATCCCATATGTTCATAAGTTTCCCTGAGCACCACAAAGAGTAATTTCTTTTGTTTGTTTGTTTGTTTATTTTGGGGTTATACCCGGCAGCACTCAGGGGTTACTCCTGGTTTTATACTCAGAAATCGATTGCTCCTGGGAAGCAATCAGAGGTTTGGGTTTGGGAGGGAGCATATGGGATGCTGGGATTTGAACCACCTTCTGTCCTGGATCAGCTGCATGCAAGGCAAATGCCCTACCGCTGTACTATCTCTCTGAGTGCAGAGGGCCCAGCTCCAGAACTAATCTCCAAAAGAACATGATGTTTGCTGAATCCTCCTAATCTGGGACTGATCTCTCTGGAGCCTTCTCAGAATGGAAGTAAATGGATTTGCCTTTCTGTCTGAAGCCACAGCAGCCCATTACTACACCTAACAACTTCCAACAGAAATAGCCCAACTCCACAACTAAAATTTATCATATTGCCATGCCACCAAATTTCCAAATTTCCAAAGCTTCTCAGGCATTCACAGTGGGAGTGCTGAGTGCACTGTTCTTTGCTCTACTATTGTTCCAGAATACAAGCACTATTGAGCCAGTTCCTAGTAGGTGTGGCACATAGCTCCAGGAACACATGAGAAGAACCAATGAGAGATTTAAGATAAACGTGTGAAAGGTTCACTTAAAACATGTTCTATGTTCTAGGTGGACAAATGCATGGATACCCGCCCTTCTCATGCCCATCTGTGATTCCTCTTGACAAGATCCTGGGAATACACTGTTGCTCTCATCGTGAGAAGCTACCCTTGAATGTGCTCAAATATAGGTTAGCACCTCACATATTACTCAGCTGATGAAAATTCCAGCTCATTTTGGAAGCCAGCCTTCTTCTAAGCAAGGCTAGTGAAAGGGCCCCTTGGAATTTGCTCCTCATATGGCCTTAGATTACATCTACATTCAATTTGTTGTTGTTTTTTGGGCCACACCCAGCAATGCTTAGGGGTTGTTCTTGGCTCTGCACTCAGGAGACATTTCTATTGGGCTCAGGGGACCATATGGGATGCCAGAGATTGATTCTAGGTTGGCTGCATGCATGCAAAGCAAATGCCCTACCCTCTGTGCTATCAACTACTTCAGTTCCCTCCTCTACACTTTTTAGTAACGTTTTTGGGGGGAGGGGGCCACATCTGATGGCACTCATGGGGTTACTCTTGGTTCTGCACTCAGATATTGCCCCTAGCAGGCTCACTCCAGCCCCCTCTTTCTCACTTTTTAAAGCCACACTGGTGGTGCTGAGGAACCACTCCTAGTTCTGTGTTTGGAGGTCACTCCTTTTCGTATTGGGGAAATGAGGTGACAGGAATCAAATGCAGACCTCCTACATGCAAACTGTGTGCTCCCTGGCTTCACTCTGTGAAGTCGTTCTCATGGAAATTTCCATTGCAAGAACACGGGAGGGGGGGGGAGGACAGGCTTCCACAAGCAGCTCTCACAAGTGCTCCTTGTCTGCTCAGTGTGATGCGGTGGGCATATAAGCCCACCCTATACCTCGAGAGTGCTGGCTGTGTGAGATGATTTGTAATATATGTTCTGGATTTTCCCAGTACATGGACCACCATCTGGTCCCTCCCAATCACATTTGCTCAACAAATGGATGACTTATCCCGGGCAAGTCATTGGCAAGCACCAGCCAAGTCTGGTCCCATTAATCCCTTTGCCAGGGAATGTCAATGCTTACCTGGCCAGCTTGGTTGAAGCCCCATCATGCCATAGGTAACCATTTTCAATGGGGCACACAGTAAAATCCAGCAATAACTAAGAACGTATAAGCTTGTCATGTTATGAATGAACGTGTTGTTGACTTAGGATGAAGGGAGGCATGGAAGAGACCAGCAGGCAAAAGTCACTAATAATCATGACCTTAGCCCAAAACAAATGTGCAATTAATAGGATCTTATTCCACTTATTACTCATTGGTTGGAAACATCTTTGAATGTAGCACCTTGGATTGGTGTTTAGACCACGTGGTCCCACCAGTAAATCGGCCGGGTTGCAGGAAAATGCTCTCTTGCATTTCCAATTTCCAACTGGGCTTCCTGCTTCTTAGGAGTTAAAGGCTTACATGTTGGAACTCCTGAACCCATTTCTCCATATGTGTGTGTGTGTATGTGTATGCGTGTGTGCATGTATTACTTCCTACACCAATGTTTGCTTCCAGATCTGCATCTCTCCAGTGTCCTGGCTTTTGAATCTGAGGCCTAATTCTAGCAGACCATTGCTGATAGGTTCCAAAAGAGTGCTACTCCTTTTACTACCTTCTTGGCTTTGAAATGTCTTTCCCAAGAAAATAAATTCCATTCATATGGGACCCACATTCATGTTGGAATGAGCCTCCCCAAGAGACCCACCTTCTCATCCCATCCCTGTGAAGATTAGAGTGTTGACATGTGCTAGGCACATGGTGTGAACCCATGGAAGGTGAAAATGGTTATGGGGTGCTAGGAAGGTCCTTGTTCTAGATGGTTGGTTCCATGGCATGTGTTGGAATTGCCAAAGTATTTACTTAGCTGGTGCACTGTATGGTCCTAAGTATATGTAATACTTCATTTTTAGAAATCATTTCTTTTTTTGTTTTTGGACCACACCCAACAGTGCTCAGGGGTTACTCCCAGCTCTGTGCTCAGAAATCACTTCTGGCAGGCTCCTGGGCCAATACAGGATTCTGGGGATCAAACCCAGGTCAACCGCGTGTTAAGCAAACGGCCTACCCGCTGTGCTATCACTCCAGTCCCTAGAAATCATTTCTGTAAAGATCTGGCTCCTTGAAGCCAGAGCGATAGCACAACAGTAGGGCGTTTCCTTGCACACAGTCGATCCAAGATGAAAGGTGGTTGGAATCCCGGCATCCCATATGGTCCCCAGGAGTGACTTCTGAGTACATAGCCAGGAGAGAGAGAGAGGAGAGAGGAGAGAGGAGAGAGGAGAGAGGAGAGAGGAGAGAGGAAAGAGGAGAGAGGGAGAGAGAGAGAGAGGGAGAAAGAGGAGAGAGAGGAGAGAAAGGAGAAAGAGGAGAGAGGAGAGAGAAAGAGAGGAGAGAAGAGAGAGGAGAGGAGAGAGAGAGAGAGAGAAGAAGAGAGAGAGAGAGAGAGAGAGAGAGAAAAACAAACTTACTCCTTGGAAAATTCCTTCTATTTCCTTGGGCTCATCTAGTTTTCCACTAATTAATCAACAAAGGTGTATGGTCATTGCAGAGCCTGATAAATGGTTTGACAATGTCCAGCTTACTTATTTTTCTCCCATCTCAAGAGAATTTCATTTTTAGTGTTGAAATTCTTCATGCATAATGTCCACAATGAACAATCAGGGCATTTTCTTGTAGAATTTGTTATTATTGATTTAGGAGAAAGATACTCATGTCAAAAAGGATACACACCCGTGCCCTGCTATATATCTACCCTAAGGCCTCATGAAACTATAATGACTTCCAGAGGCCCTACATTTAGAATGAGTGGCCTTAGTGAAGTGTGTGCACCCATGGTGGGATCTTCTTTCAAGTACTATATTTGAGCAACTAGGGAGATAGTGCAGTGAGTAGGATGTTTGCCTTGCATATGGCTAGCCAGGGTTTGATTTGTGGCCCCCAGGAGTGATCCAAGTACAGAGCCTGGAGTAAACCCTGAGCACCGCCAGATATAGTTCCAAAATACCAAGAACAACAAATCAATGTTCACTTTAAAAATGAGTAGCTTAGAAGCCGGAGTGACAGTAGCATGGGTAGGGAGGACATTTGCCTTACACACAGCTGACCTGAGTTCAATCTTTCACATCCCATATGATCCCCGGAGTCCGCCAGGAGTGATTCCTGAGTGTAGAGCCAGGAATGACCTGTGCATGGCTGGCTGTGGCCTCAAAACAAAAATAAAACAAAATAAAATAAAAACAAATTCACTTCAAGGAGCAGGGAACCATCTCAAAATTTGGGGGAAATGAGGCAACAGGGAAGTAGCAATGGAATGATGGGCTCTATTCTCAAATGTGTTTCCTTCAAGAAACAGCCATGTTGCTCGTCTTTTGAAGGTAGCCTAATTTAGGATGTTACTGAAGTCAAGATTTTTATTTGTTTTTATTTTACCAAACATTTGTTCTTCCAAGAAACTCTTTCCAACCACGGGTTCACACTCACATATTCTTTCACGCACAAACTAAGACTAAGGACTGCCCAGACACTTTTCAATATTTTTATTGTATGACAGGCATTTACAATGTTCCATTCATAGACCTAAAAACATAAAAATAGACCTTCTTTCAGCTTATAAAAAGAAATATATAAGAACTTTTGACATAGACACATCATGACCTTATGGACAAGAGACAATGGCATCCTCTCTGCACCAGCCTGCTCTGCATTTTCACACGAACCTTGTTGCACTGGGGCTGGAAACTGTGACTCATCAGAGCCTCAGCTTCAGTTTTTCCATCCGGGTACAATCAAACTGGAGATGATCGGGGACAATGCAGTGGTACAAAGGTGTAGAAACCATTCTAAAGCTTTTTTTGTTTGTTTTGTTTTTTTAAGAAAAATCAGAAGATTTAGCAAAAATTTAATAGAATAAAAACTTTCAAAAGATCAAGCTCGAAGCCCTGGAAACCCGTAAAGAAGGGAGGGTACAGGATGAGAAGCAGGTCAAGCAAGCAGGGGCCCCAAAGCATGATGTTCTGAACTCTCTATTGTCTGGAAATATAAAGTCAGTAACCGATTTTTATAAAATATAATTCCCTAAAGCTACTATAAAATTCAGGTCCTTTAAAGTACCTACTGATGTGTCAAAACACCAAATAGATCATTTCTCCCCACCCTGCCCCACCCCCCCAAAAGGAAAAATGTTCATATCATTTAAACCCTTCTTAGGAAGTGGACATTGTGAAATGGGAAAGAAAACCAAAACAAAACAAAAAAAAGCTATAAACCTTTTCTTTTAAAAAAAAAATCATTTGAAAGTGCTTTGTAATTTATGTTCTCCCTATTTGGAAATCTGTTTCTAACAGTTATGAGTTTGTAAGCAAGTTTACCCTGTTTTGTTGGTATGAGAGAAGAAAGAATTCAACGTAAGAGGTTTGAAGAGGTTGTTTTGTTGGTTATGAGGTTTGGCTCTGGGCTGTCAGGGACAGGGGAAGTAATCTATGGATGAAAGATTCTATTTATTGGGGGGGTGGGGAAAATCAATGATCACCATGGCAACCTCATGGAGGCAGTCACCTCCCCCATCACATGCAACAGACACACAGTGCCCATTTTGGTGTCAATGTTTAATCCAACCAAACTCAAATAGATATTCAAACATTAACAAAACAGAAATCATAAACAAAACAGCGAACAGAACAGAACAACAACAACAACAACAACAAATGATAAAAAACCACATCTGCTTTCTGGGTAAATAAAAACAAAAACAAGTCTCTCCTAAGCATGAGCATCATATTGGCCTTTCATATATAAATATAAAATCACCATGCCTCGCTCACTCTCTCTGGAAAAGGTAAAAGCCTCACTTTGTTAGACTCAAGAATTACACTAACACTGTAAAATTCTCATCTGTGTGTCCTCACACCCCCTCCCCACTGCATCTCAGATAAAATAGAAAAAATAGTGTTTCTTTTTTTCTTCTTCTTCAAGTGATAAATTTTGGATCTCTTTCTCAAAGAGTTTGGCAGCTTTTTAATTCTATGCAAAACTAGAACTTTCCAACACTGACGTCAAGACCAGTCATTGAACAAAACAGAAGAGAGAAAATGGAAAAAAAGAAAAAATAAGAAAATAAAAAAAAAATCAAAGAGGGATGGGCATGGGCTCATGGAAACATAAATCACAAATCAATCACCACCGTCTCCTCATGCATCCTTGAAATACACAGAAACGCTCAGACATTTCGGGAAGGAAAGAGGCAAGAACTTTTGTTCACGTCCAGACTGCACAGTTGCTCTGGTTGGTTCCGTATGTGAAGGTGGATCCATTCCCCAAAACACCTAGGAGACAGATCCCGGGTGCATTTCAGACCAGGTGAACTGGGGGAGACAACGATTATGCCATCTTCTCCCTCCCATCATCTGTGGTCCAAATTCCACCTCCTGGTTCACTGATATTCCAGAGCTATAAAAAACTTCGTTGGTTTATGGGTTGTTCCAAATCATCAGAACCTGCTTGCTGAAGAGAATAAATAAAAGGCCCCTTGGGGCTCTCCAAGGCTGATGGTTGGAGGGGTTCAGCATGTTTTTCAGTGTTGATCCCAGGGACATTGTAGGGGGGATGGTGGTGGCTACACGGCTTCAGAACCAAGTCAGCTGCCAGACCTGCGTGTACAAGAGTGCATGAGCTAAGGGGAAGAATGGTCTCCCCCTCCAGGGGTGCAGGAGGGGGAGCCGAAGGGCTGACAGGGTGAGAAGGGAGAGTCACCCAGACACACACACTCGATAAGGGGCTGGGGACCACGGTCAGATCTCTGTGTTCAGTTTCCTGGAGGGAGCAAAGTCTTCACGACGGACCCAGATGACCTCCTCGCTGGTGCTCTCTGGTGCACCGTTGATGCCAGACAAGGCTGCCTGTTTCTTGAGCTGTGTCATGCGGGATGCGTGACTGTTCAGGGCCCGGCGACCCGCGCTCTCCCCGCTGCCCGATGGACGTTGGCCTGCAGCCGCTCCTGCAGTTCACGGTCCTCGGTGGCACTGCTGCCCTTGAAGGGCCTCACAGAAGTCATCGTCATCGCTCAGGATGTCTGTCTCCTTGATGTCCTCCTGTTCCTCGTACTGAGCCAGATCAAACTGCTCCTCGACCCAGCGATCAGTGTCGCCCCGCCACTGCCACCGGCCGCTGCCGGGGGGCTGCTGAGGCTCCTTCTCGGGGCTGCTTGCAGAGATGGCATCGGCGTCAATGGGTAAACCTGTTACGAGCCAGCCGCCGCCCGCCTTCTCCCCAGAGACTTGCTGGGGGCAGATACTGCACACGCACACACAAATAGAACACAAAAAGAAAAAGAAAAGAAAAGAAAAATAAAGCCCCCCACATGCTTTACTCGAGACGGTAAATCAAGGAAGCAGAGAGGGTCATGGAAAAAAAATTAACAGAACAGTGCATGGAAGGACACTGAAAGTCCACACTGCACCAAATCTGTAGACAGCCTTAACCTGGCAGACATCTGGACTTGGGAGATGCTAGAGCAATGGGTGGGGGAAGGACAAAGGGAGACAGGGGTATAGGGGATTGATACAATGCCCCCCTTTTTTCTCACTTACGAAAATGGGTGATACAGATTATAATTGGTCTCTGGTAGACTATGCATCCTGGGTGCTCTCAACCCCAACAGTGCCTGAAGACACCCTCCCAAACTATTCTAGGTCATTTTTTTAGAAAAGGTCTTAAGTAAGGGTGGAGGTTGTTCCTAAGTTTGAGCTGCCTTTTTTCTTTCTTTCTTTTTTTTTTTTTTTTTTTTTTTTTGGTTTTTGGGCCACACCCGTTTGAACCGCTCAGGGGGTTACTCCTGGCTATGTGCTCAGAAATCGCCCCTGGCTTGGGGGGACCATATGGGGACGCCGGGGGATCGAACCGCGGTCCGTTCCTTGGTAGCGCTTACAAGGGCAGACACCTTATCTCCAGCGCCACCTTCCCGGCCCCGTCTTTTTTTCTAGAAACTACTAGGTTAAGTAGGAAAAGGCATTGAGTCTGGTGATGGAGTTTTGTGAAAAACCACAGCCTTTCTTGAGCCTTTACATGCAGGCTTGTGGCATCCATCTGGGAGTTGTCCTACAGGAAAAGGGAAATTCTCAGAGTCAAGTCTCCAGGTAGAGGCCTGTTCTCATCTCTAACAAAGCCCCAGATAAAATAGGAGGCCAAGCTTGGGGTGAGTCACAGCCATTCCCAAATACCTACTGCTCATCAGTGATTTCTCTTCTGACCGAGCCACACATCAGTCTATAGTGCTGCTAGTGTAGACTGATAAATAAATAAATCACTGCCAAGCAATGCTCAGTAAAGTGCTACCTAAAGGCATGAAGAGGGAATAAAACTCAATCTCTGAATCCATTTTGTCACCAAATGGCCCTGGAAGGGAGCAGAATTCGTTCAAGAAACCAAAAAATGTCATCACTCAAGAATGCCAACACCCCATCGTGCAATCCTTGTCATAGACAAAGGATGATCAGGGTGAAATAAGACAGCTCCTTCCTTGTCATGAAGGGGCAAGAAGGTTCAGATGCAACCTGAGCCTTCCAATGGAGAGAGGAGCCTCAACACCCATTGAAGCCACTTTCCCAAGAGGTAAGCCCAAGAAACTGCAAGGATGCTTCCAAGATGCCAGAGGGAAGAGAATTTCTCAAGATCTCAGTTAATGCCCAGTGTAACACTGGCCTCAACATGGCTAACAGGTGCCAGTCCTGTGAGCTTGGTATAGAACTAACTGGTTCCTCGTTCTAGCTGATCTCTGCCTCTCTGAGCTGCAATATTGCACCCCAATCGTTCTATTCAACCACCAACCAAATGGACGACATTTGCAATGACAAGGACAGTGAAAATCATGTTTCAGAATAAGAAAGAAAGGGAGGAGGATGGAAGGAGAAAGAGAGGAATGAAAGGAAGGGAAAAGGAAGAAAAGGAAAGGAAGAAGAAAAAGAAAGGAAAGCAGGAAGGGAAGGGAAGGGAAGGGAAGGGAAGGGAAAGGAAGGGAGGGAGGGAAGGAGGGAGGGAGGGAGGGGAGGGGAGGGGAGGGAGGGAAGAGAAGGGGAGGGAGGGGAGGGGAGGGGGAGAGGGGAGGGAGGGAAGGGGAGTGGGAAGGGGAGGGGAGGGGAGGGGAGGGGGAGGGGAGGGGTGGGGAGGGGAGGGGAGGGGAAGGGGAGGGAAGGGAAGGGAAGGAAGGGAAGGGAAGGGAAGGAAGGGAAGGGAAGGGGAAGGGAATGGGAAGGGAAGGGGAAGGGAAGGGGGAAGGGAAGGGGAAGGGAAAGGGAAGGGAAGGGAATGGGAAGGGGAAGGGAAGGGAAGGAAGGGAAGGGAAGGAAGGAAAAGGGAAAGGAAAGGAAAGGAAAGGAAAGGAAAGGAAAGGAAAGGAAAGGAAAGGAAAGGAAAGGAAAGGAAGAGGAAAAGGAAAGAAAAAGAAAGGAAGTCTTTTCATTTAAAAGAGGAAAAAAATAGAAAATTCTGATGTTTACTCCACACCACTCCAGTTAGACTAGGACCTTTTCGATCACTATCTAGAACCACTTTCACAAAAAATCAGACTGTGGAAAAGGATCTGCTAACAATTCTGGATGCAGAGGTCTAAGGAGTTAAAGTGTCAAAAATGAGATGAGTTGACACGATGACAAAGGAACAGGTGTGATGATAAAAATAAGGGGAAAATATTAATAGTATGGCTACAGGATGGCAGGTATGGATGTGCACAATTCTCTGAGCTCTTCTATACATCTTGAAATTTTTTCTCCAGAGAAAATGCTAGAACATTAAAAAAATAAAGGAGTGCCACCAATTTGCTGGCCAATCTTCACCTAGACTAAGTACTGAAGCAGGATACGGCCTCTTTTCAAGGAACTGTCCTATTCCAAATGAACAAACAGAGAAACACACTATCTGGGTGCTGGAGACAGTGCACAATGAAAAACAAGTACCCTCCTAAAAAGGGATACTCCGTATCAACACCAGCTTACTGATTCCAAGAGGATCTTTGACTTGAATATTTCAGGACTCTAGCTAACTCAGGAGGCTGACTCTTCTAAAACGTAAGATCCTGATGACAAGAAGAACTGAAAAGCAATAGGATCTAAGCTCCTTGTGGGCCCCCAAAGAACCACCAGATAGAGTCTTGCCATCAGTCAAAGCCAAGAGGCTTTCTCTTGGTTAACTGATGTTAGAAGCTGTGTGTTTTTTTTTTCTTTCTAACAAGATCTCAGCAGATAACCCACTGAATGCATCCAAGACTAAGCCTGCTGAATTCAAGAGAGCTAAAGTCAAAAGAACTCTGACTTTAGAGTCAGTAATTCACCACTGAAACCTGGACAATGACAGGGATGCTCAGAGATTGAATCACCTAATTCCAATTCTAATGAAACAGACCAGGGGTAGCAAAAAGAGCAGGTTGGCATGTTCTGTATAGGGCAACTTTCTCTCAGGAGGACCCCACGGAAACAGTGGATATGGGAGGGAATTAGACTGTAAGGATGCCTTGGAGAGTACAGGAAGGCATGTGTGCCACACCAGCTTTTAAACAACACTTGTCAATTAACTGAAGGACAAAGTCAAGATAATGAGACCATGTAATATCATTACACAAAAGATGCTTGAAGTAAATGAGAGTCCAAGTCAGTGCTATCAAGAATTGTGTCTGCAGAAAGCTTCTATTATTCCATGCCATCCATGCCTCTTTAACACACTTGGGGACAGATGAAAAGGCCAGTGGACTACAAAACTGAAGGACTTAAGAAAGGAGTGATAAAATGTCGGCAATACCTGGGTGTCATGAACATATTTTTCTTCCTAGATGAGATATATTGCCATAAAGTGGCAGCTGAAACCAATGTTCCTCACTCCACTGTTAATGGAGCTAATTTCTAAAAGAATATTTGCTCTAGAATCACCTGAATGCTAGAGTCCTCTTTATCCATAGCAGTTCAAATGTCTTCCACTCCCATCAACCAAAATATTAAAAAAAAATAATAACACTGACATGAAATTTGCAGGTATAAGGTAAAAATCTGATGGGACATCTGGTCTCCCAACATGGGCTAAATCTTAACGGAGAATAGGCACTGCTGTGTGTGTGTTTGCGTGTGTTTGTGCGTGTGCTCCAAAGCCACCATGTTCTCAGATGGTGAGCAGTGACCTCACTGAGGTGTGAGACACAAGTGGCTTTTAGCTAGAAAAGCTGGCTGCCATGCAAAGCAGCGACTCTCATTCCGCAAGCAGGCTAAGACAGCCCCTCTGGAAGGGAATAAATGCTCACCTCTTGGCTTGGCAAATGAGAGAGAAGCTCACCAGCCAGAAGGAAAAGGCAGCCAAGAAAAAGCATGAGGGAGGGCAAGAAGAGGAGACAAAAGGCTGATTCCCAGGGAGCCAGTGGAAGAATGATACTCCAATGTCAGCTCCAAGGCCATGACTAATTCTTGCTCAACAAGATCAAACTCCCTGGAGTTCTATAGTGGAGTGGGGGTGACAGGGATTGTGAAGGTTTGAATCCCCACAGTACCTGCCCTGCTCATGGCTGGTCTGGCCCCTTTCAGCGCACACAATCTTTTTCCTCCAAAGGGGACATATTGCTGGGATGAGGGAAGGCTTTCGGTTTTGAGGAGCTGTCTTCTGTGCTTGTCACGAAGGATGGAGTGCACCGCCTTCAGGAATTCCTTCCGGCTCTCTGGAGAGCTAGGAAATAAAGATTGACAGTTGTGAAGGGATCTGCACATTGTGCATGGGC
Organism: Suncus etruscus; assembly: GCF_024139225.1. Lineage (NCBI taxonomy): Eukaryota > Metazoa > Chordata > Mammalia > Eulipotyphla > Soricidae > Suncus > Suncus etruscus. The sequence goes on along the minus strand of NC_064860.1, from coordinate 45,082,634 downwards.
CACTTTCAAGGCTATGGGGTGCAGTCAAAGAAATCCCCCTGAGGAAGGCATATTCATTTCCAGTATTGCTTTGTCATTCATTTCAAGCAGCCAATTTGGGGCAGAATGACCCAGGAATAAATTGATGGGTGCGGAGATGTATTTGACAACATCAAGTCAACAGATTCTTCATTCTAACGTGTATTTACTGACAAGTGAGCCCTAACATCCTAGTATATTGCCCAAAATCCTAGTACTGATATTCAATGGGTTTAGTTCCTCTGGCGTTGGCCTGTTATTAAACATCATGCTCCCGAAGGTGCATTCAACATGTAAATATGAGAGCACTGTAGTACACAGAACTGAAAAATATTCCAAGTCCTCATTCCCATAATTAAAATAACTATACTTCCTCTAAGTCAGTATTAAGTTTTTTCCTAGCTATATAGTTATTTAACCCAGGCTAAGTTTTATCTGGTGATTCTTCTTTCAATGAACATGATGCCACTAAAGACAGATTCACAGGGCTCCAAAAAAGTCGCAAGTGGAGTATCCTAAATAGATGGCAGGGATACTACTCAAACCACAAGTGAAGTCTTTGGGAAATTTTTCAATTCTAGTCCTACCAGCTTCCTGGGACTTGCCTTTACTGATTCCCGTGTTAAGTGTTAAAGGTGTTAAAGCTAACACAGAAACACAAAATAGAAACTTTGGTGCCAAGCCACCTAAGCTGGAACATCATGTCCAGAAAGCTTCTGACTTGGATCCTGACTAGTACCATGGGAAGAACAGCAGGTCCCACTGCAGGAAATAATGCTCTGAGGCACTTAGGATGGCACATGTTCATATGGTGTCTTGTTACCACTTGGGTTTTCAGCAAGATAAAATGTGACTAAGTAATCAGAATCTTGATTCTGAATGTTTTTGTGCATCAATGACCCATGGTATGCTATTGCACAAACTCCATGGGATCGGGTATTAGAAAAATACAAATTTTGAGTTCATATGGTTATGTTAAATCATTGCCAATTATAGACTATTATTTAGCATGAATACAGATTATATATAAAGAGAAATATATCTGAGTGCCAGCTGTTGAGAGATTCTCCATCTTGGTAGTTTTAGGCCAAAGGAACTGGCTGCATTCAGAAAATTCTTCAAATTCTTAAGGAGCAAAAAGGGGAGGGTGCACCAGGAAAATATCAAGTCCAGTTCTAAGATCCCACTTTCCACCAAGAACCACTGGTGAACCCAAGCAAACTGGGAGGACCTTCCTCTGCTGAACATACTCTCCAAGTGAAAAATCTAGGTGGTCCAGGCTCACTCAGTTTGCTGCATCTCAAAATTCTACACATACATAATGTAACCCAGTCTCTCAGATCAAGTGCAATAGGGAACCACATCCTTTTTATAGGCCAAGGCTAAGTATGGGAAGAAAGTCCTCAAAGAAAGTGACACTAAACATTGCAAAAAAAAAAAAATTTTTTTTTCCTGTCAGAAATATATTAAATGGTTACTATCTATCAACTGGAAAGAGCAACGTGATTCATCCAGTGACTATTATTTACTAAGCATGAATATTTTCTCCAACTCACACAGCACCCAGGTGCCCAGGTTAGTTTGGAATTCAATGGTGACAGGGGAACGGCCAGCACAGTCACGTTCCTGGGCTCTGAGCTGTGCCTGTTACAGTTCTGGGATGATGTCATGGATCTAGGCTCACCTGCAGCACAAGTGGAAGACTCTCTCCGGCCTCCCTTCAGACTCTGATTTTACATGGACAATTTCACACACGGTGTTGGCTTCTGTATCTAGAAAAATCAGGACAGTGGTGAATTAGGGAGTGCTTTGAAAGAAATGATAGACACAGTTTGCAAAAGCATTTCCCATGTTTTGGTATAAGATGCATTAGACCTGCACCAACCAAAGGAACTTGAATAAGACTCTTAAGAGTTAAGTAGATAATAATGCATATATCTTACATTATTATCTCTAAGGAGTAATTATATTATATATAATTATATCACTTAAGATATAATATCATTATTATTATAATCATATTATAATAACTAGATGTTATATTGTATAATATGGTTATATAGTACATATTGTAATATGCTATATAATTATTTCTAACATTATATATAATATAATAATGATTTTATATATACTATAATAATAATAATGATTTGGTCACATTTTAGCTGTTGAAATCCAAAGATGGTCTAAAAAGACAATTTACCTACATCTTACTCCAGTATATAAACAAAAGTCCCTGGGTTCACCACTAATTTCAGAAGAGATGTAAGTCAAGTGGGCACACCAGTCTCTGACTAAAATCTCTGAAAAGCCCTTATGTGGGGACCAGGACAAGTCTCTGACTTGCTGAAGCCCTAGCAGTAGCATTGACACCCCACAGCCACTGCCATACCAAGAGCCCAACTTCACCAAACCAACAAAAAAGTTTCAGGTACACAATTTTTGAGCCTAAAAAACTCTGAGGTCTCAGAGTGGAGCAGGCAGCCTTTTCCAACCCCATAATGCCAGAGACCCCAGCAGCTAAACCCATGTCCCACAGTCACCACTATGTAAACTTATCATCCAGTTCTACTAATCCTGGAGTTCAGGAGCACAAATCCATGTACAATACCTCCAAATTCCACAATACTGACAGCCCAGTAGATGTACAGCAAATTAGATGGGAAAGCAGTATAAAAGCCAACTATTCTCAATAAACAAAAACCGTAACACAGATGGCCAATTAGAAGCTAAAAGCTTCGTAAACTCTTAGACAAAAACTTAAATCTCCTTGTTCAAGATATAACAGTTTCACAAATTTTCTCTTACTTAAGTATTTTTGATTATTCCATTAGCCATTTAATTGTAACAAGTCACATAAAATAAATCATAATATGTCTGCTCAGGGAGCAGACTAGGGGTGGGTGGAAACTAATGACAATGGGGATGGGAAGGTGGTGGTGGAACATTAAATGTCAGGAACAATTGTATTATGAACAACCAAGTGTATACCATGGTATTTAAATTAAGTCTAAAATAAGCAAATAAAAGAACAATCGGCCTGTGACAGTGATGGGATAACTGACCCTTTTACAACACTATGTCTGGATCCTGATTCAATGAAACGATGCATTCGGGCAATGGTTGGACTCCACAGAGCCAATGTTCTGACACAGTTGTCACCAGTGACTTAAAGTGGCAAGTCTTTGCAATCTGTATGTGTTTGTAGGGAGGTCTATTCCCTAAGTGATCAAGCCTAGTGACCTACACAAGGAGGTCTTGGAAATGAATGCAACTCCTCTCTCTGAACTTTCCCAGAATCCTCCACCCTGGCTGAAGCAAACATGGACTCTCTAGACAACAAGGAGAGTGTAACAGTGACATCATAAGGTCATTTTTAAGCCTGTTAGGACCTGGAAGGCAATACTCGAGGACTTAAGGTCATGAACTGAAGCATCTATGAAAGGAACAATGGATCAACATCAAGACACTGTAAGGTTTCCTTCTCCAGAAAGCTGGTTTGGAGTAAACAAACCCTCACTGTACCCACAGGTCTGAATTATGACCAGGACCAACTGCAGAAAGGGTCATGTGCTCCCTCAGTCTCAAATAATTATCTGGAGATTCCATACTCTGATTCTCAAACTCACTGGCATGAATTTCATTAGGAGAGAAATGTGGGCTTTCTTAGAAACTATATCTTTCAATGTCCAGCAAACTATGTCTTTCTAAGTCTAGATTTTCTTATATAACTTGAATGAAAAAGAGGGTGAGAGTGGAATGCACCATGACAAAGATAGCTTTATCAAGTTTAGTCTTTAAGTTTTTAGTTCTCAGAGAAGGCAATATTCCCTTTCAAGAAGCCTGCAATTTGCTACTGAAACAAGCCTTCCTATTTAGACACCAAGTACAAAGCAAGAAATGAACTGTATCTGACAATGGAAGGATGCAGAGTGCAGAACAGCCTTAAAACAGGAGAAATAAAAGGGTTAAGCCACTTGCTTGCATGAGGCTGACCCGGGCTCAATTCCAGGCACTGTTGAGTGTGGTGAAAAGGGAGAGGAGGGAGAGGAGGGAGGGAGAGGGAGGGGAGGGAAGCGGAGGGGAGGAGAGGAGGGAAGGAGAGGGGAGGGAAGGAGAGGGGAGGGAAGGAGAGAGGGGAGGGAAGGAGAGAGGGGAGGAGGAGAGAGGGGAGGGGAGAGAGAGGGGAAGGGAGGAGAGAGGGGAGGGGAGAGGGGAGGGGAGAGGAAAGGAGGGGAGGGGAGGGGAGGAGAGGGGAAGGGAGGGGAGAGGGGAGGGGAGTGATGGGAAGGGGAGGGGAGGGGAAGGAAGGGGAGTGATGGGAAGGGAAGGGGAGGGGAGGGGAGTGATGGGAAGGGAAGGGGAGGGAAGGGAAGGGGAGGGGAGTGATGGGAAGGGAAGGGGAGGGAGGAGAGGGGAGGGAAGGGGAGTGATGGGAAGGGGAGGGGAGGGGAGGGGAGGGGAGGGGAGGGGAGGGAAGGGAAGGGAAGGGACGGGAAGGGAAGGGAAGGGAAGGGACGGGCAGGGAAGGGAAGGGAAGGGAAGGGAAGGGAAGGGAAGGGAAGCCCTGAAGTGCTCAAATAACAAGATGTTCTTACAGTGGCTCACAGACCTAAAGCTTAGACATTCCTATGCTGGGTGAGCCTGGAAAGGCAAACATATCAGCCATGGTCTCTGCCACTGAGTTCTACTTCAAGCCACTATAACTTATGAAGGAACCTCTAACTGAATATTGGCCTAATCTAACATACACAGTAGTTGGAAGCCATGGGCCAGACGGACAGTACAGGAATAAAAGGTACATTCATCAACCCTAGTCCAAATCATGGCACTTCCAAGACTGATTCCTGAGCAGAGCCACATGAGACCCACATTCCCTCATCTCCAATAAAGTAAATAAAAAGCTACAAAAAGAAAGAAGATATGAAGAAGGCATCAGAAATTGGCTTAATGAAAACCGAAGACAATTAACTGGCTCACTGAAGTACAAACCAGGAAAACAGGGAGAGGACGAGCAAAACTGATTTCAGACATGAAAACTTAAGGCTCCTGGTATTGATGAAAGGAGCATGAAAATAGAAATGCCCACACAATGGAGGTCTGTGTCCAAGGGCTCTCTGGGCCACGGGAAGGTGGTGTCTGCTATCCAGATGTGACAGGAAGCAGCTTTTCAAGCCAGTATCTCTCACACTCACTCTACTGCTATTGCTACAATATCTACTCTCATGGGCTCACTGTATCAGCTAATTAGATTAAGTGGCCTAAACACTGGCTTCACTGTTAATCAAGATCAAAGTCAAGGAGGGGACATTTCAAAAGCCTTCACACTTCTACATAAAAACTTGTACTGCTGGGGGGAGTGGTGTGTGTGTGTGTGTGTGTGTGTGTGTGTGTGTGTGTGTGTGTGTGTGTGTGTGTGTGTGTGTGTGTGTGTGTGTGTGCTCGTGCTCTCAATGGCTTTCTTGAGCTCTGGGTGTTCTAGTGGGGTCTCCTAATGAAATGGTACATCAGTTACATGCATGATCTTTTTTTGTCTGTTCACTGTCTTGAGAATTATTTCCAGAAGGAAAAGACTCACTGCTACTCAAGTGCAAGTACACTGTGCTATTATTACTTATACATGTAATGAAATGACAAAAATTCTTGGAACGACTGTGACAGTGTCACATACATTCTTTGTGCATATGAATACCACTCACTGCCTTAAACCCACGGTTTGAACTGAGAGAAGGCACCCATATATGGGTGTTTTTTTTTTCCTCTAAGGACTCTACACTCTCCAACCAGCCTGAGAGGTCAGCTGGTTGATTCCATAAACAGGGACACTACAGATAAATGAATTGATTACTGGGGACTGAAGGAGCCACTGGTTCTGGTGAGGGCTGCTCCAATTCTCATGTTGTACCAGGATCAACTGTTAAAAAGATATGGCTGGGGACAGAGCAGCAATGAAGAAAGGTAGAAAAAGGAGAGTAAGGCATAAATGAACCAAGGTGGTTAGAGTGAGATGCCTAAATTCAGAAAAACCAGATTCACGTGCCAGGAATATGGTCCAAGTTACCTGCACTTGCCAAAGCTCGAACCTGCAGAGCCTCGGTAGGGATCATGTGCCGGAACCGGAAGGGGTCCCAGTCCTCATAGATGGAAAGTCGGTGAGATCCTACCTGCAGGAAGAGAAGGAACCAAGGGCATGACAATCAGCAACTGTAAGCTAGACCAGCCCTCCCTCTTTGGCTCAACCGTAGCCAAAGGAAATTCATTTCCCTGGGCACTTTGGATGACCCAGCAGAAAGTGGGAGCTCCAGCAAGGAAGATGCTAATTATATGCAAATTAGATCACTAATCAAGGGACCAAAAAGTGAAACTAATCATGTGAAAGAAAAAGAGGCAGAGAGGAAACGTCAGAAAAGGAACAGTGTTGGAAAGGTTTTAGATAGGATCCAACAGTTATTGACTTCGAGACTACAGTGAGTCTGTTAAGGAGAAGGCAGGGTGGATGAGCACTTCCTAAAAACCCTAGTCATGGTTACAAATAAAAGAAATTCATGCAAAATTCCCCTTTGGTAACAATACTGCCAAACCACACTGCCTTTAAGAAAAAAAAGGAGAGAGGAGAGAGGAAGCAGAGAGAGAGAAAGAGAGAAATGTCTAAAATGCAGACAGTCTGGGGGCAGGACAGAAGAGAAACTGGGGACATTGGTAGCAGGAAATGTGCACTGGTGAAGGGACACCACATGACTGAAATTCAATTAACTTTATAACTCTGTATCTGAGAATAATTCAATAAAAATATTAATTAAAAATAATGAAAAATTTGAAAAGATTCTAAAAATCTCATGACTGAGTGATGAAGGAGAATTGGAATGATATAGATCTAGCTGAGATTCAGAGAGAAAGGAAGAGGAAGGGGAAAGGGATGAGAGAGAGAGAAAGAGAAAGAGAGAGAGAGAGAAAGAGAAAGAGAGAGAGAGAGAGACAGAGAGAGACAGAGAACATCAACAAGGTGATATAGGAAGGCTTACGAGTTTCTTCTTCTGTTTGGAACCATCTTTGTACACCAGGACCACAGCAGTTTTGAAGACTGTGGAGGAAACATAAAGTCAACCATTATGGCACTAATTATTTGGGGTTCCTCCTCAGCATCAACCATGGGTGATAAACACTCTGGTTATGAGAAGGAAATGGGGTTCTGCCCACCTCCCACCAACTCCCACACCACCTTCCATTCATTTAACACAATTGCAAAATTCCCCAGGTTCAAAGTCAACCCAGAACCTACCTAGATGGAAACCACCATCCCCACCTCCCCTGGAAACTTCAGGGGTGAAAGACATCATTTTAACAATGGAATCCTTTCAAGTTTCAAACTTCAGGGGAGACATATTTTGCACAACATTTAGATGCTGCAGAAATAATGCAAATATCTCTTATGACTGCAAGCAGTAAAGGTCTATGTCTAAAGGGATTATATTCACAAAAAGAAGCTTCCACATACATGGTGTGTGTGTGTGTGTGTGTGTATGTGTGTGTGTGTGTGTGTGTGTGTAAATAATTCAGGAACTATCATTTGCCTTTTGACTCAAAAGATGAAAATCAGTGTCTTAGACATACATGGTGTGTGTGTGTGTGTGTGTGTGTGTGTGTGTGTGTGTGTGTGTGTGTGTGTGTGTGTGTGTGTGTGTGTGTAAATAATTCAGGAACTATCATTTGCCTTTTGACTCAAAAGATGAAAATCAGTGTCTTAGAATCCAATGCAATCCCACGTTTCTCAGACTGAATCACAGCAGACTTTCCAGAGCAGGTAATATGCATGTTTACTGTATTACTAAGTTATAGGATATTTGCCATATTACAGTATTGAGCAGATTGTTAATTTTCTATATTAAATGACATTGAATATTCAGATAAAAAATATTCTTTTGGAAATTTAGGGGAGTTTGACTACACCTGGCAGTGCTCAGACTAGATCAGTATCCCTGATCTGACTCAGTGATAACTCCTAGATATGCTTGGGGGACTCTATAGGATACCAAGAATTGAACCTGGGTTGGCCGCATACAAGGTAAACTGTCTTAACCATCCCTATGGACCCTGTCTCCAGAATTATTTTTGGGGGGTGGCCACACCCAGTAGTGCTCATGGTTACTACTGGCTCTGCATTCAGGGATTACTCCTGAGCAGACTCAGGGGACCATATGGGATAAAGGGACTGAACCGGGGTTAGCCGCTGTGCTATTGCTCCAGCCCCTATTTTTAAGTTCTTTGAGGGGAAGAGGGAAGGAATGAGTCATCTCCCCTTAAGTTCCTTAAACCAGGCCAAGCACAGGACACTGTGTGAATTTGACTCTTATATCAAGCAATGTGCTCTTGGAGTGTGGAATGACAGGTAGTGGACATACAGAGACACATGAAGACACACACACACACACACACAAACACACTGCTGGCACATGTTTCTGGCCTCAGTCTCCCTTGCCGATGTTACCTCCAGGCAAGGCTAAGTCTGGGACAATTGCATGGGGGGAGCTGGTGTAGATGATAAAGGACAATGGGAAAGAGATTCAAGGACTTCTTCAGGATGAGCTCTGGAGACTACCCCAGTGGTCATTTCAATCCTTCTAAGCACAGATCCAAGCTGAGAAATACTTGAGTCACAGGGCTGCACCGGCCCCTCACATCATGCAACATACCTCCAGTATTTAGAGGTACCCACAGACCCAAGGAGGCCATGCCAAACCTCCAAAGTGGCATCTCCCTAAACCCTGAGCCTTCATTCCCTGAGTTCGACCTGGAGCCACTGCACACACAGCTCAGCTCTGTCCCTTCTGGCAGAACCAAGATGCAGACACCTCTTGGCCTGTGAAGACTAAAGTGTGTCCCATGTAGCTCTTCACAGAACTGGAAACTGACCCCCACTTTTCCAGTTTCTTCAACTTATTCCAAATCTCAATTCCTATCTATATGACACCTAGAAAATGCAGATGCTCATGATGAGAACCTTGGCATCAAGGTACAGATTCACCTGCAAGCCAGTGTGTGAGGGCAGGAGGCATATAGGGAGCCGTTCCCTTAAAACCCTGCACCCCCATACCAAATGGAATAGGAAGCCTCAGCGCACTTCATACCAGAGCTCTCTAAGAAAGGCAGGCAAGGTCAACAAATGACTCTTTGTTTTGCGGTAGCAAAGCAAAGAGATGCCAAAGCTCTGTACCCCATCATTCCAAAATCAACAGGTTGCCAATACCCAAATTATCCTCTGAACTCACATATTCCTTGCATACTTGTGATTTCTTGGGGGCAAAGTGTGCTCAGAGAAAATTTAGGTCACATTCATTAGTGTTCAGATCTCACTTCTGGTGGAGTTCTGGGGACCTTAAGATGTGCCAGGGATTGAACAAGCATTGACCACATTTGAGGCAAGTGCCTTACCCACTGGACAATGCCACCAGCCCTAAACACTCTAATTATTGCACCAGGATATTACCTCTGGGAATATTTCGCTCACTCTGGGAATAACAGTTCACTGAAGGACACAGTAAACAAACACTCCCCTGGGAAAATTAGGTAAGAGAAGCAAAATAGTGGAGTTCCTTCAGGGTAGAACCTAGGAATGCTCTCCCAAGGGGAGGCCAGGAAAACAGCAAAGGAGCTTAAATTGCTCACAGCATCCTCCTCAGGATGAAGGCAGCTAAGCATTGCCATTTCAGCCACAAGCCTTGTTCCCTGGGCCAGAGCAATAGCACAGCAGGTAGGGTAAGCAGCATAGGCATAGGCCTATTTGCCTTGCACACAGCTGGACCAGGTTCAATTCCCAGCATCCCATATGGTCCCCCACATATGCACTGCCAAGAGTAAATTCCTGATCATTTCTGAATTGCTGGCATGGCCCCCAACACACCCCTGCAAATAATAAACATGTCTTGTTCCCTAAATAACACACCATACCCTCTGCAAGAATTCTTCCCTCAAAAACTGTATTTTAGGGGCTGGAGCGACAGCACAATAGGTAGGTCATTTGACTTGCATGTAGCCAACCTGAGTTCGATCTCCTACATTCCATATAGTCCCCCCAAAACCTTCCAGAAGTGTAGAGCCAGGAGTAATCCCTGAGCACCATCAGGTGTGCCCCCCCCCAAAAAAAACCCCAAACAAACAGAAATATATTATAATCAAATCACATGAACTTTCTAATTGTGAGCCACTACATGTCTCTGCATGAGTGCTTTCACTGGCAAATAGCTGTACCATCACTAGTATCCATCATGTCAGGGTTATAAAAAACCCCAGCTGGGGAAAAAATGAAAGAAATGAGGATGAATAAAGGGGGTGTCTTAGGAAGAGTCACTCTATCTTGTTTGTTTTCACTGTGTTACATGTGCTCAGCTCCAAGGAAAGGGTGAGAGAGGAGTCCAGATCATATATGGCAGTACTTAAGGCTTCCTCCTAGCTCTGTGCTCAGGAATCACCCTTGGAAGTGCTCAGGAGACCAAATATGGTTCCGGGGATCGAACTGGGATGCACCAAGTGCAAGGCAAGCACCTTCTCCCCTGTAGTATGTCTCTGGCATCACATTTATTTACTTATTTAGTTTTTGGGTCACACCCAGTGATGCTCAGGAATTACTCCTAGCTCTGCACTCAAAGCATCCCTGGTTGGTACTCAGGGGACCCTATGAGGTGCCAGGGATCAAACCCCGATTGACCTCGTGAAAGGCAAATGCCCTCCCCACTGTACTATGTACAGTTCAGGCCCCAACATGCTTTCCTTTTTAACCTGTTCTTCTAGAAAGATATTCCAAGTATCAACAGTCAAACGGAACAAGGATAATAAACAGATCTTTTCCAGTCTGTTTCTTCCTGGAAGGTGTGATCTATGGTTTGTCACAAGCTGCTGGGCACAGCAGTAGGAACGCAGCAGATAAATATTAACTAACCTTATTTTAGGAAGTTCTGTCACGCGGTGGGAAGCAGAGAAAAAGGCAGCATCCTCCTATTGAAAACTAAGCCATCTCCCTCCTCTCCCCCCCACCCTCCGGTCCTCTGATACGCACCAAAGGCCGCCAATTCAGGCTCCTTCTTCCACTTTCCCAGGGAGGCTGGTGGGTTTGGCCAAATCACTGTGGTATGCAAAAGCAGGTCACCCATGCTCAGATCTGCAACCTGAAAAGCAACAGAGGGAAAGAATGATGGGGGACCCAATGAACACTAGGACTGCCAGGCTGTCCTCAAACCAGCAGCTGGAGGTCAAGGCTGCATCATGCAAATACCGTCCCTGAAGGCAAATCCATGAGTTGTGGGCTTAAGTGAGGGTCAAGAGGTCAAGCAAAGGTCCAGTGGGCTTAAGGTCCTAGGTTCACTAGGACTGCCAGGCTGTCCTCAAACCAGCAGGTGGAGGTCAAGGCTGCAACACGCAAATACTGTCCCTGAAGGCAAATCCATGAGTTGTAGACTTAAGTGAGGGTCAAGAGGTCAAGTAAAGGGCCCGGAGAGATAGCACAGCAGCATTTGCCTTGCAAGCAGCCGATCCAAGACCAAAGGTGGTTGATTCGAATCCCGGTGTCCCATAAGGTCCCCCATGCCTGCCAGGAGCTATTTCTGAGC